>NC_052504.1:17170294-17487943 GCF_014356525.2 Nilaparvata lugens
AAATATTCTCAAGTATCACATCACAGAATTCTACATAGGAAGACTATTCAAAACAAATTTAGAAAAGCTAGGGTCCTTGAAACTTCCATTTGATCCTTTACAACTTTAAGACCAAAATTATTTTAAAACATTGATTATTCAATAAGGGACCTTTAAACATTTCATATACTAATTCAACTTTTAGTAGTTTAGAAGATTATAAAATATGAATTTAAAGAAAACTGAAATTCCCAGCTGGATCCTTACAGAGAATATATGGCCTCACATTTCAATGTAAAGATACAACCGAAAATCTATTACTCAAACCAAATTAATAAAATTTGTAAACTATCCATCCCCAATAATATCTCAAAATTACGATTTAACAAGAGTCTAATTCCGCACGTTTCACACCCCTCCCTTTTTGAAAGTCTATAGTAATTACTAAAACCCATCTGTCACATCTGGAGTTCCTGTGACGTTCGTTTAATTTGGAAAAAAGTTGTTTCTTCAATTTGAATCTAGGCTCGGTGTTCGAGCTCAAAGCTGTTTCTTCAATTTGAATCTAGGCTCGGTGATCGAGCTCTACACGTCCAGATGGACAGGAGACAGCATACCCCAAGCTTCTAGGACTGCCATCGATTCAGAGAAGTCTCAGCAGCTTAAAGACACACATTCATGAACCCGTAAATTGATGGACTCGTACATTGATGGACCCATACTTTGATGGACCCGTACTTTGACCACTTTAGTAGCGGTTATAGGAGGAAAATCTCCATTGTGAGGTGACAATTTTTGATACTCTCTCTCTTCTTCACTTTTGAAAAAAACTTCTAAAATGCAAGCGAACTAAACATGCTACTACAACAAAAGGTTGCAGAGCCAATAAAAGGAAAGACTAAAGCCGGCCGAAAGCCATAATGAATATCAAATCACTACATAAGTTCAAGCAAAGTCTATTGAGTGACTAAATCTTCAGTTCTGTTAGCAGCAATGGACAGATGCTGAATGAATGCATTTCGGTACGCTTGCCTGGTCTAGGAGCTGTGTGATCGTCCATACTAGATAGACCTAACCAACATTAACTGTGATTGGCAGTTACCATTTTATTAAAAAAAAATCATTACAATTTCTGCCATTAGAAAACAACGGTACAACTACAATTTAAGATACATTCTCCCACCAAGTGACAGCTCTTGGTCATGAATAAGGTCATGAACCAGACTGATGCGCCAGGAAAATCGTTGTTTTTCTTAGTACTATAACTTCTACGCACACACTAACAAAGTCGACACAAAACAATGCAGAAAAGCAAACCAGCAAAACAAACTGTTATACAGACTGACTTCTCATAATAATTCGCAAAACCATTCACAATTGGAACAATGAACATTGTTACAATAATATTGCAGATTCGTTGGAAAATAATAAACAAAAGAAAAAATGGAAATGATAGGTTTACTAAAAGTGAATAATGCTTGTACAATCAATGTGTATCCAAAACTAACTCAAATTATAAAAAATGGATTGGACTTTATTTTATTAGGATAATACTTATAGTAATGATAATCATTACTATTACTAATTATTATCATCATAAATTGCAATATTTTTACATAATAAAAATAATAATTTTGCTCTCATTGCCATTATGCATTCAGTCTATTATTATAATCATTACTATCATACTAATCATTACTATCATAACCACCATCATAAAATTGCAATATTGTCACATATCATTATTTTGCTCACATTGTTATTATGCATTTAGTCCATGGAATTTTGCAAAACATGGCGTTGAACACAGTGGCACATCACAGGCAGAACATGCTACTTTTGTACGTTTCTCTTGAGATTTGGTGCTGCAATGTCAACACCTATGACGAGGTCCAGCTTTCGGATGTGTCTACCAACTTTCTGTAGATGCACTTCTTCAGGAACACCAATGTGGCCAGGTTTCTTATTGGAGAATGATGGTGCATGACCTTTCCTCTTTCGAGCTGAAAACCCACTGGTTAGCTGTCTTGCTAAACGCAATCGATAAGTGAGTTGATCGATGGGCCCCTTTCTCACTTTGTATAGAATATATGAGTTTACTATTGTGAGTTCTATCAAGAAATAGAAGAGTCTATGCCACCATTTCCTTGATCATCGGCCAATAGAATAGCGCTCCTTCAGTTGGTCGAATCGCTCCACACCACCCATGATGTTGTTGTAGGCATGCACAATTTTCAGGCAGGGTACATCAATCTTCTCTTCATTCCTTTGTTTTCTCTTGACTGAAACAACCTCAATTGGGCTGTATGCATTTGAGAGGAAATGTACACCCTTGTTGTCACGCCATTTCAAAGCAGTCACATGTGACTTTGTTGCATACTTGAATCCGCCTCTCTCAAGATTAGATTTGTTTTTCATCATTTCTGGCAAACCAGCTCTGTTCACCATGACGGTACCACAAGACCCTGATCCACCAACAACCCTTGTAAGAGGAGTGCCTCTTTCCCCAATGGCTCTTACTCTCATTGGATCAGTGTTGAAACCACTCTCATCACAATTAAAAATGAAACATGACTGTTCTTGTGTGGTAATTCCACACTTATTAACAGTTTCATTCAATTCTGAGTAGAAATCATAAATTACATCAGGTTTTCTAACATCTTTCCTATTTTTCTGCAAGAGTTCTGGTTTTTTAAAAGACAAACTTGGGTAGCGATGTAAAAACCCATAGTACCAATCATTTCCTGGTACTCCGTCTTTGAAAGGTGATCTAATGTAATTTACTTCAATATATTGTGCCACTATGTTTACAATATCCTGTTTATCACAGGGGTAACCCATATGGGCTCTTGCCTTGATGCAGTCTACCAGATCATGTTCTTCTTGTGCAGAAAGAACAGTTGGCAGACCTGCTCCTATTTTATCCAGGGAATTACCTTTAGTTCTGTTGAATATTACACTTTTGGGAACACCATATCTTTCCTGTGCTTCATTGTATGTGCAGTTTTTTTTCCATGTCTCGAACAGCTCTCAAGACATCTTCTGCAGTGTAGCTTGGCCCAGGTTTTTTCTTTATGTAAGTTCTCGGCATCTGAAAATTAAAATATTTGTTTAGAATTTACTTTGGAAAAATGTAGCTAGTAGCCTATCTGTAAAAAAATAATATCACTGATCAGTTATGAACCAAAAAAAGAGAAGCTGTAGGCAACTGATTTTAATAATTCATTACTAAAACAATTGCCACAAACAATACATAGGAATAAAAAAATACCTGAATGGCATAACTAGGCTAGTACATTTCAGCAGGGCTATGGAAAACTGACAACAAATAGTTTTAGTAGGGTTTGCAATCTGCTACTCTCAATGATAAAAAAATTAAATTGTTTAAAGATACTTATTTAAATCGTTCACAATTACCCCAAAACTGGATTCACAATTACCCCTGAGTGATATTTTTGTGGGGTAATTGTGAATGGCCTTGAGCTCATCCATTCTTTTGAGTATTCACACGAGAATGAAGTGAATGTACAACTTAATTGCACTAGTATTTCTCTAATATTGTAGACACTTGAAAAAATCTTACCTTTCTGAAAGAAGTTAGACTGACTTCAGACGTCTGCAAAACTGGTATTCACAATTTTCGTATGATGAAAAGTTGAGCTGCAAACTATAACCCAAAAGACAGGTCTGGAGTCCAGAGAAAGACAGAGGTTATGGAGGGAAGATGAAAGCATGGTTTGATGCTAGTGATGCCAACCTTACTGCTTTAGAACATGAAATTTCCCTAGCGTTTACAATACCCCGAATTCACAATTACCCCAGTCAACCCTACTCATGTTAAAATTCTTAACATCAATTTAATAACCTTTATCATTTCAAATGTCCACTGTTATTTCAAATCGAAGTGTCACTTCCTTATTGATTCATAACAGTGACAATAATATACTCTCAGATAAAAATATGAAGTGACCTTGTAGTTTAAAAAATGCTTCTATAAAACAAAAAATCCTGAAATAAACAGTGGCTTCATGATAATCAAAACTCAGACAGTTTACTGAAATATCTCATTTCATTTTCTCTACCCATGATGCCAGAATCCTATTTCTACTTTATCATTATATATTGGAATACTGTATTAACTTACTCTATAATGAAATGAATATGAGATTGAAACAAATGATACTAACGTTGTTATTTAAAGCACAAATGAACACTAATAGAATTATAGTTATCTTGTAAAGTACAAAATAGAATAGATTACATTTTATAAACAGATCGTATAATGTCTTCGTTAATAAAAATGTTATTATTTTCTATTTTTATTAGAATGTTTCTTAAATGCAGTATGAAAACCAACACACATGATGAGCTGACTATGATGCAGACTTTGTGACATGTTTTGTTGTCTGAAATAGAAAGCAACAGAATAAATTAGTATACATTTTTTTATAACGGGCACAAAATATATGACAAGATTATGGTACAATTTTTTTTCAATAAACGATTTATCATTCATGTGCTAAAATAATTCAACAGATTAAATCATTTATTTATTTTTCCCAAAAACATAATTTCAATGAAAAATTATAAGAGAAAAATTCCATACACGATACAAAATGAAAAATGAATAAATACCATCAAAAAGAATAAGATATTTTTTATGAATGAATTGAATGTATAAATGAATGAATTAAAGTATAATGAATAAATATATTAAAACTGAAGTCCCTGCAAGGTTCAAAAAACCTGAGAGCAGTGGCCGATAGTTCAATGATTGAATAACAATGAAGATAATAATGGGATAACATGAAACTTGGATTTGCTATCAAATATTTATTGAGAAAATCGGGAAGAGAAACAGGGAGTGAAGAAGGGAACATAAATAGCAGAGAAAAAGCATAAGGGAAAGTAAAGAATAGTTGAAAATTACATAAAAATCATTAGAAGTCTTCATACTAAGATGTGAGGAAAATTCTCCAGATGAAAGCTATGTATTAGTCCAGTCAATATAGATATAAAAAAGGGGATGTGCTTGCAATGTATATAGTAGTTATGATTTTTGAATGTATTACTCAGATACATGAGAAAAGTCCAGAATCACTTTTTTCAGGCAAAATTTCCTTGTGCTAGATACAGAGTGGCCCAGAAACATCGTATTTTCGGTTCATTATCCAGTTTTCAGCTATTTCCGCAAATCCAACAATCGGACAGAAAAATTTGCTTCTGCCTTTTTTTCTAGATTATAAAACTCTGAATAAAATGAGATCATTTGGAACTTTATATCTTCAATGAGTACTGAGTTATGTTTTTTCCAAAAAGAAGACAAATTTGAAGAATAAATCAATTTTGTTGAATTTCAGTTTTTGAAAAGTATTGAAGTTAGAACAATGCAGTTGGTGATGTTGGTTGAAGCTAAAAATTAGGTATTTTTTCACAATACAAGGGGCATTGTTGTCAGGGGTGTAGCTGGAAGAGATAGAGCACTCTACCTGGTCTTAAATTGTAGAGCTCAAAAATACGCCCAAAGGGATTTTGAATTATACATCTAAATGGTAACAATCTGAATATATTGTTGAAAACTGAAATTAATCAAAATTGATTTTTTCTTTAAATTTTACCAATTTTTGAAAAATCATAACCCAGTACTTATTGAAGATAGAGAGTTCAGTAAAATCTCATTTTATTCAGAATTTTATAATCGAAAAAAAAGGCAAGATCAAATTTTTTTGTCTGATTACCGGATTTGGCGGAAATAGCTGAAAACTGGAAAGTGAACCGAAAATACAAGGTTTTTGGGCCAATCTGTATCTTACACAAGGAGATTATCCATGAAAAAATTGGTTCTGGACTTCACTCATGTAGCCAAATAATATATAAAAGAATCAGAACTACAATATAAATTGCAAGCACCAATGTATAATTATAGTGGCTGGACTAAAATTGATTTATTCAAGACACAAGATGTATTGATTTCAGATACTAGTTTCCTATCAAATTTACTGGTGATGAAATGGCCAGGTCTTATCAATTCTACATATTGATAAAACAGTATCTACAATTTGAAATTTAGATGATTGATTTAGATGTATAGGTGCCTGACAGTTAAAAAATCCAGCCCACTAAAGCAACTCTAACTCTCACTCAGAGTCTGGGTTTTCCTAATGTAGCTCTAATATGGTGTTTCTGAATCACAAAAAGTTTTTCCAAGTGGTTTGAGTAGGTTCCATCCCAAATTTTTATCTAATATCAATATTCAAGACATTACTCACCATTGAACGACTTTGTCTTTTGGAAAGCTTTCTCAGTTTCTCAGCAGTAATGAGGGGGCAGATATTACTGGCACTTTGCGTTTCTAAAAAAGAAAACTCTATTAAACATGACAGTATAAAAATATGTATAAGTAATACAGGAAAACATAATTACTAAATAAATTATAAGCATATTATTTTTAAAAAATTTAACAAAATAAAAAGTGCAATCCTTCCTCTATAAGGTATTTTCTAATGATAACACCTATTTAATCTTCTAAACAAATACAATTTATTGAATGTGAACATCATCTTTGAATCTATTCTCAATCTCCATGATATTCTGATTGATGATCAGTAATAATTACTGATTAAATTCAATTAGGATTAAAGGCGGCTACACAATGTAGATTGACATTTCAATGAATTCTTGTTGATCATCTCTGATTTGAAATGGTCAAATGTTCATAACATAGATAACCTATTCCAAGAATGACCATTCCATTTATGAGTTAAAAATTTATTGTCTTACTGGGCTAGCTACACACAAGTCGATTGTGGACGTTCAATGAAAGTTCATTCGAATTTTGACCACACAACCAAAACTTGAAGTAGCTTTCAGAAACATAAATTCCATTTCACGATTATAACCGTGATCGTGCATATTTCAAGATTCACATAAGCTGTTTGGCTTCTGGTTGCTATGTGGTAGTGAAGCTGATGGAATGCTAGACATTCTAACAAAATCAGCTCTTCACACACATCGATTTTGGATGCATGATAAAAAATCAAACATCCAATTTTGTGGCGCAATGGAATGAATGGGTGATTACAAACACATTGATCAACGATTTTTACCATATGGACGCCGTGTAGCAGTTGTCTCTTGTCTGGAATATACTCCTATATATTCCAATATCAACTATATTGGAATTTGGACATTCACTTTTTTATCGTAGGACCAAAATTGATGTGTGTGAATCTAGCCTGAAGCCCCACACACACATCAATTTTTGTTCATAAGGTATTTTGTCGTCCTCATGAATTCTATTAGATTAAACAGATGATGTTAGTCAACTTCCGTTTAAACTGATAGAATTCATGAGAACGGCAAAATATCATACGAACAAACATTGATGTGTGTGCTGGGCTTTAGATGGTCTACTTCTATTTTTTTGTTCCATCGAAGCTGACAAAATGAATTTTCACTAGTATGTACTGTAAATATAACTATGGTGACCATATTTTTACTAGTTAAAATCGGGATAAACCCATTGTTGTATAATAATTTAGGCCTACCTATATTTTTTATACATATTTGTAAATTTGGAAAATAACAAATAAAAACACAGTTTTACATTATTATTTATTATACTTTATTGGCTATTGCACAAGACTTTGAAATATTTATATAATGTAGGCTACCTATGCAACTCAGGTAAAAAAAATAATGAAAATTAGGTTCTTTGAAAAAAAATGTAATTAAGGGTTGTTTGTAAATGTAAAAAATGTTATGTAATGTAATTTACATGTAATTAACACGTTGGCTGCCGCAATGCATAAGAAATGACATTCCCCAGGTGCCACAACTAAAAATTCTTGTATGGTGCTCCAAATAAATTGTATATTAGTGTTATGTAGCTAAAACATGATTTTGAATATCAAATCAGCTAAAAAATGTGAGTTCACCGGTGATCCTCATGGCACACAGTTTATACATTAGCATCCCTGTGCCATGAGGATCACCGGTGAACTCATTTGTTTTCAGACCAATTTTTGAATGTAGGATAGGCAATAATAATTATTTTGATGATGGGTACACATTATTATTATCTTGAATAATACAAAATACAAAATAAAAATCAAAATACAAGTTTTAAGGGTTTTTAAAAAATTCAGTGGTTTTTTACAAAACATTGTAAAACATACACATGAATTTATTGCAAACCATACACTTTGTTGACACCAATTTGGTGATTTTTTGTGCTTCTCGACTGTTCTTAGCTGCTTCAGCATAGCACATTGTGCATCTGCGCCTCACTCTCCTGTTATTTTTATCCCTGTCTGTTGAAGATAGCAGTTCATGTTTTTGTTGTTGGTCGACCTCATGTTGGTTTGGATAGCAAGTGGATTACCATCTCTATCGAGACCTAACATTTGTAAAACTAATTGCTTCCTGAAATCAGTGATTTGAATTTTCCTTGTATGGAAGTGATTGTGAATTATACACGCATTTACCACTGCAGTGCTAAGTAGCAGTTCAAAGGCCACCTTATGGTACCACCTAACCGTTTTTCTGAGTGGTGTAAAATAACTGGATAATTGGTCTGATAGATCGATGCCTTGTTTTCCCTTGTACTCAATGATTGCAATTGGTTTTTCTACTGCTGTCCCAGTCCTGTCTCTTCTGCCAGTTGGAATTTTTTCAATAGTGTGTTTGGTAGAGAGAAAAAGGACGTCCCTTTTGTCCTTCCATTTACCTATGACAATGCCTTGGGAGTTCTGTTGACCAATCACTTCACCTTTTTTTATTCTCTTACTGACAATATCTTTGGGCATAAGAAATGGAATCTGTTTCAGTTTATCAAACGATTTTTGACATTCATCATTCCATATGAATTTCGCATTTTTCTTCCTCAAGGCATTCAATGGGGCTGAAATCTGTGCTAAGTTGGGGCTTCTGGATTTTTACCATATGGACGCCGTGTAGCAGTTGTCTCTTGTCTGGAATATACTCCTATATATTCCAATATCAACTATATTGGAATTTGGACATTCACTTTTTTATCGTAGGACCAAAATTGATGTGTGTGAATCTAGCCTGAAGCCCCACACACACATCAATTTTTGTTCGTAAGGTATTTTGTCATCCTCATGAATTCTATTAGATTAAACAGATGATGTTAGTCAACTTCCGTTTAAACTGATAGAATTCATGAGAACGGCAAAATATCATACGAACAAACATTGATGTGTGTGCAGGGCTTTAGATGGTCTACTTCTATTTTTTTGTTCCATCGAAGCTGACAAAATGAATTTTCACTAGTATGTACTGTAAATATAACTATGGTGACCATATTTTTACTAGTTAAAATCGGGATAAACCCATTGTTGTATAATAATTTAGGCCTACCTATATTTTTTATACATATTTGTAAATTTGGAAAATAACAAATAAAAACACAGTTTTACATTATTATTTATTATACTTTATTGGCTATTGCACAAGACTTTGAAATATTTATATAATGTAGGCTACCTATGCAACTCAGGTAAAAAAAATAATGAAAATTAGGTTCTTTGAAAAAAAATGTAATTAAGGGTTGTTTGTAAATGTAAAAAATGTTATGTAATGTAATTTACATGTAATTAACACGTTGGCTGCCGCAATGCATAAGAAATGACATTCCCCAGGTGCCACAACTAAAAATTCTTGTATGGTGCTCCAAATAAATTGTATATTAGTGTTATGTAGCTAAAACATGATTTTGAATATCAAATCAGCTAAAAAATGTGAGTTCACCGGTGATCCTCATGGCACACAGTTTATACATTAGCATCCCTGTGCCATGAGGATCACCGGTGAACTCATTTGTTTTCAGACCAATTTTTGAATGTAGGATAGGCAATAATAATTATTTTGATGATGGGTACACATTATTATTATCTTGAATAATACAAAATACAAAATAAAAATCAAAATACAAGTTTTAAGGGTTTTTAAAAAATTCAGTGGTTTTTTACAAAACATTGTAAAACATACACATGAATTTATTGCAAACCATACACTTTGTTGACACCAATTTGGTGATTTTTTGTGCTTCTCGACTGTTCTTAGCTGCTTCAGCATAGCACATTGTGCATCTGCGCCTCACTCTCCTGTTATTTTTATCCCTGTCTGTTGAAGATAGCAGTTCATGTTTTTGTTGTTGGTCGACCTCATGTTGGTTTGGATAGCAAGTGGATTACCATCTCTATCGAGACCTAACATTTGTAAAACTAATTGCTTCCTGAAATCAGTGATTTGAATTTTCCTTGTATGGAAGTGATTGTGAATTATACACGCATTTACCACTGCAGTGCTAAGTAGCAGTTCAAAGGCCACCTTATGGTACCACCTAACCGTTTTTCTGAGTGGTGTAAAATAACTGGATAATTGGTCTGATAGATCGATGCCTTGTTTTCCCTTGTACTCAATGATTGCAATTGGTTTTTCTACTGCTGTCCCAGTCCTGTCTCTTCTGCCAGTTGGAATTTTTTCAATAGTGTGTTTGGTAGAGAGAAAAAGGACGTCCCTTTTGTCCTTCCATTTACCTATGACAATGCCTTGGGAGTTCTGTTGACCAATCACTTCACCTTTTTTTATTCTCTTACTGACAATATCTTTGGGCATAAGAAATGGAATCTGTTTCAGTTTATCAAACGATTTTTGACATTCATCATTCCATATGAATTTCGCATTTTTCTTCCTCAAGGCATTCAATGGGGCTGAAATCTGTGCTAAGTTGGGGATAAACTTAGAGAAAAACTGCACCATTCCCAAGAATCGTTCAATTCCTTTTACTTTAGTTGAACAGGAAAATTAACAATAATTGGTTTTGTTCTTTCTGGGTCGATTGAAATACTATCATGAGGAAATTATTAGATGAAGTTTTCTGTAGATTAAAACGATCAAACCTGACAGTGAACCCTCAGAAATGTAACTTTGCTGCTCACAAAATCATTTTCTTAGGTCTCTAAGAAATTGACCTAAGAAATTGATTTTGTTAGCAGCAAAGTTACATTTCTGAGGGTTCACTGTCAGGTTTGATCGTTTTAATCTACAGAAAACTTCATCTAATAATTTCCAATGATTTTCGAGAGTGTCAGTATATAAAATCAAATCATCCAAATAAAAAAATAATCCCTTGAAACGCAAGTCACCAAACAATTTCTGCATTAAGATGGTCAAAACAGCTGATCCACAACTGATTCCATATGGCAAACGCTTGAATTGATACAAGTTGAATGGTGTTATGAACGCTGTTAGATGCTTCGAATTTTCAGTCAAATGGGCTAGTCAAATCAATGCACGAAAACCACTTAGCATTCGAAAAATAATGAAAACATTCGTGAAGATTTCCTAATCGAGCTGACTGTAACTCTATTACCTTATTTAGGCGACGATAATCAATGCACAAACGATAAGAATTTGGAGTTGGTTTGGGCACCAATAAACAAGGTGACGAGTACTGCGATGTTGAGGGCTCAATTATATCTTCATCTAGTAGTTGTTGAATCTTTTTTCTTAGATATTCTAACTTGATTAGATTCATAGAATACGGTTGAGACCTGACAACCTTGTTGGATGTTAATTTAATATCATATTTTATTAGATCGGTTGATCCAATTTTCTCAGTCAGAACATCTGCGTGTTTACTGATCAATTTTTCTAGACTACTCCTATCAAAATAACTCAAATGCGATAAGTCCATTGGAGCCAGTCTCTCCATGATATTATGAACTTGAATTTCGGAATTGTTAGAAAAATCTTTATTAATTAAAGGAAATTTTAAGTGAGGACTGAAGTCAAAGAAAAAGTTTCTTCTTATTGAATTCACAAGGATCTGAGAGTGCTCTATGAAGTCACATCCCAAAATTATTTCAACTGGCAAGTTATCAGCAACTAAAAATCGGAATTTCCATGAGAATATTTCTATTTTAATTTTCAAAATGCATGACATAACTAATTTAGAAGAGTTTGCAGTCGAACAAATAACTTGATCTTCAATGATCTCAATTTCTTTAAGTTTATTACTGCTAATTATTTCCTGAAGTGTGGAGGCTTTTATTATTGAAAACGCTGAACCAGAGTCAACTAGACATTGGTATGTAGTTTCACCATTATTGAAATTCGCTGGTACAAAGGGAAGAGCTTTGTTAGAATAAATCATCCCACACACTTTATTTTCAGATTTTCTTTGCAAATTTTGAATGAAACGTTTCTTAGAATTAGAAATTTTATTTTTCAATGATTTCAATTATGATTGTTTTTTTACTTTATTTACTTTTGACACTAAGTTTTTTTTGTTGATGAGGCTAGGTTGGAGTTTAAATTCTTAGTGCAATTTCTTGCAATGTGATTGGGTCCATTGCATTTATAGCATACAAATCCCTGACTGTATCCTCTGTTGGGATAGTTATTTATGGGTTTCTTTTCAAATTGAGGTGTATTGTTATTATCCCTATTAGTCCTATAGAAAGCATCTCTTTCGATGTCTGCAAAATGTAAATTTGGTGCCTGGATACAGATTTCATCTAATTGGGCTAGAGTTGTAGGTTTGTTCATGAAAATTAACCTTGACCTTTCGTGAGGACTCAGACCACTTAATATTGTAGATACGACTTCAGCTTCTGATTTTTCCAATCTCAATAGCAAAGCACTCTCTTTTATTGACACCAAATAAGCTGATATAGGCTCAACCGGCGCTTGCAGTCGATAAAATCGATCTTTGACTATTGTTGACATAAGTCTCTGTGGTATAAAATAGTTCAGAGCCTCCTGGTGGAATTTATCAAAAGAGTGACTTGAATTGATCGCCATACTGATTTTAACGCATAGAGGCCCAACTGTGAATGACACTAATAGTTTTAGCATCTGGCCGTCATCTATTTGAGAAAATGACTGAATTTTTAGTGCAATTGTTAGAAATGATAAGAAATCATGAATGTTCAGACCATCAGTAGGTTTCAAATTTTTAATCAAAGATTCAATGGGGTTATGTATTTTTGAATACATTGAAAGTTGTACCTGATTTTGATTTTGACTCAAAATAATATTATTGTCAGGGCCTGCAGCTGCATTCACCTCTCCAGTTGGCGAATTTATTATCTTCATAGAAGGTATATTCAATAGTTTACTTGTACCTGGTTGATTTGAAACTACAACATTTGATGTATTTGGAAATGAGAATGCACTAGGCGATTTCATATTAGCTGGAGAAGGAGGCCTACTCTTAACTTGTTTACTTAGCAAATCTACAGTACGAGCAATGATAGAAGGCAACATATTTATCATTTCATACAACAAGGTCATTGATTTTCCTTGTTTATCTGACATTGATTCAAGTTCTTCCAATAAATATAGAATTCGAGAGCTAACTTCTTTTATTGTGCTATGAGATCTTAACGTTTCATAGGACACTTGTCTACGTTCAGTGAGGTCAGCAATCTTTTGTCTAAGCAAAGTTCTCAGACAATCAACTGTCTGACTTTGCATTTCTGATTCGAACAGAAGTTCGTCTTTTACTAATACATCTGGATTAATTTTATGAGACAAAAATGAATTAATTACATGGTTACTTGTAAATGCCCATTTCACTATCTCCAGTGTAACTGCCATGTTATCCTATTATAATCAAATCTACTAATTATTAATACTTATTACTTCTACACAATTGAAAAGCTTGATAATTCAATATCACTAAAATTTTTCCTACTTTAGATAAATTAATGGAACCTGATAGTCTGGAACCTGCTACTCATTAAATCACTTTAAAATTTGATTAATCTAATAATATTCCATCAGAATTCAATTTTCCCATTTCAAATTTAAATTTCCAATTCCAACACAAAAATAGGACCAAAAAATTCACTAATTAACTGTACGTTCTGCTACCAATTTCATAGTGTCTTTTGAGAACCTAAATTCTCAGACAACTATAATTAAGTTTGGAAATCATGCGAGACCCCAATGGTGGAGGGGTCAGTGAAATTTCTAGTACTATTCCAGTGGTAAGGAATCCAAAATAAAAATAATTTGACGATTGATTGCCTCTAAATTAAATATTTAAATTCAAACAACACTTTACAATAAATACTTTCTTCAATTAAAGATTATCTTTGTCTTTAAGAGACCAAATTTAACTGCATTTACGTCTTTAAGAGACCAAAATTTAAGGGACACATTGAATTCCGATGGGGGAAGATCAAGTACTCATCTTGTAGTTGTCGTCGCGATGTCCGGAGTCCCTGGCGGAGATGGATGAAGGGTGAAGATGATTGGTCGTCCTCCAGGAATGTTCAGACAGATCCAAAAGGGAGTTAGTCTTGTTCTCTCCTCATCAGCATTCAATGACGTACGATTCCATCCATGGTTGGAAGAAGTTGCCGGCCCTTTTACAATGGAAATTCTCAGCCCGATTCAGAAACCTGATGACAAATTTACAACAGAATTAGAAACATAATAATTACCAATATCTAATAGGATTGTATTCAATTGATGATCTAGGTAGATCATCAAATAAATACAATTCACCGCTTCCTATGAGGAGGTAATATTATTAACATACATAAATCGAACACTTTTAAATCACAATTGATAAATTATATTCAATGACAATAATAAAAATACTCACCCAAAAGGGGTATTGAAGATCCAAAGTATAGAGGAATCAATCGTCATTTATTAATTCAAGCTATCACATTATTACTGTATTCTCAAAAGGGGGACTTTACTTCTAAATATTACTCTTAGCCTACATTCAAAGTAACTTCAAAAGATGTCCGATTTACTTGGACAATCAATTAAATTTTCCTTGAGAGAATGTGAATGTTCCCCCAAACGAAAACATTACTGGAAATTGAAAGAAAATCTCAAGAAACAGTTAACACTATGACAGCTGGGATTAGAATGATCGCTCTCCTAGTTTTCAGAGGCTTCCAGACTGATCAGTTTTACCATTATTACTTAAAATATTTACCTGATCGCCGGTGAATTTCTTTTCACCCACTCTCTTTCTCCTCAGTAAATAAGGAAGGTGATACGTTCAAGCAAGAAGGAAACTAGGAGAGAAAAGTTATTTCCCTTTTGCAAGTTTAGAATTATGGGATTGATTCAGCATACTTCTGGCATCTAAATCTGTCGTGAGAATAGATAATTCCAAGTGGGATCGTGGGAATCAAGGACTTTAATAAGATGCTCATCATAATTATTATGATTTTAGAAATGCTGGCTAAGTTGCCAATGAACAAGAATAAATTTACTTTCTTCATGGGAACTGAAAACTACTAACTTAAGATAGAATAAATTCCATTTAATAACTCAAAATTTTGGTACAGTTCTAATAAAGATTTGTTTTTATTTATTAGGTACATTATCGCTACTTCATTTTATATCTAATACCATAACTTACAGTAAAAACACGAATTAAAATTATATTGGTTTATAGATAGTGTAACGCTCCTTGGGGTGTTCCTGGTTTTTTACTAGAGCAATGCCCCAGATGGAGACATCACACATGTATAAAATCTTACACTGAGTCCTCGGTGTTGTAACCTCAAACTTATAAGTAGTGTGTGAATGAACACTATAGAACAACAGGCTGGGAGATTCAGTATAAGATTCAATATAATAGTCCAAATTGCAGGAGGCATAAACTCTTGCACACCCTTGATCCGTTCAATGACTAGCTTTGTGAGAATAATATTCCTTGCAAGCATAAGTCTTAGTGTAGCAATTGCTAGACACTAGATTCAGAAACCTTAAATTATTATCTGTATTGAAGACAGTGTACAAAATCAAACAGGTCGAGCAAGGAACTTGGTGCATATAATTTGCGGGATTGTGCCACTAATAAACTCTGATGGTCTAGGATAGGATGGTTCGATAGACCAAATGCCGTTCAGAAGATACTTCGTGGACAGAATCTTTCCAAGTTCCAGGCTCTATTGTGTGATTTCTTACACTGTAGCTGCTTCTGCTGTGTAGTAGGAACTTTATTCCTAAGTCGAAGTAGGGCACAGATAGAAGCTGATATATTAGCAGGTAAGGACAGAGAACGTATGATCTCGATCTGACCCTACTTAATATCTCCACTTAGATCTGTTCCTTTATCCAGATTTGGATCAACTATTTCAATGATCGTCTTTGATCGGTGCTTAACAAGTACAAACGTGCCAAATACAAAATCTGAAGGGCTAAAGAAAGAATCAAACTCAGAAATAAAGTATTATATTTGAAATAAAATGAGCAGTAATAATAGTTAATATACAGTACAGTTTCAAGATTTGATAAACAGGTTTGAATAATTTTCTATTGACAGACTTAATTGAATTTGTGCTATGATGCTGGGCTATCATGCACGTTCTTTTACAAAGTTTAAAAATTCTCATAGATAAATTAAGTTCCTAAATGATTTAACCAGAAATATTACAATATTTGAAATTTAATCAGGGTCATGGTTCAGGCAGATAAGGACAGTTAAACAACCACAAAAACTTACAATTATAATTCAGTACACTTAATATGTTATTAGCGCTTTTGATGTGGCCAATTTATTTATCGAAGTAAAATTGAAATAATTTCTGTACTTTTTCGAAGTGAAGGGTGGGGCCCCATAACATAAAAGAGAACTCACGTGATCCTTCTTGGTGTAGTAGTTTCTTTAAATTAATTTAGATTCGATGGCTCATCCAAACATTGGTCTTCAGCACATGGGAGATTTTAGAAATTAATTATTTCCTTCACCAATCAAAAAATGAATAATAAAATTTAGATTTATGGAAGCAATCAATTGATAGAATAATTTAAAAATATAACAAATAATATTGCCTCAGGTATAGGCTAAAAATTTAAATTCATAAATTTAACAAATAAGAATCTCACTAGAAAATGGTAACTTTTTAGAACAAGGTCTTTACGGGGTGAAGTCATTAAAAGGGAAGTAAGTCTCTCTCTTCTCAAAACTTTTGGCTGAGCAGTTTTATCTTACTATTTTTGCATAGAAATTTTGCTATTGGTGGAACTAGTATGACATATACATCATGTCAGAGATGAGTAAGAGAATAGTTCTTGCTTTACAATAAATAAACTTGAATTATCTGCCTTCTATTAGTAAATAAATTCTCTTCATATTTCTCCTTATTCAACATACAATGTGTTACCGCATGTGATAAGACCTTTTCTAGTTGCTGATAACAAAAATAGAATATCATCCCTTTTTGGTGTCATTTTTCTGACCTATGATTGGCCTGAACGGGTTACAGAGATTTTTACATCAGTCCATGCAGTTTATTCTATTATAATTATTATATCATTTATATTTCATACAAGAGATTCTTATTACAATAATAAATAACAAAAAATGCATAATACAATTCTTATCAGTGATAATGCTTGTACTATGATCAGCTTGCTTTTATAATATTTAAGATGTTGTACATTTTTCCATTAATTATTTTAACAATAATAAATAAATTTTTATTTTGAAACTCTTATCCTTATTACAATGATTATTGGTTTTTAGAAGTAATTATATCATCGTTTTGAAAAGTAAGTTCAGCAGCACAAATAATTCATTTTGACTAATTTCTTGACTGCATTCAAACAGCTGTTCACTAACATAAACAAAGTTGTAACCTCTAAATTTGATGGTTGACTATAAACAATTTACAAATTATTTGCAATAAATTATAATTTTCAATAAATAATTCTTCCAAAAATATGCCATATAGAACGGTGCTCTTATCTCAGTCTCAGTTTTTTATAAGTATAATCTTTATTGCTATCAGGTAACAGTACATTTGATACTCTTCCTAGCCTTTGACAATAATAATATCTTCCATTACTTCGATTTATTTCATTTCATGGTCTCAATAATTCTAAAATGTCACAATAGTAATATACATATCCAAGTTTTCAAAACTCTCTGTTTCAAACAAGACTGTTGTTCAATTCATTTTAGGTTAACTGTAGAACCTTTCATTTGTTTTGTGATAAATTTGTTTCATCCCACATTTGCACAGTCTCACTAATAATGGTCGATATTGGGAGCTCCATATATTTCCAATCCCACCAGCCGACAAGATATTTTTTGCCCCACTTGGATGTAATGAGCTGGTTTTTGTGCGTCATATGGAGGCCGAAAACGATTGTTTTCTGACCAGGCTGGTAAAATTTTTATGGCCCTAGGGCTGTAAAATAACCTTGAAATCAGCTGATTCTGATTTGATGTGAACGTGTTTACAAAATAGTTTATGAAACAGAATCAGTTTATGCTTCTAGAATTGAATAAAGTATTTTGCAGTAGGATACCATCATTTTATTTGGATGAATGAAATACAAATAAGATATATTATAAACTAATCAAATTCGATTTTCAGAGTAGGATAGGGCTTCTAACCTCAACTTCTGATAACAAGCATTGTTGACATCCAGATTGTCCAAATTTCAAGTGCACTAAAACAGCTGATCCAAAAAATTTCATTATTTGTGTTTATTATTCAAGAATCAAAACATTCATAATAATATCATCATATTGCCATTTGAAAGAATAAAAAAGTATAAACTCAACCTCCCACATTAAAACATACTTGAACATAATCTTTTAGGTTATTTAGACAAATTGAAATCTACCCAAACCCAGCTTAAGTACTGTGTTTACCACTAAACCTGGTGGATAATTTTGGAACTACTTAAAACAACCTATTTTTTGGACATGTTATTCATTATCAAAATTTGGGAACAGAATAGTTTGGGCCATGCCTGTTGTTCTTTCCCGATCATATTTATATGATACTAGCTGTCAGGCTCGCTACACTCGCCATATCCGTCTAGCCAGGGGGCTCTGCCCCCTGGACCCCCGACTGTGGATCGTCCAAAAATGAGATCAGCAGGCTTGCTTCACTCGCCTGCATGTAGACCTCAGCAGAACCTCTATACCGAATTTGATTGTATTATGTCAATTTGATCTCAAAAAACACCTGTTACTATATCGGTGTATCTTTGGCAAACGAAATTCTTCCACCCCAGCTAAACCTGTGTACTGAATTTTCTTCAATATATTTCCATCAATTATTATTGAAAGAGGTGAGGAAATGCAGAAAAGCTGAGAAACTGCTAATTTTGGTTAACTGCATAAATTGGTATTAGGAGGTCCTGGATAAATGCATTTCAATCTTCAACTTGGTGCCAACCTAACAAAGTCAACTCAACTTAATGCCAACCTGACAAAATTTTTAATTTAGTTACCAGAACAACTGTTTCGAAGAGGTACTCTCTCTAGATTATAGTTCTATATTAACATAAATGGTATGGACATTTCAATTATAAATTTAAGATATTGGAATAAGAAGAATATACATGCTGAAAGACGAACTTTAAACCCTTATAAACCACCCTTAGAGTTAAAATATTGCCAAAAGATTTCTTAGTGCGCCTCCAAAGGGCCAACTGAACATACCTTCCAAATTTGAACGTTTTTGGTCTGGTAGATTTTTAGTTTTGCGAGTGAGTGAGTGAGTGAGTGAGTCAGTCAGTCAGTCAGTCTGTCATTGAGTGCCATTTCGCTTTTATATATACAGTGAATATCGTTTATAGTGACCTTCAAGGGACCATCAGTTTTGGGTCACTATAACCGATAGTCACTATATCCGATACTAGGCTCAGGAAGTACTAAAGTATACATTAGTGAAAAAACAGCATAAATAATGACACTTACGTTTTCGTTGCAGCATTTTATTCCAGGTAAACACACTTTCCAAACTGAAACGTCCTTTATATTATTATAATGTACTGTAAATTTTTAATAATTTTTATCAAAATTGAAACGAAATCACAAATGAAGTCACATTCAAATGAAAGTCCCGGTTAATACAGTATACAAATATGGCCCGTTCAAAAACTTAAGTAGGCTACTTCATAAATTTCATTTTAGTTTGAAAATAATTCAATGTTTCATAAAAAAAACTTGAACTCAAAATAAGAAAAAATTGAAATCAAAAAAATGTTAAAATTAGGTATTTTTCAAAAAGTCTGTAATTTTCGTTTGTTTTTTGCACTTTGAATTGTAGTACGATGTTTGAAACTGTTTCTCTAGATTAAATAGAACATTTTTTGTTGCTTCATCTGCTGTATTTGTGACACTAAGAAATTGGCAAATTGTCTTGATCGCTTTACAAGCTTCAGTCAGTGTTGGTGGATTGATTTCCTCATCATTATCATTGTCTTTCTCAGTGTTTGTAACGTCGTCTTCTTCTCTCAAAGTCGAAGTCAGCAATTCCTCATCACTTACAGCTGCCGTCGTTTCCAAATCCTTGTCTACTTCTTCATACTCTTCAAAGAAATCCTGAGACACTGGTTGAGCCAAACTTCTCCCCCATTCTTGTAACGACTCTTCTGTGCATGCAGATTCAATAATGTTATCAGACTGCATTAAAAATCCTGCATGTCTGAAACAGTTTTTCACTGTAATGGATGTGACTTCATTCCAAGCTCTTTCTAACATTGTAATTGCGTCGAGTACAGAGACTTTTGTTTCACATCCTTCATCAAAATCTTGAATGATTTGTAGAATGAGACGTTTCCGATAGTTGACTTTCAGAGACCTTATAACACCTTCATCCAAGGGTTGCAAAACAGATGTTGTATTAGGCGGGAGGAACACCAACTTTATAGATGTAAGATTTTCAACATGTGGATGTGCTGGACAGTTATCTACCATCAACAATATTTTATCATTTTTCAATTTCAGTTCATTGTCCCATTTTCTTAGCCAGGAAGTGAACAATTCACTTGTCATCCACGCTCTTTTGTTACTTTCATATGTTACTGGCAATAAATTAACATTTTTGAAACAACGAGTTTTAGCACTTTTCCCTATAACCATCAGCTTGCGCTTATCACTCCCATCCATATTCACGGCAACTAAAACAGTTAGTCTGTCTTTTGACAATTTACCCCCCCCCCCGTGCACTTTTCACCTTTGAAACGTAATGTTTTTTCAGGATTCAGTTTGAAGAAAATTCCAGTTTCATCAGCATTGTAAATTTTTTCATCTGGATAAATATCACGTAATTTTGGCCACACATTGTTTAACCAGTCTTCAGGAATACCAGTTGGAACTGCTGCTGCCTCACCACTTATTCTACCACTTGTGATTGCATGGCACTGGCGAAATCGTTGTATCCATGCAGATGTAATATCGCGAGGTCTACCCAACTACTCAGCCAAATCATTTGCTTTACTCTGCAAAATTGGACCGCTTATAGGAATATTATTCGCTCTTTGTATCTTGAACCATTTCAGCAACGCTTGATCTACGTCATTGTTTTGACTAGGACGAAGTTTTTTTGATTTCATAGAACTTGTCTCAAAGCTCTGCTTAATTTTATCGCGATTTTTCCATATTACCGAAATTGTTGAATGTCCAACCCCTAATTCCTTCGCTATGTCCCTATTTGCTTCACCATTCTCAATTCGCCAAATGATGTGCGATTTTTCTTCAATAGTGAAAGTCTTACGGGAAGAAGCCATATTATCAACACTGTATACAATTTAAAATAAGAGTTCTGTTTGTAAAATTTAATGAAACATGCACTACACACACTAATATAACACACACTTTACAGTAACAATCCAATCACACATCAAACCGAAATACTGTAGGATGCAACCGAACTGAACGAAAGGCTGAATTGAACTGAATGTCTGAATAGACCTATAATGTTCAGAGGAATGCACATTTCACGATTTCGTAATAAAAGACTGACCAATAATACGGCTCAACTAGAATAAATACAGACATGATGATTCCTGTCTGGAGAACATCCTGTTTACTTAACGTTTCGTCATTATATACGATATTATTTTCCTCATTTTGATAGAAATCCGGTCATAATAGCCGATATGTGATTATAATTGATGTCACTATAAGCGATATAATAAAGCATTGTACGCATAGCAAACCAAACAAGGGGCAGCTTTCCGGTCACTATATCCGATAGGTCATTATAGCCGATGTCATAATAAACGATATTCACTGTAGATGTAATTGTATTCACTTAAAATTAAAGAAATAAAAATACCTGGAGAATTTCCTGATATTCAGATTACCTCAGATTTGCTAGAGCTATGCTCTTCCAGTTTTGCTTTTGGAAGTGCCTAATAAACAATTATTCTCATATATTTTATTGTTTTATTTTTTGTGTGGTGAAAAATAGCATTCACACCATGGGCAAAAATGTTTTTCCGGCTCTCAATCTTTTCCAGTCCTCGGCCCCATTCTGTCACATCCAGACTTCCTGGGACGTTTGTTTAATTTGGAAAAAAGTTGCTACCTCAAAGCTGTTTCTTCAATTTGAATCTAGGCTCGGTGATCGAGCTCTACACGTCCAGATGTACAGGAGACAGCATACCTCAAGCTTCTAGGACTGTCATCGATTCAGAGGAGTCCCTGCAGCTTAAAGACAAATCCATGAACCCATAAATTGATGGACTCGTACATTGATGGACCCATACTTTGATGGACCCATACTTTTATTGCTTCAGTAGCGGTTATAGGAGGAGAATCTCCATTGTGAGTTGACAATTTTTGATACTCTCTCTCTTCTTTACTTTTGAAAAAACTTCTAAAATGCAAGCAAACTAAACATGCTACTACAACAGAAGGTTGCAGAGCCAATAAAAGGAAAGACTAAAGCTGGCCGAAAGCCATAATAAATATCAAATCACTACATAAGTTCAAGCAAAGTCTATTGAGTGACTATATCTTCAGTTCTGTTAGCAGCAATGGACAGACTCTGAATGAATGCACTTCAGTACGCTTGCCTGGTCTCTAGGAGCTGTGTGGTCGTCCATACTAGATAGACCTAACCAACATTAACTGTGATTGGCAGTTACCATTTTATTAAAAAAAATTCATCACAATTTCTGCCAATAGAAAGCAATGGTACAACTACAATTTAAGATACATTCTCCCACCAAGTGACAGCTTTTGGTCATGAATAAGGTCATGAACCAGACTGATGCTCCAGGAAAATTGATGTTTTTCTTAGTACTATAACTTCTATGCACACACTAACAAAGTCGACACAAAACAATGCAGAAAAGCAAACCAGCAAAACAAACTGTTATACAGACTGACTTCTCATGATAATTCACAAAACCATTCACAATTGGAACAATGAACATTGTTACAATAATATTGCAGATTCGTTGGAAAATAATAAACAAAAGAAAAAATGGAAATTATAGGTTTACTAAAAGTGAATAATGCTTGTACAATCAATGTGTATCAAAAACTAACTCAAATTATAAAAAATGGATTGGACTTTATTTTATTAGGATAATACTTATAGTAATGATAATCATTATAATCATTACTATACCAATCACTATCATTACTATTACTAATTATTATCATCATAAAATTGCAATATTTTTACATAATAAAAATAATAATTTTGTTCTCATTGCCATTATGCATTCAGTCCATTATTATAATCATTACTATCAGACTAATCTTTACTATCATACTATTCATTACTATCATAACCACCATCATAAAATTGCAATATTGTCACATATCATTATTTGGCTCACATTGTTATTATGCATTTAGTCCATTGAATTTTGCAAAACATGGCGTTGAACACAGTGGCACATCACAGGCAGAACATGCTACTTTTGTACATTTCTCTTGAGATTTGGTGCTGCAATATCAACACCTACGACGAGTTCCAGCTTTCGGATGTGTCTACCAACTTTCTGTAGACACACTTCTTCAGGAACACCAATGTGGCCAGGTTTCTTATTGGGGAATGATGGTGCAGGACCTTTCCTCTTTTGAGCTGAAAACCCACTGGTTAGCTGTCTTGCTAAACGCAATCGATAAGTGAGTTGATCGATGGTTTGTATAGATCTCACTTTGTATAGAATATATGAGTTTACTATTGTGAGTTCTATCAAGAAATAGAAGAGTCTATGCCACCATTTCCTTGATCGTCGGCCAATAGAATAGCGCTCCTTCAGTTGGTTGAATCGGTCCACACCATCCATGATGTTGTTGTAGGCATGCACAATTTTTGGGCAGGGTACATCAATCTTCTCTTCATTCCTTTGTTTTCTCTTGACTGAAACAACCTCATTTGGGCTGTATGCATTTGAGAGGAAATGTACATCCTTGTTGTCATGCCATTTCAAAGCAGTCACATGTGACTTTGTTGCATACTTGAATCCACCCCTCTCAAGATTAGATTTGTTTTTCATCATTTCTGGCAAACCAGCTCTGTTCACCCTGACGGTACCACAAGAGTACAGGCCTCTTGCTTCCATTGCCTTAGCTAGCTTGAAGCTTGAAAAGAAATTGTCATGAGCTATTACTCTCCTCGAATGGAAAAAAGGTTTGCATAAATCAAGAACAACTTTTTCACACATTGAGAAATTATCAAATTCTGCTGCTAAATTAGGCCTATTGTCTTTCCCAGTGTATATTTTCTTATTAATGATGTTAGGTCTATACCCGGACCAGTTTTCTTGGTTTTCCTTCCATTTATTCCCTCACTGGGAGTAAAGAGCACATTACTTCTCTATAAGTTGTTGGGAGCTTCAGCCCACCCAATGTATGCCCACGCAATGCAAACTCCTGCTGTTTTACACAAGGTAAACAAGCATCTAGAGTCTCAGGAGTCTCACCACACAGTAGGCCAATCCCAGCATACATGATTCCTTCAGCACCACCTTCCAAAGCCACATGATGTATGTCTTTCACATGACATCTTCCTTCATCAATCTGTCCTCCAATCTTGGAGTAGACGAGTTAACAATTATGTCCAACTCCAGAAAAGTTGCAGTCTGCAAATAGATCAGAATATTTACCTTTTAGTTTTTGCATCCAGGTCAAAAGATTGTCATAGTCGTCAAGGAGGTCATCCGGTGTAAAGACAGCTGGCATGAAGTCGTCTGGATTTTGGAGCACGTCTTCATCATTCCACATGGCACCAGGCAATGGATTGCGATCGTGGAAATAGCTTCAAACCAACGCATCAGAATCAGAATTTGCAAGAAATTCGCAACCGCACGTAGGTTAGAGAAACAGACAGTGTAAAGGTCTGGGTAGATGACTGCTTTGCGATGACAGATGCAGTCTCATACTCTTTTTGGGCGTGCTTGACGTAAATCAGGACCTTCCTGTTCGATTTGTCTACACTGGATATTGGTGGTCCAGAAGACATCTTTTGGGATGTAGGGAGTTTAGTAACAATTAAACTGTTGAAAATTTGCTTTGGGATCAGCTTTCAAAATGTTTGACCCTATATCTTTAAAATATTGTTCAGTTTCATTGGTCCAACTATTTGAATCATCTATCCACTCACTGTCACTAATAGATTCATCAAACAGTTCCTGATGGATATCCTGACTAATTGAAGGTGTCAATTCAGTAGACAATGTAGGATCATTTTCTTGAACTACCTCTGATTGACAGTCGACTAAAGAGCAGTTGGAAGAATCATTCTTTCTAGGATCATTCTCTTGAACTACATCTGATTGACAGTCAACTAAAGAGCAGCTAGAAGAATCATTGTTTGTGCCTATTGGATCACTGGAACCAATCTGATAATTATGTTCAATACTGACATTGGTATCCATAGTTGAAAGTTCCAATTCAGGTGGTGTTAGCAGCTTGTCCTCTTCTTCAAAATCATCACCATCATCGCCCTCTTGGTCTGATGAATCTGGGTCCTCTGGTAAGCTGAAGATGATGTTACAAACCTCTTCTTCAGTAAGTTTGGATAAATCCTATAACACAGAAATGATCCATGATCTTAGAAGAACAGTTTATTAGGCTTCATTGTAAGTGTGTAGTTGAGACATCAAGTAATTCAAGTTATAATAGTTATTTCACAATTATAACTGTATACTACTATGGATAGCCTATAGTTCACATATAATTTTTCATAAGAAATAGGTGGATAAAGTGAAAATTATAATATTTATTTATAATCAACAGATTGATAATAATAAATCGATTGTGATAACTTATACTCAAAATACAGTTATAAAGGTAACTGAAATACACTCTATACAGCTATACATATTGATAATAATAAGTTAGGTTGTGATTATTCACACTCAATACTGTTATAAATATTTTTTTTATTATATTTTCTCTAAAATAAAGAAATAAATACTGAATTTTAATAGCAAACAACATTGTAATGAATTTTGGAGGTTATGTTGTTCCACGCCGCCCAAGATCCATGGGACACAGGTGACCCACATCAAAAAACTTGCCAGAAAAAGTCGAGCCGGAAAAGTCTCATTTTCGGCCCTAGGTGCGAAATATACTATTGAGTTCCGCCGGCCTGCACGATATTCGGAGTTCCGCCTGTCAACATATTTGGAGTTCCATATAATTCCAATTCCGGCTAGCTGCATGATATTTCGGGTTCCAGATATTCCCAATTCATGCGACTCAAACTAGACATCCTAGGCACTCATAGCTGTTTGCAGAACATTGGCAATGGCCTAGCAGCCTATTCCGCTAAAAAAGTTTTTTGAATTTGTTGGTCTTTCAGCCTTTTCCATTTACATGCTACAATTCTATTTACAGAGTAGTTGAGTTTCATTCCTGTATGTAGAACAGCGTCAAACTTGGCTACATTCCGATCCAATGTCTGTCTTTTGACTTATTTCAATGTTGCAACATGTCAAGAGCGCATTCCTTTCCCCACCACCAGGTGAACTGCCTACTTCATCACTTCAGCAGGTGTTCTCCCAATCGTTTCATCTTTTTACTTTGGTCGTGACAAAGTAGTTTGGTCGTAAACAACATAATCATTACATGGTTGTATGTTAATGAATTAATATGGTTGTATGTTAATTTCATAAGAAAAATTGGCAATAATCTTGATTTTAACACTTAAATTTTGGAGGTTCCACACTAGAGATGTTGAACAGTGAGCCACTGAGCTGATTGTGGCTCACTGTATCATGGCCCACTGATCCATGATGATGTCATGGGAAAAAATGGCACTGAAACACATTGACAATGAATCAATGAAACCTTTAATGGAAAATGATGCCAATGAACACCTGAAACACACGCACTAATAAGAATTTCTCTAGAAACATAATGTGTGTGCATGGTCAAACTAGTAATTGTAGAGCAAAAAATATTTCTCTTACTTTCTAAACATAGAATATTCTCTTATTCCTTACCATTTCAACTGAGCAGCTTGCTGGATTGTACAAAGCATGGGAGAGTGTAAACAAGCAACACTGCTGCAGAATTACCAACTTATAACAAAAAATCCTTCAAAATTGCGAGTGGCCCACTGTTGAGCATGGCTCACTGTTCCCACACTTCCCGTTCATTGGAAGATTCTCCATCTTGCTGCTTTCGAGCACAAAATTTCAATCTCTAAACTTGGAAGAGGTTCTGAGTTAAATTCTGCAAAGTCCACGTCCGTACAAAGTTTGTGATAAACGAATTGTTTCAGAGTCCCATAGAGAGTACCCATCGAACTAAGTAAAAGAATATTCTTCTTTGACTGTAGTAAATGAAGAAGATTGAGTGCAGAAGCTTCAAATTGTTCCACATTCGTCATTTTTTTTTAATTCTGGTTGAAAGGTATGAAAAGAAAGGCTAGGGTTTGAAGTCGCCAAGGTCTGAACTGGAGCAGAAGCTGAAGAAGTAGACTCGTTCCTTTTTCAATCCTAGTCGCCAGTTTGTTGCGTTTTAAGGTCGAACGAATGAGTAGGCCTAGTCAAAATTACACAATTGTATGTTTATTACCCTTTAAAACTCAACATAACAAATAATATTGAGTAATACAAAAGAAAGAAAACTAATATCAAAGCTAACATGCTTAGCATCATGAAAGGTGTCATAGTAGATTCAATAATAACATCACTTTCAAGTCAAGTAATTCATCAATAGGAGACTGTTGATTGGCGGAAACAGCATTTAATACTAATAATCTCGTTAATAATCTTCAGTTTATGGATAGCTTTCTTATTTTTCTCAAAAAGTCATATTCAGTCATGCACTTCAGAAATTCCTTACTAGTTAGGTGTAGGTGTATTAAATCAATAATTAATATTAATATTATTAAATTACCAGAGAATACTATACCATCAAACAATGAAGCGAAATTAGTATTCATCAGTGTTAATGCTACAGTAATGAACTTGGGAAGTCAAAATTAAGTGAGTTTTTTTATAATAAAGTATGCATTAGCAAATTGGTATGCAGATTAGTATAAATTGAAATATAGATAAGTATTAATCAATTTAAATTATTAGATATATTCATTGTATGATAAAATTTACCCATTCAAATGTTATGGTGTTTGTATCAGTTTATTATTGGATTTAGCCTACTGTTGATTATTGTGTGAGTTACTGAGTTACTATGACTGTTTGAAGTTCATATATCATGGTACTTTGTTTTTAATTTTCACTTCTTTGTTTTTAAATGCTACATTTGTTGTGATGGCAATAATCGGATCCTCCTTGGTGCCCTCACCCTCATATTATAAATGAATATACTTGTAAAATACCTATTATGTTATTAAAAGTATGAAAAAAATGCATCTCTTATTATATTTTAAGCCTAAATCTTATTCTTTTGAATAAATTAAATAGAGAAGAATAATAGTGATACCCTTCAAAATGAATAATATTTCTTCCAATTTTAGGTAGCCCACCAACTGTTTTGATATATTTATGTATTATAATTATTTTACTTGTGGAAATTATTCATTACAAAAAAATGAGTTTAAAATGAAGATAATAGAATATATGGATGTGCAATTATTATGAATTTCTGTGGTTATATGAAGTGTATGGTTCTTTATGAAATATTTATAATAAAATCTTCATATTACCTCTGCAATGCCAGTGATCTCAGTAATGTATTGTAAACTTGAAATAATTATGGTAGATTATTTCAATTCAAATAAAGTGAATTTGAATAATTTATATAATATGTTTTATATGGTAGAAGTTGTGCCAGCAACTGAAGATGACGGTGAGGAACATTCCATTCCTCAATTATCAGGTCAAACAATTTGTATAGTAAATAATATATAGTTGATAGATCTATAGTTTGATTATATATTTTGATTCAATATAAATACTATAACGGTATAAATGTTTTGGAGAGTTGATTTTACAGTAGTATCTCAGAAATTCATTGGATAAAATAATTTTCTAATTCCACTCATGACTTTAGCGAATAGTTGTGAACGTTACTTGAATCCAAACTTTCTATATCGACTTGCAAACCCATTCAGGCAATAGAAC
The DNA here is from genome assembly GCF_014356525.2 of Nilaparvata lugens. Taxonomy (NCBI): domain Eukaryota; kingdom Metazoa; phylum Arthropoda; class Insecta; order Hemiptera; family Delphacidae; genus Nilaparvata; species Nilaparvata lugens. The sequence continues at coordinate 17,199,587 of NC_052504.1, forward strand.
CCATCTAAGAAATGGGCTTATCTTTCTACTATCTATCCAGAGAAGAAAGTATGTGAATTTTCTAATGAATGATTGATATAAACAATAGAAATGTTCGTTATCCAATCATTTCGAAAATACCGATTTGAATTGCTGCATTTCCTGAGATTACTGTTGCCTACGCTGTAAATCTATTCATGTCAAACCCCTAATTTACGTAAATGCGATTTTGGTATCCACCTGACTTAATCCACAAGCTGGGAAGAAATATTGTTAAAAATCCAGCTGGATAATTTGCCCTTACAATAATTTATTATTAATTCCAATTGCAGTACAATGCTTTCAGATATAATTTTCGTGAAAAGGATTTGCTCTTTTTGTGTTTGTTCAAGTAGCGTTCATAAATACCTCAATACTCAATTTCCCCCAATATCACTATTTTTTTTTCAAATAAATTTAAATGTTCAGCAATTTTCCATATAGTAATCTTCGACTTATTTAGGTACCAGCATCTCTTCCTTTGTGATAGTTTTGGTTTAATATGAAATGAGTGCTGCAAAATTTATCAATAAATTCAAAATCTATAGTCTACTCTGCTACAAAAGCTACTCTGTTTCATTATTCTATCTTAAGTTTTTAAGAGAATGCATAAAGATAGGCTGCATGCTTATTTAAGTTTAAAATATGTCAAATTAATTCGTTTTTCAAAGCAGCACTATTACATGCAATGTGCCATTGCATTCAAATCATCCTAGTCAAGTCAATATGTTATATGTATATGTATCGAATGTATTGGGTATATTGAAAAGTTTACTCTTTGTGCAATTGTGATGTTGAAGGTTTTATAGCCTCCGGGTGGATTACAATCTTTTCATACAGTATGGTATCTAATATTCCTCATAGTATTTTTGATATTCTCTTTATGTTAAATGTTGTTATTATAGATTTGAGCTGCATATTTATGACCTGTTCATTAAACCAATCTTCAGTATGAGACATAATGTGTAATAAAAATGTGTATCTCACCACTTCAAAGCAATTTAGCATTAGCTGTGTATCTCACCACTTCAAAGCAATTTAGCATTAGCTGTGTATAGACTATCACGCCGCTAAGAAGTAAAACTCTTAGGGCCAAATCACATGAGGCATTTTTCAGATGAGTCGGCAGAGCAGGAATCTCTGCGATTGGCTGATTGATTGGGTTGGTGTTCGGGGATCAGCTGATTCAAGAAGCTGGCTGATTCTCGATCCCAGCCAATCGCAGAGCTTCATGCCCTGCCTACTCGCCTGAAAAACGCCTCCATACTCATCTCAGCTGTTCGTCAATATTGTTGATTTCAATGAGCCCAGCTGATAAGATAACAATACTATTAATGCAAAACGTGCGTGCCAAGCTCCTGTCCAAACTGAAACCTAACACTCTGTTGGCAATCGCCTTACAAACTTGGTTATTTATCCATCCATTTCACAAGTTTACAAAGACTACAAGCAAAGTCCAAATCAGTCTTTCTATAATATCAAAAATTAAAATCTAACTTATAGTAATAAATAATAATAACATTCTACCTAGTTTATCAACTATAAAACACAAGAGGAATGAAGTAAATCAATATCAGATATGAAACACAGTGGCGTAAATAGCACCCCCGCAGCCCGCCGTGTGGGGTGGGGGGGGGGCAATAAAACCATAGAGTACTGTAAGCCATATTATTTATTGGTTGGATACAGTAGTAATAGTCCAGTTGAAGAAAGGTCATAGAGGGAAAAGATTGGAAGACAATATTTCACCCCGCAGTTCTGTTTAGGGTAGTGAGGAGGTAAACATTTCAAAAATCCCCACCCCTACCCCTTGTGCTAAGGGGGTTGAGGTGGTTCAAAGGTACCATTTTTTGGTTTCTCACTTATAACTCGAAAACTATCTATCTTACTGACATAACTGTTACAAAATTGAAGCTTACACAACTTTATCTGTAACTTTTCTAGTTTCCGAGTTATTATCTGCTCTTGAAGGTGTGACATTTTTGAAAAACATGTTTGCATCCAATTTGTTTTCTATTTTTGCTCTTATAACTTTTTAAAAATCGATAGGAAAAATCCATGCTGTTCATGAGCTTATAGAGGATTAAATTCTGATCAATATGATGTATAATCTCACACTTTTACGCATTTCCCTACAACTGTTACAGCAGCTTTATTGTTGAGTGTGAAATCTCCATTTTTGCAACAATAGACCAATTGACAAAGGAATTTGAAGGGAATGATTGAAACACAATTTTTGACTTTGCAGCTTTGTTGAGACTAGTTGGGAGGAGAACTTGTCAAAAGTCCCAACACCTAACTCTTGTGCTAAGGGGATGAGGGTGGTTTAAAAGTTTAATTTTTCAGCTTTTTGCTGCATCTTGAGAACAATACGTTCAACCAACATAATCAAAAATAAAGTCAAATCTCATAATCTCTTCATCGCCGATTAATCTTCCAAGATGGGTTTTTCTCAATGATCACTTCAGAATCGTTTATACTTCATAAAGTAACATCACTTATTCTGTCCCATTACTTTTTTTCTATCTATTCCAAAGTTTTCTTTTTGAATTTTATTCATTATGACTATTTTGTTTTTAAGCTTTATTGCTGCGTCCATATTAATGGCTGCTACCAATCCACTATTAATTCTCTTTTTTTGTAATAAATCTCATGCAATTAGAAATGGTAGTAAATTGAGCATTTATATAGCTGAGAAACTTCCTTTCTTCTAATATTGAGTCAGACAACTCATTTTTTCCTTTTCTTTCATTCACAATAGTGTTATGGATAAGGCCTTTAGAAGGATGGCAGGAGGCAGTTTCTCAGCTATATAAATGCACAATTGGAATAGAAAAGATGAATCCACCACTAGGTAGACAATGATAAGAAAGGAGTTGACATAACATTCATTATCAGTTGAGGGCCATCGTTATCAAAGATATAGTAAATCCAAAGAGAAAACTAAGAAGAAAAAGAAAATCAGTATGAGGGTCAATACTGAAACGTTAAAAGTTGGAAAATAATATAACTGATAGTAAGTTTATAAATATAAGATGATAGACATATCATTATAAAATATGTAAGAAAATATATGTGTAGGCCTATAATGAAAATATTAATATGAAAAATGAAAGTTCAACTTCCAAATAATAGTAATGATTAAGATATTTCAAGCCTTTATAGTTCTAATAATTGGTCAATCTCACACATTATTCATGTCAACATATTCTATCTCCCTCGTGCCACATGATTCCCCCATCCACAATCCAAGCTTTCGTAATTCCAACTCTGTCAGCGACTTCCCAGGAAAGAGAGTTGCTTCTTTGTGAGAGGTCCTCTCTCACTGTCACTCCGGAGCCCTTCAGCTGCCTCCTCGCTGATAGAACCGTCCGCTGGGTCTGGTAGCTGATAAACTTGATGAGGACAGCCCGGGGCCTCACTTCATTCCCGCCACGTCCAGGGTGAAAGCGACCCACTCAGTGACAGCGGTCGATCAGCACAGGGTTGATTGTCTGTTTGAGTTTGTCACTGCACAGTTCTTTGACCGCCTCGATGACTTTCTCTCTGTTCTCCTCCGGTAGACTGAAAATCCTAATATTATTCCGGCGTTAGTCCTCTCTTACTGTCACGCCGGAGCCCTTTAGCTGTTTATAGCGGAGCAATTTATACATTTTTTAACATTCATAACAATTTTAACAGAATATACAATTTAGTGATATATCTCTTCAAATACCACGGCTAGACACGCGAAAATTATCAGGGATGTAGAGCAGCATCCACTGAACAAGTCAGCCAAAAACTAGATCAACAGGTCCAGTAGAACTCACTAAACTAATTGAATAAACAGGAGCCGAACTAATGTGCGTCAGGCCGTTTGCAATTTGCATCCTTATCTCAAGAGGAGTATAATTATATTGTATTTTATTTATTTATTAGATAGAGCGAACAATACAATAGTCGGAAAAGAAAAAACAGGCTATTGCCCAAAACTTCTTCAATTTCCTGATTTTGTCACAAATCGTCCAAATATTATGTAGGTTATGTTCACTTCAATTTTAACACCAAATCTTCAATTTGAAACTATGAATCAGAATAAAACAAAGAATTTCAAATTTAGATAAATTGATAATGAAACTTCCGTTAAAACAAAAACCAAACTTCAAATATTCACAAAATATAGAATAAAATCACTTAATTTTGAATGTCTTCATTCTTCGGTTTGTTATTTCTCTTGTAATTTCTCCTCGTAGGGAATTGCCTCTGCGGATGAATGAATTGTCTGATATTTTTCTTTTCTATTTCTGGGAAAGCTGTGCAGCCGTCATTTTTTTTTCAAGATTCTCTTGGACTCTCTTTGTAAAAAATGAAGTTGTAGTTAGTATTCCTATTACTGTTGTCGAAATGGAGCTTCACAATAAGGGTTTAATTAAATAGGTAGTCTAGTATATGTTTTGATGTTATACATGTTTACAGTAGAGAATACATAGAAAGTTTACTGAGTTTATTTTCCAAATTGGTGTAACACGTATCAAGCTGTGTAGTGTGTTCAGACTTGAGCGCTACAAACACGCACATTCCGCTTATTACATATGTATCTTGATTGATAACAGAGAAAATGAATGAATAAAACGGGATTTAGGATTAAATTATTGAATAAAGGATCAATTAATTTATCAATAAATTATTGTAGAAGAGAATTGCTCATTATACATGAAAACCTAATAACACCATAGTACCCTACCCTTTTGGAGATATACTTACTTTATTTACTTACTTACGAAGCGCTACAGCCCTGCGTGGACCTTGGCCTCCTCAACAATTCGCCTCCATTCATCTCTCTGATTAGCCAGTCTCCTCCAGTTCCTCACTCCTAGGCACGCTAGATCTTTTTCCACATACTGCAGCCAACGTGTTCTCGGGCGACCTCTTTTCCTCGTTCCTTCCATTCTTCCAACAAGCATCTGCCTCTGCAACCTATTATTCTCCATTCTTTGGACATGTCCCAGCCAGCTGATTCTTCTAGACTTTATGAATCGTACTATGTCATTTCTTTTGGAGATATATTTATTATAAAATAACAAATTAAAAACAACTATTTTTGATGCTTACATTATTTTAAAGTTTTAAATATAATAGTATTATTATACATCATCTTGTAAATAATTAACAATCCACCCAACTTCCTTAACCTCAAATATTAGCGGTAAAAGTTTTTTGCGCCAAACAAGGTCTATAAATACAGGTCATGACACTCGTGTTCCTTATGGAGTGGCCATTTTGTGGGGTCTTTATGATGGTACATTTGAAATCTGCTCATAACAAAATCTTGCATTATGCTTTTTAAAAACAATATTCCGGTTCAGATAATATGTAAATTCAGGTTTCGACTTTCAATAATGAAATTCCAATAATTCATTTTTTATCATTAAAAATTTCAATAATTCATTTTTATCATTAAAAATTGTTCTTATTCTTGTAACTTGTTATGATTCATAAGGCATTGGGACAAAAGGCTAACCACAAAAAGAGTTGAAAATTTCCAATCTAAAAATCAACAATTCAGTTCCTAGTTGGAATTTATATATTATTATTCGGTGGGAAGAATTTATTTGTCCATTCAAAGACAAGCAATATTCCTTGAACAATATAACAAAATAGCACATAATGTTGTTCAATCTATAATGATAACAGCTTATTGATTTGAAAATTGGTGAACTAGAACCCCATAAAATGGCGATTTTGCAAATGCATCACGGGATTGTGTCATGACCTGTATTTATAGACCTTGGCTCCAAAAAGCAAGCGGTGTCACTGTCAGTGGCTTTTCATGGTAAACGATTGAATACAAAGCGCATGCGCCGTTATAAATGTGCACGTTTTGCACATTTTGTTCTCACGTTTCGCACCTGTTATTCTAACAATTACCTTAGACGTTAGGAGGGGGTGCACCCACTCGGCCTGCGGGGGGGGGGGGGCCCTCCATGGCTTAGTTACGCCACTGATAAAACAGAATATAAAATAATACCATATTGAGAGCTGCTATGTGTAAATATTGCAAAAATTAAGTACGAAGAAGTGGAAAAACAGGAGAAGTGTATGGATAAAGTAAAGTAAATTCGTATGGCTTTTGTTGGTGGGGAGTCCCTTGCGGGAAGGTCCCACCGCCTGAATATATCATTTAAGCCGTCAATGGGCCTTACGACTGTCATACTTCATGGATATAATATGATAAAACTATTGTGAACAGTCATCTCTTGGCAAATCCCCATATAAGAATTAGGTCTATGTGATGCATGGTGCATAAATTTGTATACAACTTAACATAAACCTATTTTATGTAGACATAAAATATGTCTTTATTATGTCATTAATATGTCTTAAAACCTATTTTATGTAGACATTATTGGAAGAATTTATCACTCACACATTCTGTCTTCTCATTATCACCTAATTTTACTAGTTTATAATTTCATTTGAACTCTGAACATTTTCCAACTATTTAATAGTGTTGAGACCAATTGTACTGTTATTTGTTTCAACATATATTCTCATATTTTTTCTCCACTGATATTTTTATCACTGTGATCAAGACTGACATTATTTTTTTGTAAATTCAATGTTGAATTGTTCAATAAAGTTATAACAAAATTTGATGTTGTTTTATTGTTATTTCATTAGAACCTAGAAAAGAAAATTACAAACCATGTACTTCAAACATATGTAACCTTCATGTAATTTCAACACCATAGTCTCAGGGATTTTAATCTTTCAGCAATCACTTCTATACTTTAATTGTTTTAAACTATCTATTTTTAATAATTCTAAAAATGCTCACGTTCTTATTATGAGCTGATAAAACATAAGTCGTAACCATTTCAAATGTCAGTATACATTGAAATGGTTGCCACTCCCTGAATTTCATTGGAGATGACTGCAGATTGGGTGTGACGCGGGGTGTCGTCGAATGAGCGATCATGGGAAAAGTGATCAATTGTCTTGAATAACAATAACGATAAGCAGACACTATGAATGGGAGGACTTGGACGTCATCAAAGGTCACGCTATACAATTAGTTTATACAATCACTTTGTAATAATTTATTTGCAGTATAGGCTATTATGAAGATGAATCTGAACTGTTCGAATATGAAAGCTGTTCTATTTATGCTTAACAACTGGTTCTTTTTTATGGGAGGTGGGCTACTGACTCAATCATTATCATAAATATATTATATTCAGACGAGTTCACACATGAGACTACCCATTTACCGCTTGTGGCCTTCCTCCGTTATTGTCCCCGAGTTCAATTTTATTTATTGCCAATTTAGAATAATCAAGACATATTACAAACATATAATAAACATAATTATTCATACATATACTTAAATAAAATATAAAATCTAGGCATCACCAGCAAAAAGAAACTCTTTGCCCTTTGTGAGAAAAACATAATATTTCAAAATAATGCTGAAAATTTAGGTTTAATAAATCCAACTGATTGTATATCTTGTCCTTATATGAGATGATTAATGACGTCCTCCTATTCAGCATCTGGCTATCCTTATTGTTATTCTAAACAATCGATCGCTCACTGGACTGCTTTCCGCCAAAATCGCTTATTGGAAATCGCTCATTGGACGTAACTCGATGCGGAGAGATGATGAAGGTACTGTCATAGAATAACCAATCTACTTTTTTTTAATTATCACATTCAATTTTTCGATAGATGTTTTGCGAGAAGTAGCCTATCGATCATCATGGTAATACTACAGACATTCATATTGGAAGAGATCAGTGGTACTATAATCTATCAATTGAGTATTATCATAGAGAAACAATAGCTTGAGTAGATATCCCATGGTATAGGGCGTTTATGTCGCAACTTTTACTGTTATCTCAAGCCCATAGTCCAAGAATTTCTTTCCCAAAAAGGTGTCTGACGCTCGTAGTCACTCATATTGTGCCGTTCATACACTCCCACCCGGCCAAAACAGTAAAAATCTACAGTAATCGACTTGAGATAACAGTAAAAGTTCCGACATAAACGCTCCTGTACCATGGGATATCTACTCAAGCTATTGTTTCTCTATGGTATTATTTAGTGAGTGCTAACAACATTTTGAATCTTAGTGAAAGTTCTTTGAACCGTTTATTATGCTTTGAAGATGCGATTTATCCAAGTACATGAGCTTATGAAATGCTGCGAGACGCAGGTGTGTTGTGGTTCGCAGGTCGAGGGAGCTAACCTACCATGCGATTTGAAGGCTCTTATGAACGTGTGTGTACATGAAACTGCCGTGCGAACCCCAATGCTGCTATCATTCACCCTGCCGCATTGTCAGGTCTAATTTCTTAGATCTGATGGACTCTAAAGAGCGTTTTACCACTATAAGAAACATGCGGCTGCAAATAGCATTCACAATTTCTACTTTCCTTGCCCTATTACCATAAGTAAGGAAAGTATTGCTTTCCGAGAAAAATTAAGGTGCCCCAATTTCTAAATTTCTATACGTTTCAAGGTCCCCTGAGTTCAAAAAAGCGTTTTTTGGGTATTGGTCTGTATGTGTGTGTGTGTGTGTGTGTGTGTGTGTGTGTGTGTGTGTGAGTCTGTGTAGACGATATCTCATCTCCTAATTAACGGAATGACTTGAAATTTGGAACTTCAGGTCCTTACAATATAAAGATCCGACACAAACAATTTCGATCAAATGCGATTCAAGATGGCAGCTAAAATGGCGAAAATGTTGTCAAAAACAGGGTTTTTCGCGATTTTCTCGAAAACGGCTCCAACGATTTTGATTAAAGTATTATACCTAAAATAGTCATCGATAAGCTCTATCAACTGCTACAAGTCCCATATCTGTAAAAATTTCAGGAGCTCCGCCCCATCTATGATGCAAAGTTTGATTTTAGATTCTCAATTATCAGGCTACAATTTAAACAAAAAATTCAGAGTTGAAAAGATTGAGCATGATAATCTCTAAAATTAATGTTCAGTAACATTTTCAACTAAATTTAAAAATAAGCTCGAAATTCGAGAAAAAGTGATTATCCAATTGCAAACTGTTGGCAACTGTTGATTCTATTAAATGATTCACTATGAAGAGATATCAGACCTCGTGTATCTCCAGCGTTATTGCCCTGCAACAGCTGGCTCAAATCTTTGAATAGTAGACTTGAGATGCGCGGGAACACTAGCGTCAGGTGATCAATTTTCATAACGGCAGGAAAGTTGTGTGAGTGCGCCATACCAGATTCATACCTAGAATAGTCATCGATAAGCTCTATCAACTGCCACAAGTCCCATATCTGTAAAAATTTCAGGAGCTCCGCCTCATCAATGCAGATAGATTCCCAATTATCAGGCTTTAGATACAATTGAAACAAAAAAAATCAAGTGGAGTAGATTGAGCATGAAAAGCTCTACAATTAATGTTCAGTAACATCTTCACCTAAAATTGGAAATAAGCTTTGAATTCGAGAAAATGTGATTATTCAATTGCAAATTATTGTTGATTCTATTAAATGATTCACTATGAAGAGATATCAGACCTCGTGTATCTCCAGCGTTATTGCCCTGACAACAGCTGGCTCAAATCTTTGAATAGTAGACTTGAGATGCGCGGGAACACTAGCGTCAGGTGATCAATTTTCATAACGGCAGGAAAGTTGTGTGAGTGCGCCATACCAGATTTTTTAGATACAGGCTTTTTAGAAACTAGGCCTTATGAGACTATGGCGCGGAAACGTTATTGATTATTGCGATTGAGATCACTGTAGCTGCTGCGGCTCGCACCGTTGTTCATAGCCACACTCGCATAAGAGTTTCATCTACTTGGACCAATCGCACCCACAAACGGAGATCATGAACGGGCCTTAGAAGTGTTTAATTCATAGTGTCATCCACTTCACACTCAACTCCACTTTTCGGCATTATTGATTGATCGATACGGCTTTGAATCTGAAAAAAGTGATCTCTGTTTTCTAGAGGGGATTTAATTGATGCGTTTCACTATTTGTCCCGTTTGCACAAAAGGGGAGAATGATAAAATGCCACTAGAACCAATCAGAGAAGACATTTTGAGAAGAATAGAATAGAATATTAATTTAGTTTAAAATTATTTTCTTTTATATTCGTAACTGATTAATACTGTTAAATAATTATTTATTTTTTAAGTTTGATTTAGTTTTATATTGTCAATTTTTTGTGAATGTTAATAAATATCATATATCTTTTCTTATATCTTAGTTCAACAATACAGATTCATCCGTTGATAACGTCATGTTGGTACAGTCATAGCATTAAGACTGAAGAAAGAAGGCTTCTCTGATTGGTTCATGTGGCATTTTAGCACGGTAAAATTTTATCAGGCTTTTGTGAAACTGAGCCTTTGTGTTTCCAATTCAAGTGAATCGTTTGCACAATTTAAGCTTGGATCATTTTGAGAATGCACTCATTGTATGAACAAAGAATAAGGCTTAGACCAAACTTTAACAGTTGGTGGGATCTTGACAAGCTTTGGTTGAATGTGTGATATGTTGATAATTGATATGTGAATAATTATATTTTGTGTTTCAAACCACAATCTGTTCCTATTTTGTTTTAACCTTCATTGTACAGCCGACTTTATGATTTTTAATTGATATGCTCTTCTATAAAGTGACATTATATTCTCTAAAAACTGATATAAATGTTGTTCTCTTTGGATAAAATATTCTAATTATATCTGGTAGAACTGGTGCAAAATATATTCCAAAAGAAACCAACTTCCAGATAAGGATGAAGATATCTTCAATAAAGATATCAGGTCTGAGGCCTGTATCGATAACTATATCCATTTGATTAAAAGTAATTATTTTTATCACACTTATAAGTTGCCATTTGAGAAGTAACTCAGGTAAAATAATACAATTTAATTTGTATAATTTCACATTATATTTATTTTTAATAACTTATAATACATATTTTTGGTTTATTCAAATCCATTATTTCAACAAACCAAGTGATTACAATAGAAAATTTATTCTTTTTTTCTATGCAAAACTTTCTAATTAGGTATTTGAATACCATTCATTTAGAAGCACTCATATAGCTCACAACTAGAATAATTAATAATGTACATATTTTTCAACTAAGTATACTAATCCTAATCAGGATTATTATCGATGCAGTCAAGTAATCAAATTGAATTTCTAATATCTAAAAGATCTGCGATTGAAATAAACCTACACATCTTTGGTACCGTAAATTAAATTGTACAAAACGTTGTTTTGAATGTATCCTTCACATTTTTATCACAAATTTTTTGGCTAGACTAAATTATAAATTCTAATCTACATTTTTCGTACAATAATCACAAAGAAGAAGAACTTACTGTTCATGACAAATCACATATAAATTATAAAATTACAATTATCAGTCTAATTTCTTAAAAGCACACAAACTATCCATTGATTGTCTAATCACATACAGTATTGTATCTTTCATAATATTTAGATTTTTTCTATCAAGGGAAATCAGAGGTTTAGACCTAAAATAATAAACTTATCACTTCTATATTCAGGCCTACAGTTAGATTCTACCTCCCCCATCTGCAGCAACCAATACTTATATGCAATCTATGGAAAATAATAATTCTTGTAATAACCATCATGCAATTAACTACCTATTCAAAACATCTTCATTACTGCTTGAAGGTTCATAGAAGAAGCTATCGCTAAAACAGATAAATTATCTGTTCAAATTCAAAATAAAAACCGCTCTACTAAATCTAGACTAGAATATGTTAAGTTCATAGTGTATCTGTTTGTCACATGATCAAGATCGGAGTGTGTTCAAGCAAATCTGTTATGTAGCGTTTACAAACAATTGATTTACGATTGAAATATTTAAAATTGGCTAGAGCCACATGTGGTCATTATAATAGTCCAACCTATTTGAAAGTGCTACTTTCCACTAACACGGTTGTTAACCATACATTTTTCATAAACGCTCTCTTTAACAATTCAATCGCCCAAAATATGTCACACATCTATTACCGTGTACGATTGAATGTATTGTGAGCTATGTTGCTCCTATCATTTACATCTTTTTGAATACCTATTTTTGTCAGCATTCTCATTTTAAATACTTCGATCCATTCTGCCTTGCCTTCTGTCTATAAGTTTCAAATGGTCAGGTACACATTCTCAAATACTAAGAGAGCATAAACTCACTTCATGATTGATAGTTGCGATAAAACAAATCTGCTTGAATAAATAATAACCGTGAGGAACGGGTTTCAGGAACTATTCAATCTAGAACCTATGCTCCAACTTGAAGTTGAATGTGTCATAAGGCAAAGCCAAATTACCAATCGGTACTTGATAGTCTACTCCTTCCACAGGTGATAGGCTAAACCTGTGCAGAATTGAACCTAAAATTGAAAATCCTATTAGTTGAACCATTTTGTATCCCATACATGATCGTCTTCCGCCCCCAAACGGTAGAAAGTGTTCTGGTTTGACTACGTGGCCTTCCGCTGATATGAATCTCTCTGGTTTGAACTTGTCCGGCTCATCCCATAACGCTGGATCCATGCTCAGACTGTAGTTATTGAGGAATATCAGCGTGTCCTTTTCTACTGTATAACCTGCAGAAGAAAGAAATATTTTTTATTAACATTGTATGTAATCAATCATAGGTAACACATTGCTCTTGAAATAGCCCTTTAAACATGAATAAACTCATGCTTGAAAATGGACTATTATGTTTTGTGAAAACTTCCCTTCCATATGACGTGTGACATTGAATTTCATTTAAAATACTGGCAAAATATGGTAAAATATTGTCTCATCGTGTTGAATGATAAAATCAAGAAGTGAATGTGATTTGAACTGTCATAATTATTTCCAAATTTGAGTCACACATGTAATATATATTTCTGATAGCATTGATATGTTTATTAATAATCAATATTTATAGAATAACTATTATCATCCTGAAAATTCTTCATATGATAATCTTGACTTAGTAAGTCTTATTATTATGAAACCAAAATAATACAAAATCTATACAAAACAATCATTTGCAGAGATTTCTCCAGTAAATACTCTGTCTTGTTTATAAGTCCATGTCTAGTATAGAAATATAATATCCAGTTAATTTTATAATTAATTATATAGTTCAGTATGAGAAATCCCCTAACGAATTCATTGAAAACATTTTATTGCATCAAAATAGCCCAGTATTTCAAATTCTAATAATATATATCATGTATTGAATTCCAACAATATTTTCATTTTACTAGTTTTGAAGCTTTTTCCCGAAATCCTCTGCCCTTTACAAACTAACTGGTGGTAAGATTTATGTTGGATTCTATATCAATGGCTAAACTGGGATGCATGCCTGAAAATGTACAGTGAAATTTAAAAAGTACAGTGCTTGAATGTTGATTGTATTGTGCTCCAATTAAGATTAGGTGCCTCAATACTACATTTCTTCCATTTTTTATTTATTTTTTTTGGCGTGAGAACCTCATCATACAGACTAGTGACTAGTCCTTATCTATTGAAACTGTATGTAATCTCAGGTAAGTTAGATACTTTGGTGAAAATGTTGGCAGTGTTTATAATAGAATGTAGAGTGTACTCACCAGCAATGACACTGTCCTGATTGGCGACATGGGGCACGATGGGAGACGCAATGAGCCGAATTGCCTCGAGGATGATGGCCTCGGTGTATGGCATCTGTGTTCTGTCGGCAAGTGTGACGTCACGGCCTCCAGTAGCCGCCTCCGCCTCCTCGAATGCCTTCTGCTGGATGTCAGGTCGCTCCACTATGAACGCCAACACTTTGATGAGAAGATTCGCCACAGCTGAGTGTCCCCCGATGATGTCCTCCAGCGCAAACATAGCTGTTTCCCAGGTCAAAGTTGGCTGCTTGTGATAGTGGATGTGCTCTATCAGTGAATCAACATAGTCGCCAGATGGAGCATCCATATCCATATTGTTATTCAGTGATTCCAATCGCTCTTTCATGATTGCCTTCTCCATGAACTCTCTTATCTCATGACTCCAGCCGGCTATGCGTTTCAGATGCTTACCAAGTAACGGCATCAACCAAGGTATAAAGTCAGCAGCATACCCTTGATTTACTTCGTAGAAAACTTCATCAAAATTTCTCACCATCCTCATGAACTCAACATTATCACTATCGAATCGCTTGCTGCAGAAGTAGGATGTGAATATGTTGGCGCAGCCCTGAACAATAAGCGGCTTCAGAGCCATGTTGCTGTTGTTTGAGCTCTTTAGTTGAACATACAGATGACTCCACTCTTCTGATAGGATCTCGTCCAGCTGGTTGTAACGAGATGTAAAGGGACGAGGGAATGTGTGTGCCTGCAGCATATCTCTTCGAGTTTTCTGAAGATCCGACCAGTTGCAAAATGCTAGTGCTGCAACAAAAAATTTAAATAATTCTAATTAGTGCTTGAAAAATATAGGTATAAGTATAAAAACATAATGTTCAATTAGGATTGTGATGCTTTATAAACAGTTTGATTGGTTTAGAAGGTGATTTTTAACACTTGCAGCTACGGTACTGTTTCGATTTGATTTCATGCTAGATAGTAAACATTATTATAACTCAAGAGCAAATATTTTTATTGAATTTTCAGCTATGAATAATCATTATTGGAAACTTAGTTACAAAAGATAATGAAACTCAAATAATAATAATAGTCTAAGCTAGTAATTAATCAAAAATAAATTGTATCAGAAACTTTGAATGGAGTACCGGTAGACATACGGTCATAATGCCTATTAAGATGTTTCTATAGTAGAGACAAGTAGGCTATACAAAATAGAGATTTATTCAAGTAATGAATCTGACATCAGATTCAATTGAGTAGAAATTTTTATTGAGTTGACCAAACTGATAAAAAATCTATATCCTTAAGATCTATCAAGTAGTTTGATATAAAGAAAGTATTCCTAAAGTACATTATTTAATAATGAACTCTGAATTATTGAAATTTGATTTACTTTTATGAATTAGTGGAACCTTGCGCAAATGGTGATTCATGATAAACTGCAATCCAATCAAAAAAAAACTTATCTTGGATGCATGTTTCACAAATTTCTGACATGCATTAGAATAAAAATGATATGGGTAATCAATGATTTAACTATTTATTTCATGCTGAGTAATGAAATTTCTTTTAACTAGATCTTCATTCTTGTTCCTTTCAAGGACAATACTGTAGGTAATGCAAATTTCTGTGATGAATTAATCATCGTTTATTCTATCTTCCAATATTTTGTAAGTTATAAAAAAAACCCATCAAGTTAATAATCTTGATTGAAGGGCACTTCATGAGAGCCACAAATTGAATCACTCTATTGCACATTCTAAAAATTTAACTTGCATCCATTTACATAATAACAAAGTATGGTGTTTTATTAGGCTACATTGATTCAAATATTATTATTATTATTCAAATTTTTGAATTACCTTAATCTTTATTATCAAAAGAATGGATATTTTTTAATTGAATGATTGAGGAACACATTGCTATTCTCCTGTATAGAATGCTACAATTTATTAATGATCATATTACAATTTAATGTTCTTGATAATATTGAAATTATTTTAAATGACTTGATTATCTCTTAATTCTCATACGGTACTGGGAAAATGATTGCCAAATCAATTGATCAGGTGCGACCTGAAAACTCTCACCTCAAACCTGAGCCAGCTAATTTACTCTATACCATTATTATAACTGTTTATGAAATCAAAGGAGATCTATCTCATAGATTATTTTCCATGAAGTATACATCCGGTTGCAATAAAGCCTGTTAAATTTTCACCGTGATTAAATATCTCGGACGACAAACCATGAGTGATTGTCTGCTAAAAAACTTTGAAGAAATCAACTTTAAAACACAGAAATTTTAAAGTATCAGAAATGTATAGTATTAATAACTTTGTTTATATCCATTTTTTGTTGTTTTCAATAAAGACACTATTCTATTCTTAATGCCTAGAATACCATTCAGAGAAGCCTTCTTTCCAAAAAGCCTTTTCTGATTGGCTTTCATCATGATTGAAAGTTTAACAGGCTTTTTGCAATCAGATCTCAGTATTTTTGTAGACAGTGTTATGGTAAGCTGTGTGATTGATGGTGTGTGCTACTCACAGTTATCCTTGTCGCCGGCGAACAGTTGTTTGTAGCGTGTGAAGTCGGGCCGGCCGTCGAAGTGATTGTTCTTGCTCATGAGCACCTCGCGAATGTTGTCGAGGCCGTTGACGACCAGGCACTGGACGGAGCCAAGCTGCATGCCGAACACGGCGCCGTAGCGCTGGGCGAGCGTGGAGAACGCCTGGTAGGGCACACGGTAGCCGGCCATCAGGTGCAGCGAGCCAAGCACGGGCCACGCTCGCGGCCCCGGTGCCGCCTTGCGGGACTTCTCGCTGCGGCCTCCAAGCACCGCCGTCACCAGGACCAGCACGAGTGCAGCCAGCAGCGAGTAGCTGCAAGCGGACACTGTCAACAGTTCCTTCAGAAGCACACTGTTGCCTTCCATGCTGGAGCCTGATGCTGGGCCCTCGGTGGCGTTCGCTTTTATGCGGCGCTCCATCCCCTCCACCGACACGCGACTCACCCCTCGCGCCGTCGCCGCATCGAGCCTCATTTCAATCCTAACCCAACTCGACCAGCTTCCTACCACAGTAAGTACACTACATCACTCACTAGCTCTATGACTAACGCATGTTTGAATATTACACTTATTAGTAACTTATATAAAAAACGCTACCGAATTTCCTTTTTTGTTAGGGCTTCTCTTAATTATCAAGAAATAAAAATCCAAGTACCCGTTTTTTTATTCTTTACTCACAACTTGTTCCAACATTAATGTCATTTTTTTACTTTTCAGTGAGGCCATTGTTTATCTCATTTGAAAGACATTTAGGATGAAATAGATTAGAATGACTTGTTTATTTTTGTTGAAGTGGCGAAGTTTGGACAATAATGTCCACTCTACCACTTAACCACGTCGTTAGCAAACAATACAATACCAAATATGCAGAGGTAACAAAAAAATTGAAGTGAGAAATGACAATAAAATGTAATAAATATGAAATATCAATATTGAATAATAAAAGTCTTCAATCTATTCTGAAACATGTGAGTAAAATATAAAAACTTAAGAAGAAGTAAATAAAACAAGTACAAGTACTACAAGGATCTTTTATTTTTATTTCTTGATAAGAAACACCACCTTTAATGTACTTATCATATACGATTCTATCATTCATCATTGTACTACTTTTATAAAAGCCTTGATTCTCTCCGCCAAAATCAGCTAAATGATAATGGATGGATGATACGACATGATTCAGGACCGGATTATTGGACACTTTTATCAAATTTATCGCATAGGTAATTATTATCAATTAAATGTAATAAATGTCCTAGAAATTGAGCTTTAATCAATGAGGGTTGTTGGCTGATACTTGCTGAGATGTTGTGATATTTTCCCATAATTACAAGAATGAGACATTGATTTTGTCAATACAACACTATAATATTTATTAGAAAATAATTCAAATTACAGAACCAGGTTTTATTGCAACACCTGACACATCCGTAGTACAGTTTAGTATTGACAACATTGTCTTATTCTTTCAGTACTCAGCATTATTATTATATTGAATAGTTTTTTTTAACACAGTCCGTTTTCAATTCTCAACTAATCTCTCTTGATTAATTTATTTGATATTTTGTATGTAAATTATGTTTTAAAAAGCGGGACGTGGATTGGCTACATAGATTTTTTGACTCAGGTTATTTCAGTTTCGAATCCAGCAAGTTTCTTTGTAATTTCAATATGATGAAGCCTATGCATGAAAGTATGCATATGAATAGTTAGAAATAAATTGTTAGCCTTTATTTTTTATAGTTGATAGATTTTTATCATAAATAACATACCTACTCTTATCAATTGGACTGCCCCAACATTAGACTTTTGTTTCAAGTTAGCCAATGTGGTATTTTATTACTGTATAGATATTTCATCAATACATTAATACATGAACGCATAATTTGCATTGTTTCATGATATCCTTCATCTCCTGTTAGGCCTGTAAGCTTATGCCTGTAAGCATAGTTGTTATAAGCGCATTGTAAAGTTCTACTCTTGTTCTACTCATTATTTTCCCTGACTGAAGATTCAAAGATTATTTAAAATAATCTTTAGTCTGACTAAATATTATTTAAAATATGTAGTCGTGAATGCTAAATTTTAAAACAGAATTTCATTTTGAAAAAAAACAGAATTTCATGTTGCTCGTACCTCTTCAGCAATGAAAAAACAATGTTCTTATTTACATTGTTGACTCGAGGAAGTGTAAATTCGATCATTATATTTTTCCAAGTTCAATATAGTATGATATGATATATATAGTACATAATATTATGTGATTATAACAACATTGATTATAACAATATTGTGGGATCGAGGATGTGTATGGAATACTGCTTATCTCACTTTGGTCATATTTTGACCAATCCACAAAATATTAAAAATACATACTAATTAGTATCCAATCTCTAGTGTTTCAGGCAAAGCCATGGCAAGTAGAGTGCAATTCATATGATTTGTCATAGTTGTGTGTCATATAATGAAACATTATAGCAATAAATGGGAGAATGACATAGAGGATGAGAGGAAATACAGGAAGCTCAGGAATGCGAAGATGTTTAGAAAGCTTTATGTTGTCAAATATTGGTAGAAATGAATTTCAACATAGAAACTACGAAGTACTAAGTACGATTGAAACATTTACCAATGCTGAGTGTGCTTCAACTTTCATTTATTTTTTTCTTAAAATATTATCATCCATTTTATGCAGTATATTTCCAAAGCTTTAGGAGAAATATCTGCTCTATTCATTCCTTAATCAATGATCGAAGCTTTTAATCTAGTCATCAGTTAGTAAAATCACCAATCCTCAATCTCCAATCTGAACCTTGATATCTAATATAAACCTTGATGTTCAACCTAAACCTTGATCTTCAATCTGAATTATATTTTCAAGGTTTTATTGACATCTGATAGAAGAGTGGATACAGTCCAACGGAAAGGCTTACATTTGCATTGAATTGAAATATCTCGAAAACTGTCATTTTTCAAATCCTCCAACAGGTTCTATATTTTTGTCCTCAGACACACTGATATATAACATCCATTGGTTTAGTTTATTTGCTCCTTTCCATTTTTCCCTATTCCAACCTACGTACGTCATTCATATATTTGAATTTCTCATGCAGAGAAATGCTTCACCATATTCTGATTCAAAAAAGAGTCCCAAGTGTTTAGAAGTGCTTTATATAAGATTCTTCAGGCGTCAAACTGATAGTGGAGTAAGTAAGGCGTTGTTCAATTGAGCATTTCCAAATCGTCTTCCATTTACTATTGGAATTCAATAGACAAATAGAAGAACGTGTATCACATTGATTATTAATATAAATCTTGAACACAATATTTGACTTTGTTTGGACTAGTTAAAAGGTAAACATATCATAAGTCCTCATCCTCATCCCTACCCCTTGTGCTTAAGGAATGAGTGTGGTTTAAATGTTTTTTTTTTTCATTTCTGGCTCACACGCATGTATATTAGAAACAATGCATTTCAAACTAGAAAAATGAAGCTAGATAAATTTCCTACTAGTTTTGTTCCGTAAAGTTATGTGATATCTCCTTTAGTTTTTGACAAATTCAAATTCAAAGTGTAGAATCTTTGAAAAGACTGTATTTCTTCCAACTTTTTGCACTTCCAGTGCTTATTACTCAACAACAATGCGTTGAAAAAATAAGTACTGAACGTTGGGTTATAAATTTATACTGAACGTTGAGCATTAAATTCTCTTCCACAAATTTTGTAAATCACAAAAATGTCTGAAAGTCTTGTTCGAGATATGTACAAAAAACCATAATATGGTACTTTCAAACCACCCCCTCCCCCTTAGCACAGGGAGTACGAGTGAGGACTTTTGATATGTTTACCCCCTTACTTTCCTCAAAAGAGCTGCGGGGTCAATAATTGTGTTCCAAACTTTTCCCTCTATACCTTTTTTTGAGCATTCGTTACCTGGACTAAAAATACAATTATGATCAATAAATTATTCTGTCAAAAACACATGGATAATCTTTATTGTTGAGTGAAAACATTTGAGAAAAAATGTTGTCTTGAAGTGTTCAGTTGATTATTCAGCGAAACACACTGTAATACAGTAGAATATTTTAAGATTTTTTTTCTCAATCAATCAATAATTTATTGGAAACATTTTCTCCAAACGTGTACTTTTTATTGTTTCGCCGTCTACTAGAGTATGAGCAGTCGCTTTACAATGTGAATCTTGTAGGTCTATCATGAGAATCAAGTTGACGAATGGATGCTCAACTGAAATGTCACATAATTCATTCTGCACAAGAATGGAACAGATATTACGCGTATTTGGAATAGATGACAGGTAACTTGTCAGTGATGTGAGTAATGACAAAAATAGTGTAAATGAAGGATGGTGAGAAGTTTTATTTTAAAACCGAATGAAATAAATGATACGAGGGGTGTGACTACTTGCGGATGTTATCATGCTGGCCAAACAGACCTGAATGCCTCAATTCTCATGGGAGAAGAGCTGGCACTTATCTATCAAAAATCGGACAGACGATCTTTACAAGGAGACTTTTTTCTTGGCTATTTCACGTGTCCAGGCTGGATGGTGACGATACAGAGCGGGGCGGAGACATTTCCTAGTGGAGTTTCCCTCGCTTGTGCGGCGTGGCGGCAGTTTTAATTCATTCATCCTCCCTCTTGCCTGTAGTCTGCCTTTTCCGGTGCTGATGCTGCTCGCTGTCTTCCAAGTGTCGCCGCGCTGCTTATTAATACTTGTCCATCATTCACTCGCCGTCACACACACATACACACATATACCCCAACTTATCATCATTCCTCCACCTCCTCTCACCCTGCCAACCTCTATCTCTCAATCGCCTGTTCTCGTCAAGAATAAAAAAGGAAAATAAATAATTCAATGGCATTGAATGACCTTGTCTCTTGTCCTCTGCCATATTTGAGAAGATCCAATCTCGATTTCCTCTTCTTGCCCTCATCTCACCATAGTTCTCTTTCTCTTCTCTGAGATTGATAGTTGCATTTCAACAGCAAAATGCCACTCTAGATTCACTTGAATTCAGTGAAGAAAAGACTTGAAACTTGAAAACTCAACAGTAATCTCCATTACTTTATCTAAATGGTCATAGTTTTCTTAAAGTTGACTTATTGCTGAGGTGAATATTATGTTGAATCTACAAATCTCCATGTTCTATTTGGAAATGAGTATTTTTATTTGAGAAAACAAGTTATTCAGATAAGAATTACAGGAATACCACAGGTGAGGAGGGAACACCAGACGCGGATCTAAGGGGGGGGGGGGACCGCGGGACGCGGATCGCCCCGAGTGGTGTTAGAAAAAACTACAGTTACTATTGAAGTTGGAGAAATAATTATCATGACCATTGCAATTTTAATGAACAAATTCAAAAATCTAATTAATATTAACAAATAAAGCTCTCAAATGCTGTATTGATAAAAAAATTCAACAATTTTCCGGGTGGGGGGAGTCGAACGTCGAACGGGTTGGGGGTCTCCTGGACAACCACTCCAATCGCCCACCCCCCCCCCCACCAATTCCGGGTCCTGGGTCCGCGCCTGGGGCACACAGCAGACTGCTCCATGAAAACCCTTGGAGAGGGGGCTTCCAAAGAAATCTTGAGGGAGTTTCTAAAAGGAGATTTTCTTGTTGTAGTCGCTAATCTATGGTGGGGGTAGGGCACAGTTTGAAAGTTAATAATATCATAATTCACCGAGGTTTTGAATAAATTTGTACCTTCAGTATCTTCCACTCAAAACTAAATTTTGAGGGTGCGTCATTGGAATTTGAGAAGGGAATCATCCTTGAGAATAAACATTGTCTTTCAATGCTGAGCTTGGTATGAAGCATTGAAACGAATATTTTTCTAATTAGAATAGAATATACATTGAAAAGAAGTTCATAACATTGGTTTATGACGATCCAACGCAATCTATAACCTATGAATCTGTTTTTGATAAGCTTCGACCTAAATTATTTCCCATCCTATTGTGTCTGAATAATATATTACTAGATTACACTTTCTTGTCTGCTAAAAAATTCATTTCTAAGCACCGTTATTCCGCTATGTTACTCAATGACTGTTATATCACTCAGCATCCATACTATCAGGAGTACCTATGGGTATAGCTCAGCTATGTGATTTATTGTTTTAAGCGTTCTTTCCAGATTATAATGGAGTTTCACGTGATCAATTCGGTTTTCGGAAATCGTAGAATAAATTTATTCTCATATCTTATCACTTTCCATCTTTAAAATGTCATTCAATCAACGGTTTCATGAAAACACGGTTCTGTAACGGTCCTTCTATTGAGATAAAATCTCAATTCTGTCATATTCATGTATTTTATAAATATTTTGTCCAAGACTTCGAAAAATAATCAAATTCAAATTCACTCCAATCTGGAGCGGATTGAAAGTGAATAACAACTGTTCACCAAAATTGTGATTATAATAATTGTACTTTCAGTTTCTTCCACCTCGCTCCTATTCATCTACAAAGAATACTCCATGTCATTTGTAATAGCCTAATTCTTCGAATTGATACATTAAACATAATAAGAAATTATGAAAAGTAGAATATATTACAACAGTATTGTTAATTATTATAAAAATAAAGATATAAAAATATTACAATTATACGTTGTACAAAAATATCGCAATAACTCATCTACATCAATAGAAGAATAAAAATCTCAAGTACCCCGAAGATTAAAAGTCCTGGTTGGGGCACCATCATATTTTCAATTAAGAAAAGAGAAACAATAAATTATTTTGCCGAGTCGGAGCTTGCATAATATGACAGGGTAAGGAATTTCAAATTAGATATTAAAGGTAAATGAACATTTTAATCCACTTTCTCTCATTAAAAAAAAAAAACAAAACCAACAATCGATGCACATTTCAAGCAATTTAGCAGACTCATACATTTTATTTTATAAATTCCCCTCCATACTTACGGTATAAAAATTATACGAAAAACAACTCATGTATCTTGAATAATTTATCTTCACACAATTTCCGAGAGAGAAAGAAGACATCCATATCTATTGACCCGCAAATTCATATCTATTCTAGTCTTAAAAATAAACTTTCCACATCTTTTTGTAATAGAAGCCAGGCTTTTGCTTCATTTTAAAAATGTTTTCTTTTATCGATTTTGTTCAATTTTGCCGGTAAGTTGTTGAATGTTCGGGGGTGTTAAATATTAATAATACATATTTAATTGCTAAATTCTATTCAATATTTCATTTTGAATTAGCATAGTAAGCTCTCACTGATGACTAGAGCCTTAAGCAAATTATCCCATACATGCGATCCGGTTTAAATGAACGTTTCATCGTAAACTCGCTCCTAAGGCCGAGACACATGAGGTGTTTTTTCAGACGAGTCGGCACGGCACGGCTAATTCTCGATACGCCAACCCAATCATCCAATCGGAGAGCATCCTGTCCTGTCGTGCCGTGCCGACTCGTCTGAAAATATGCCACGTGTGTCTTGGACCTCACTGTATTCCTAATTAAATTTTAATTTAATGTGTGTTATCTAAATTTTATGTGTGTTTTTCTGTGTTATCTAAATTTGGGAGAGGAATAGCACAAGGTTACCTTATTTTTCCTCTCCCCATCATTTTGATAATTTACTTATTGTATTAAATCGAAATCGTTCGAGCCGTTTTTAAGATCCGTCTAACATACAAAATTACATATATTAATACGTATATACAGGAATTGCTTACTCTATAGAATTGGATAGTGCTCGGTCACCAAGATTTTGTTTACGGAAAATAATCCTTATTTCGTTCAGTACCTTGAAGTAATACAAATTGCAAAAATATTGGTCTATTCGACTAGCATTAGCATCCAGGTTGAATAAGAATGATTTCTTCTAAGAAGTGGAACGATGATTGAACTATTTCTATCTTGAGGTATAAATGTCATTTTAGATGGGAGTAACTGATTATCTATATAAGCCTCAACGTTTTGAATATACTGTATTTTCAGTTGCCAATACAGACAACCTATTTTCAATGATGACTTTTCTGTAGTATGAATGATGAATCCTCTATTGGATGATCACAGACCAGACATTTTTCAAATCGACAAGTGCAAGCTCAGTGTAGTCGCGATTTTATTCATAGTTTAACCAGTTGCCGCCCACTAATATTCGAGCTCAATGAATTGAAACTTAAGAGCTTAGATCCAACAAACGCGTCATTTGCCATGAAAAATATCAGAGACTTCAAAGAGTTTCTATATACGTGAGGAACACTACTGTTAACTCTGACCAAAGAAAAAAATGTAAACCCTTTTAAGACGTTATCAATTCTGGAATTTCAACACTGTGAATTCCCATCGAAAAATACAGGATTCTCGTCAATGATTTAGTCCAGTCAACGAAAGATTATAGTGGGAAAAGTTTGGAACACAATTTTTGACCCCGCAGCTCTTTTAAGGATAGTAAGGGGGTAAACATATCAAAAGTCCTCACTCCTACCCCCTGTGCTAAGAGGGTGGGGGTGGTTTGAAAGTACCATATTTTGGTTTTTTGCACATATCTCGAAAAATATGCGTCTTTCGAAAATGTTTGTCGAATAAAGAATTAAAGCTTACAAACAGCAGTCAAATATTGTGTTCTAAACGTTCCTTTCAAATTTCCCTGTCAATAGATCTATTGTTGTTAAACTGAAGATTTTACACAAACACTATAAAGGCTGCAAAAATCGTAGGGAGATGCGTAAAATGATGAAATATTACATGAAATTGAAGAGAATATGAGAGAATATATTACAAATTTTAAGGGCAAAAAGATGAAAAATCGGAGCCGGGAGGGGTTTTCTTAAAAATGTGACACATTCGAGAGTTCATACCTAGAAAACTAGAAGATATATGGGAAAATGTTACAGAAAAGACTTTTTGGCTAATTTATTTGTAAGCTTTGATTTTTTATTCGATAAACATTTTCGAAAAACGCATATTGTTCGAGATATGTGCAAAAAAACATAATATGGTACTTCCAAACCACCCCACCCTCTCAGAACAGGGGGTAGGAGTGAGGACTTTTAATATGTTTACCCCCTTACTATCCTTAAAAGAGTTGCGGGGTCAAAAGTTGTGTTCCAAAATTTCTCCCTCTATAACTTTTTTGAGCATTCGTTACCTGGACTAATTGTTAAGAAATTATTTTTGGAACCTATGAACGATATTGAACCAGTTGACTGAAATAGGATCGAAGTAAGCATGAGATAATAATATAGGTCTCCTTATTCAGGTTTAATTAGTCCCTTGGCTTTTGAAACAACGAAGACAATATATCAAATAAAACTCCAGCAGACCCTGCAAGGACAGCAAGGAAGCCTGAAAGCATCACCAGAGTGAGTGTGGCAATAATCAGAAATTGAACCAGATCCAACATGCAACTAATTCTAAGTGATCCGAGATTTTGTGGGCAAGATCTCAAACATTCTTATTTCCAATAAGTCATCCATTGATTCTTGAAACTTAATCACATAGTTTCAGATCTCTACAATATACGGTGTAATGTTCTAGAATTCTATATATATTTTTAAATTCTATAATTCTAGATCTTAAAAATATCAGCTAGATCACGCTTACAACACTTGATTATAATGATAAGAAGAAGGCAAAATATATAGATAAAAACGTTTTAATAGTTTTATTTTATTTGAATAAGACCTGTGATAAATTCATTATTTCTTCATCATTAATCCTTCAAATAAGTAGATACACGGGTCGATGTAATAATGTCGTACGTAGGAATCAGAATATGTGAATGAAAATGAAAGAATCATGATTCTGATTTGGCTACATCATGTGAGTTTTATAAGCCTTCTGTACCTACCAATAGGGTTTAGTCAGGAGGTCAATACTCTCGCTTTAATGAACTGTTATAAAGAACAGTTATATGATCTTAGGCGTGTTATTGAAACTGCTTACATTGTCAGTGACTTTTTCAAAAAGGTACAAAATATCACCTCTGTTACGCCAACAACACACAACTATAAGCATATTCAAATCATACTGAATGTCATTTTGCATGAGAGGAAAAGAGTAGCCTACTATAATCGGATTTGAATGTTCCTTGGAAACCAGAATTTCAATAGAAATGGTCATAACATAATTTCCTGTGAAAAATTCTTTCTTATCAACGTGATCAACGTGAAATATAAAATAATTTTCAATTTGAATGATGCAATTTGAAAGTTGAAAATTTCTTATTATTGTGGAATAAATGAATAGCACTAGCCTAGATCATATGAGTCGGCGTCCCCTTGAGTTCAGTAACACTAGGAAAATATTCATAATGAGAAATTACTAATCGAATTCCAGGAAAACTGTCCATTGATTTCTATCAGTTATTGTTTTATATTGATTTCTATATTGTTTTAACAGATTGGAATATAGCTAGGGCGTCAAAAATGGAATGCAATTCCAACATGTATAATAATCATCACCATCATTGAAATTGTATGAACTGATTCATTATAAAAAGTTCGCGTGACCCATTCACAAAGTATGTATATAAATGAAGTTTAGACCAGGAGTTGAAGAATGTGGAATAATTTATTTTTATGCCAGTAATGATAATAATAAGTTTTATTGATGGAGTCAAAAGGTGGGATTCCATTCCGCCTCCTTCACAAAATACAATATTATACGATCTATATATATAAAAGCGAAATGGCACTCACTCACTCGCAGAACTAAAAATCTACCGGACCAAAAACGTTCAAATTTGGTAGGTATGTTCAGTTGGCCCTTTAGAGGCGCACTAAGTACGGATTTGGAAAAATTTCCAAAGATACGCCCAAAATCTGCGTTTTTTAGCGTTTTCTCAGCATTATCGAGTACAAATAAACAAAAAATGTTCATTTAGTACAGAAGCTCAGCTAGGGTGTTATAATGTTGTGTTAGAAAGAATTTGCAATAACGTCAATAATATGCCCAAAATCTGCTTTTTTCCAGCGTTTTCTCAGCTTTATCGAGAACAAATGAACAGAAGATTTTCAAATTTAGTACAGATGCTCAGCTAGGGTGTAATAATATTGTGTTAGAAGGAATTTGAAATAACGTCAATGATACGCCCAAAATCTGCGTTTTTTGCGCTTTCTCAGCTTTATCGAGAACAAATGAACAGAAAATGTTCAAATTCACTACAGAAGCTCAGCTGGGGTTTAATAATGTTGTGTTGGAAGGAATTTGAAATAACGCCAAAGATACGCCCAAAATTAGCGTTTTTTGCGTATTCTCAGTTCTTTCATCAAGTAATAGACAGAAAATGTTTACATTATGCAGGCGAGCGAAGCGAGCCCGCTGATCTCAATTTTGGACGATCCAGTCGGGGGTCCAGGGGGCGGAGCCGGATATAGCGAGCGAAGCGAGCCTGAGGGTTAGTTTGAAATAAAATTAATGGAAATGGCCGGGATTCGATCACGGGTCTCTAATTTATAAAGCCAGCATCTAATCCATTTGACACTATGGCCACTCCATAAACTTATCTATCTCCTGTTACAAGTTCAAAATATATTAAGCAGGCCTATGTTAATTGGCTGAACACCACACCTAGAAAATGCAACACCATAATAATAGTATAATTTTCCAATATAATATACTGGTTTGTTCCCTTCGAGAATTGAAAAAAAAAAAATCTAGCGGAGAAAAGCAGAACTAACTCAAGATACAAACAAGAAGGCAGTATTGTTATGGAGTGGTTAGACTGATGTAAGCCACGCCCTTAATTACAAAGAGCAGTCAGTATCTTTTCATGACTTGCATGTGACACTCTCAAGCTGCTTGCTTCCTATTGGTAGGGAGCTGTGAAATGTGAAATATTGTCTAATCAACCTATTGACTCATCAGACAGCTCCTTTGCTTTGGAGCTGTGGACTAACAATCCAGCCACTCCTACATTAATTGCATGCTATTCTACTGAGGAGTGGAATATGAGTTATTTATTCCAATAAAAGTTTAAATTCGATTCACAGATGCAGCTGAAAGACGGGACTGTGAGTTTAGAAAGTTTCTTCAGTATACATCAATTATTATTAATAAAAAATAAATAAAACTTGTAGTACCCTTTATTAAAACTTTATTAAAAACTTAAAAATATTTTAAGGTATAGTTTCGACCATAAGTAATTTTCAAGTTAAAATGTCAAAATGACATTTAAAATTATTTTAAAATGACATTTTAATTTGAAAATTAGCCTACCTATGGTCGAAACTAGTCGTTAAAATATTTTAAAGTTTATAATAAAGGGTTTTTTATATTGTTTTTATTAATTTGAACAAAAGTAGCCCATATAAGTGAAGTGATTTTATCAATAATTATAATAATATAATTCATCTATTATAGATAATAATTATCTGTCATTTGTGTCTCTAGAACATTTCTCAGAATAAGATGAACTGACTCGTGAATTTTAGATATAAATCTTGAAGTTTTCACATTATTTCTAGCTTAATTGAAGAAACAAACAGACTCAAATTCAATAATTATCATAAAATCTCAATTATCTATCCATGTAGAAAAGAATATTTTCTCTTAAATCTAGAAATATAAATTTTGCTTTCCTAAGAGCTACTTGAGAGTTTGAGTGTTTTTTCATGGATATTTCAAGCAGGCGAGCTTAGCCTCACGGCTGAGATAAACATGCTTCATGCCTCATGGCATCATAAACATATTTTTCGCGACTGATTTAGCTCGTGTAATACAGGGGGCAGAGCATCCTGACTCTATTGACTATAAGTCGAGCGATGCAGGTCTACTAGCTAGTACCATAATAAAATATATAATTTTGATCTCTTCAGTTCTGAATCATAGTTGGTAACATGATATATTTGAATCAGGAAACACAGAAAACATAGCTACTATATGGCTACTAAACATTCAATAATTTTAAATGTTCAGGGTGTTCTGAAAAAAGGTGCCCATAAGTCAGGGCGTGATTCCTCACTTCAAAAGAAGAAAAAAGTTCTTATAAACATAGGTCCGAAAATGCTTGGTTACCAAGTTATTCAGGGTGAAAAATTTCGTCTGAATTTCAGTTCCCCTGCTGAAATGAACCCTGTTAATTTGACTGTTAATTAAGATGAACAATTTAACGTACTTTATTTAAAAAGAACAAAAAATTTAATAACACCGTTTCCAGATAACAGATTTTGTCTATTTTTCATGCGTTTTGGATGTAATTAAGGATTATTTATCAAAGGTTGAGTTTGTCTATTATAGACTTATTTTTCATCTCTCTCTTCGAAATTAAATGTTCTATAAGTTCTTTAAAAAAATATTTTGTGTTTATTGTACATTTAACATAGTAAATCTGCTTCAAACCTTAAATATAAACTTGTCTTTCGGGACCAAGTTTCACTTATTTCGTCACATATCTTAAAAATTACTGTAGCTTCAGGTCTGGAAGCAGTTTTATTAAATTTTTTAGTTCATTTTAAATAAAGTACGCTGAATTGTAAATCTCAATTGACAGCCAAAAAATACACGTAGGGCTTCGTTTCAGCAGGGGAACTGAAATTCAGACTAAATTTTTCACTCTGTATAACTTGGTACCGTAACCAAGTATTTTCGGACCTATGTTTATAAGAACGTTTTTCTTCTTTTGATGTAAGGAATCACGCCCTGACTTATGGGCACCTTTCTTCAGAACACTCTGTATAGTCTATAACGAGAGGTCTCTGCTAGATTTGAAGAATACCGGAGCGCAGAGACCGAATGTTGAAGAATGAAGAGTCACACTGGGTCCCAATAACAAGGGACCAATATTATTGTCTAAGTTATTGATTCATTACAGTACTTGGCTCTATGAGTCCTATGAGGGATGAAATCTGATGGATTGTTCGAGTATGTAATGTGTTCAGAACAGCTAAACGATGCACCTTGTGAAGGGTAAATGTCATTCGATAACAATGTCATAGTGACTTGGAAAGGACGAGCAGAAGCCCAGAAGCACATGTGCGATGCAGCTGTGAATAGTTTTGGGGCGTTATATGATTCTCTATCACCTTAGCTGTCACCAATTGAGTGGGTTGTATCAATACTATTTCTGTATACTTTTTATGTAGTGTAGTGTATTACGCAAAAGGCACGATGTTACACTGAGACAAATTGATAACTTGACATCACTCAAAACATAGGCTACAAGTTGATTCAAAATATTCCAAGTTAAATCTATTCAAAAGTTTAGTTTAAAAGGAAGCAAACCGAAGAGAAGATTCTCTGGTGGAACGGGTGATACTTACGTAAAGGTGCATTCAAGTATGTGTTGCCCCCACAATCATAACATAGGTTGCATGATCGACACTTGTTTGACACCTGAATATACAGAAAATATTGATGGAGGGGAGAATCACAAACATAGAGCACAACGAAGAAGCGTAACTTTTTATATGTAACACCAAACCTGGATCACTCGATGAGATCTTCTGTTACATCCCTTTATATAACGTAGGTTACATTGAGAATACACAAATACCCCACCTCCCGTGCTGATGTTTAAACATAGATTCCTACAGAACAGGTGATGGACAGCGAATTTATTCAAACAAATAAACCAAGCAGAGCATCCCTTCCAGAACGCGTTTTATGCCTTGTACGATCAGCAAATAAGATTGTTGCAGGGTGTCAGTTCAAACTGGATAGACTTTGTTGTAGTAGACTTGTTATGGGTGTCCTAAGAGATTGAGCCTCTTAATATTCTTAAGGGTTATCTTCCTTCCTCTTGATTAAGAGGAAGGAAGATAATCCTTCCTTCAAAGGATTATCTTCCTAATCCTTATGACGAAGTGGAAGATAGATATATTGCATCAGCGAACATGATAGTGTAGTTTCATAGGCAAAAGAAGCATAAGCTGTGCTATCTTCATCATAGCTTATGATATATTTTCTTCATGATAGTAGGTCTGATATCTATAATAAAAGGACTTGATGTCACTACCATATTAATGTGGATTTGATTTATGTAAGAGCGTCTTCACATTGACTGTGATTGGTGTGACATAGAGTGTACTATTAGATTATGTCTTGATAGTTTGCTAGTGAGTGAATCTATTATGACTCATTTTAATGTGCACGCTAATTTATTAGCAATTAATACTCAATTTCCACTGTATACTGCTTATAAACACCAATGATAAGCTGGTGGATTATAAGCTGGTAGTCTACATTTCTGGTTTTGATGATTCAATACCTCTGTAGGCAAGGCCTACAATGATTATAATGTTGGCATGATATGAAACAGCATTGTTAAGTCAGAATACAGACTTTCATCTTACGAGACAATAAAAATCAATTGAATGGTTTTAAAAATCAATTGTTATCTTCCATATAAGACCATTAGATCAAGCTTCCTCGGAATAGAAAAAGTGAGCTGCTCCGAGATTCTAGTGGTATCGCTCAGAAACGTTAAGAGACATGGATGGGCCTGCTACTTCCGTTGGACGGGTGACCACTTCAGCCGACTCTGTTGGATACAGAGTATAATTTTTTATTTATATATTTTTTTAATTTGAAAACATGCCTCCTGATTGTTCGGAACTCACTCAAAGAAGTAGGTATACTGATCATTATCATTTTTCCAATTACTGACACTAAGAGACAGGCCTGGACACATCACCCTCGAAACAAAACTATTAATAGGCTATTAATATGAAAGGCTTATACAATGCCCAATCGGTATCTAAAACGTGAGTTGTGCCGAATTGTTTTGACTAAATATTCTGTCTACATAATTCTCTTAAAAAAATATTATACAGCCTGATTTCATTTTATCTGTTGGATGATATGTTGTTATTCTTGGGACTAGTTTCTTGAATAAATCGAATGAAACAGTGTGGAAAGAATCCAACACAAAACAAGGAAGAGTTGAGACAAAATTCGGTTGACCCAATATTTTCGGTGAACCCCGCTAAACATTGTAGGTTTAATGCAATAGCACTCGTGCAGTGTGAATGCGCATGGGACTTTTCTGAACACGTAGCCACTGTTTACTGAAGAGAGCGATCGGGTCAAATGAAAATAAGCTGTCCCCTCCAGTTTTGGCAGAGTGGCATGTGAGTGATAAAATCAAATTCGGCTCCAAATATGAGTCAAAAAAACAAACTCCTGCTTAATTCGTTTCTAAGAAGTCTGACCTGAGGCGAATAACCTCCACAAGGTGAGTTGTGCAACTATAAGTTCGATTCAATATTTTTAACTATGGAAGCATGCCGAATTAAGCTCTTTGAATAACACTTCAAATTCAGATCAACTGGCTTCTCCACTTGAATACGTTTTCGTATTCTACTGTAGCCTATATGCAACTGTCCAGGAAGTCATGAATTTCTTTAAAATATATTTGTGATAACTTTGTAAAAATTCATACAGATTCCAACAAATAATATCGTATCCCCGAACCGTACGATGTTCTTCACACAAAAACAAATTTCCCCAATGAAATTTTCGATATTTATCATATCAACACCCAAGGATAGCGAATCCTTGTATTACTATCCTTGTATTGCACTATGTCATCTAGATAGTTTGTGAACAAATCAACATTCATTCCGAGCTGATGAAACTTTCAATACGCAGTAGTTATCGAGATAACTCATAAAATGAGCTTAAACCGTTATTTCCCAAAATTAATTGTTATTTGATTATTTAAGAGATGAACCGGTGTTTTCAATAACAATGGTATTGTAGATACTCCGACTTGTATTTAAAAAATATTTGGTGCCTCAACAGACTAAAATGCACCCAAATTCCAATATTAGAACTTTGGTCTGCAGTGGCCCAATCAGATGACACACTATCAAACTTTGTGAAGCGGTCCCTAGACAATCAATATGATTACTATTAATGAACAATGTAGATTGTACAATACATTGATGGTTGCGCCTACATGTTCAATATTACTGTAAAAAAAACTTCTCTTCGTATAAATTCAATTGTTTGTAGGGTATCTACTGGATTAGAGCACTCTAAGGCTCGTATAAACGTTATACTCGGTTTAAACGGAGCTCAGAGTTGAAACTCTGTATGAAACTCATTATGATAAATGCAACCATATCCACTAGTAAACGTGGTTTAGCGTTAAACGTAGATTGTGCATATGACCCCTACTAGCACTCATGACACTTATGGTAAATGTTGATGTAGGTTGAGAGTCAATGGCCTTTCTAAATAAATCTAATGCGGGTCGTGATATCTTCCTTCAATTTACTGACCAAAATTTGAAAATTTCCACATAACAAAAACGTGCTTGGGAAAATATTGAGTGTCGGATCATTGGCCTCCCCACACATAACTTGACTAAGTATACCATGAATATCCTTGTGGATATGCTTATAACATGGAGCCGTAGTGCAGGTCGAGAATATTAACGCTGTAGGAGAGGAGAGAACAAGTACTTAGGAGGAGGTGAATAGATGTTTATTTTACTGATTTAGGAATTTATCTGTGAATATCAGTTGTGTGATACGCATAAGCCCAGCACCTAGAGTCAATGTGCCCTTTGGATGTCACATTGTAATGTCACGAGACTCCGTAACGTAGTATCAGTTTGGCGCCAGTCACATTGTGGTCACATTGTATACTGCCAAACTGCCAATTCATAACAATTTTACCTGGATAAATTTAGAGAAAACTACTCTCATATAAAAAAGTTTTTGAATCTTTGAAAATATGAACACGATTGTGACATGCTAGGATAAGGAGCCCAAGAAGTAAATCTTGATAGGAGCTAAAATATTTTGAATGGGAAACGAACACCCGCCAACAAATGTCATACACAGTCATATTTTAGTAGAAGGTACAGTTCATAGTAGCTAACGTGAACCTACTTTCGCAACTTCTCCACAACCAAATTACTAGGTAGATGGATTTCGGAATGGATTCAGACAGTCGCTCGGAAGGAAGGTTCTACTTCGGAATTTGTCATCCTTGTAACCTGAAAGAGATTGACTCCTCATGAGTATCTCCTAAAAACACAATCTCTGACTGCATTGTTCTCGCACTAACAAATAAGTGGATGTTATAGGTAATTGAAATGATATGTTATAGATATTGAATTACATTCAATCGGTACATTTCAATTCCATTTGTAAGATTTAAACTTCACGATTGATGCAACTATTTTGATAGTTGTGGAAATCGATTTTTTGGAACCCTGTCTTCTTCTTTAGGTGCTGTCTCCGTATCGAAGGTTGGCAATCATCAAGGCGATTTTTACTTTTGAGACCGCAGATCGAAATAGGTCATTATTGCTGCATCCAAACCAATCCCGAAGGTTCTTGGCCATGAATTTCGTCTCCTTCCTACGGATCTCTTTCCTTGGACTTTCCCCTGCATATTAACTTGAAGTAATTGATATTTTTCTCCTCTCATAACATGTCCCATGTATAGCAGTTTTCTTCTCTTAATTGTCATAATAACTTCTTTTTCCTTGCGTATGCGTCTCATCACCTCTACATTGGTCATTCTCTCCACCCATAAAATCCGTAGTATTCTTCGATACATCCATAGCTCAAATGCCTCCAATCTCCTCACATCAATCTCCTTCAGCGTCCAGGCTTCCATGCCGTAGTACAAAACAGATAACACATAGCACCTCATCATTCTTATCTTCAAATCAAGGTTTAGATCTCGGCAACAGAAAAGCTTCTTCATTCTTGTAAATGTACTTCTGGCCTGTTCAACTCTTATTCGTATTTCTTGGGTACTGTCATTGTTTGCATTGATGGTTGTTCCTAGGTATTAATATTCTTTTACTCTCTCAATAGGTTGGTTTTCTACATATACCATAGGATTGTCTTGCGTTGCTTTTGTGATTAGCATGTACTTTGTTTTGTTGGAA
The DNA here is from genome assembly GCF_014356525.2 of Nilaparvata lugens. NCBI lineage: Eukaryota > Metazoa > Arthropoda > Insecta > Hemiptera > Delphacidae > Nilaparvata > Nilaparvata lugens. The sequence continues at coordinate 17,234,652 of NC_052504.1, forward strand.
CCCTGTAGCCTAATATTATTGTGTTGGACTCAATTATATTGACTCAAAATGAGCGACTCAATTATATTCAACGATAATGAATAGCCTATATTTAAAAATTCTATCATAGTCCGAGCGCAGATGTACCTACGTGGTCATTTTAGGATAACAAACGTGGAAGATTTCTCAATCTCTTCGTTAGGAATTAATATAATGAGAAACACAATTTAATAATGAGAAGTCGAAATCACCTTGAAAACAAGATGGACGCCAAATTTTTGTTATTTCTCTTGTATTCCTATAACCGTTCAAGATAATAATTATTTCACCGTTTTTTTGCACTAAAATATTTGGAAAACCTTCCTCTGCTTATATCTTGTTCATATGAAGCTCTCCTCAAAAACGCATGTTTTATTAGTATCAAATCTTTCAAAATAGAGGATATCCAGAACATCTGAATAATGTTGTCAAAGCCTTATACTGTACCGCGATACAAAAATCATTATAAATACAGGTAATAGAAGACTGAAAGAGACTACCGTAAATCAAGGAGTAAGACAAGGGTGCAGTCTATCACCCACTTTATTCAACATTAAGTTCACCTCAATGCACTTTTGTTCGCGGATGACCTGTGGATAATACAGAAAAATGAAGATAGTCTTCAAAAATCGGTTCATGTTCTAAATTAAATATGGAAAGGTTACAATTTTAGATTTCTCAGGGAAAGACAAAAATCATGGCATTCACTGGTAAATACGCCACGAGATCAAACACAGTTATTGACAACAAAGTATTGGAGCAAGTGTCACAATATTGCTACCTCGGTTGTGATATCAGTTTCAAAGACGAATTGGATATTGAAAGAAAAATTGGTAAATTTCAATCAATATGTGGGAACATCAGCTGGACCCTCAACTAGAAAGCGAGGAAAGAAACACTTATGAAGTTCTACAGAGCGATGGCTGCCCCTGTTCTCCTATACGGAAGTGAATCATGGGTCACAACAAAACGTCTAGCAGTGTGCAGGCAGCAGAAATGAGATTCGTTTGCAGAACAAATTGCTGTGACCGCCAGGACCACATTAGAAATGATGATATAAGGCAAGAGCTGGGTGCCTTCAACTGCTACTGGTGTTCTGTCCTAGGGCAGGTCTAAACATGATTCCTCCTTCTCCATTCCTCTCTGTCCTGTGCAATTCTCTTCATCTTGGAGTACTTTCCCTTCTCCCTGATATCATCCACCAACTTCACTCTTTTTCGTCCCAGCACCCTCCTTCCTTGCACAGTCCCTTCCATTGTCTCCACAAGTAGTCCGCCATGCCTCAGCAAGTGTCCCAGCCAGTTCCGCTTTCGTCTCCTTATCAGTGCCATAATATTCCTTTCCTCTCCTACTCTACGCAGTACCTCCTCATTCCTCACTTTATCCATCCAGCTGATCCTCTCCATCCTCCTCCACACCCACATTTCAAAGGCCTCCAATCTCTTCTCTTCCTGCTTTCTGAGAGTCCAGGTTTCCGCTCCATAGAGAGCCACGCTCCACACAAAACACTTGGCAATCTTCTTCCGCAGTTCTATTTGCATTTTGCTACTCACCAATCTTCTTATATTGCTGAATGCCTCCTTTGCTCATGCAATTCTCACTTTTACTTGCAAATCACATCGCATATCCTCTTTAATCATACACCCAAGGTACCTGAATGATGACACCTGTTCAATGTGATGCAATCCTATGTTGATTGTTGCTTTCTTTGGAGTCTTGCTGATCACCATACTTTTTGTTTTCTTCACATTCACTCTCATCCTATACTCTTCACAACAGTGATTGATATGTTTCAACATATCATTCATTGCGCGCTCATTTGAAAATTGTGCCTTTAACTTGAATGAAAAAGTTATATCATATCGCAACCAGTGGCGGGAGCATGTCAACAGAATGCCAACAGAAAGGATTCCCTTGAAAATTCTTAACTACCAACCTATAGGAAAAAGATATACGTAGACCTAGGAAAAGATGGCTATAAAATATAAAAGATGAATAACTGATTTAATGATTATTTTAATTTCAGATTACCGTACTGTGATAGATATACAATTATACTGTTGTGAGTTGGAACAGGCAAGAGCCTAAACCTTGAATGAAGGAAGAAGAAGAAGCCCTTTCAAAATTCTACACATTTTTCCCATTTTCTCAAGCTTTACCTTTTTGTGCAAGCTATACAAGGAAATATTGAATCCATGGAATTTATATAGTTTTATCAGCTTTAAAATTATTTGTCTTCACTCGCTGTACGTCAATAGAAAATGTGTTCTCCAACACCCTCCAAAGAAACCCTGGCATGATTTTTGGTGTGTTTTTTTCCTTTTCCCCATACCCATGACGTAACAGGCTAGAACTATAAAACAAATTTTTCAATCGATCGTATCTTATCCATCGTATAGTTACGATCAAATCCCATGTCTAATCCCATTCATGGTAGAAGAAACCTGTAATGTCTAGCTTTTTAACAATTCCTTAATGGAATCTTCTAATTAAAATGAAGTTCACCCACTTCACTTAACAGCGTAGTATGTCCCCTATTTTCACGTACCGTATAGATTTAATCGGAGGGTTTCTACTTCTTGAATCCTCCATCATGATCTCCATTGTTCATAGTTCAAGTATCGGTGTTTTTTCTTAATTCACAAGCTTTAGGCATCACTCGAAAGAATATTATGAATGTTGTGTTTATCTGGATTTGGAAATGATGTCTGTTCAAAGAATTTAGATCAAGAGATATTGCAGCAAATTGATTAAACGTTGAGCTATTTTTTCCAGACAAATATTTGTAGAAAGCAGCATTAATATTTATAGTCCATGATTTCGTTGTAACCCATTCCATTCAATGAATGAAAAATACTGTTCTTCTTATAGGAAGTTAGAAGTGTATCCGATACTATGTAGGGCGGTCTTTTAAGTAATGAACTGAGTGAACATTTCTAATCATGTAAAATATGTTCGGCAGTTAGTCGACATATAGATCACCATCTATTTTTGTAGTTCATAAGTGTTACATCATGTGAATTCTGTCCAAAAAGCTTTGGCGTAATTTGATAGTGAGTGGAATAAAACATGGAAATAAATCAGACACGAGCATATTCATCGCTTCAATTCGACAACAATGATTCAAAACCGTATAATTTTAAGGCCAGTCATAATCGTTTGTCAATTACATAATAGTACAGACGAACGTGGGATAGGTTTATTGAGCAAAAAAACTAGACTGGAATACAAAAATTCTCACAATATCTTAAACATGTCTCTGTTAGGAAAGTTATTTTTTTATATCATATGAATAAAAAGCACAGGGATTTCTGCAATCCTGAGCTACATAGTTCAAATCAACTGATGATTGAGTGGAGCCTGAGAGTCTCTATTGACTATTTGACTGAAGAAAGCAAGTTCAAACGGAAAATAAATAAAAAATTATGGCATTCTCAGGCAAGTATCCTGTTAGATCGAAGGTGGTTGTGGATAACAGAGTGCTGGAACAGGTGACACATTTCAAGTAACTAGGCTGTGACATCAGTTTTAAAGGTGATCTGGACATAGTGGACAAAATAGGAAAATGTCAGTGGATAACCGATAGTATCACTCAAATCATTGCAAATTAATAAAACAAGGAAACAATGATGAAATTTTATAAAGTGATGGTTGTGCCAGTCCTCCTCTATGGTAGCGAATCGTGGATCGCTACTAAACCTCAAGAGAGTTCAAGCGGCTGAAATGCGATTCTGAAGGCGAACAAAAGGTTGTGATCGAAGAGATCACATAAGAAATGAAGATATTCGTTCAGAGCTCAAAGTCTACTGTGATGAAGATAAGGTTTACCAGCGTCGTCGTTTCTGAAGGAGCACATTGACAGAATTTCGGACAAGAAGAATTGCACTACAAACCCTTTTATACAGGCCAAAGGGAAAAAGGGATGTCGGGAGACCATTGAAGAGATGGATTTTTCTCCTTGAAATATTTATAAACTAGCACCCTATACAAATATCAATTGTGATTCAGAACAGGCGAATATGCCTAATCCTTGAAGGCAAGAAGAAGAAGAAGAAGAAGAAGAAGAAGAAGAAGAAGAAGAAGAAGAAGAGAAGAAGAAGAAGAAGAAGAAGAAGAAGAAGAAGAAGAAGAAGAAGAAGAAGAAGAAGAAGAAGAAGAAGAAGAAGAAGAAGAAGAAGAAGAAGAAGAAGAAGAAGAAGAAGAGAGAAGAAGAAGAAGAAGAAGAGAAGAAGAAGAAGAGAAGAAGAAGAGAAGAAGAAGAAGAAGAAGAAGAAGAAGAAGAAGAAGAAGAAGAAGAAGAAAGCAAGTTCAAACGGAAAATGATGATCTCATTACTGGATGCTTCAGCCGGGGGTCCAGGAGACTATGCCTTCTGGCAAGATGAATGAGGTGAGCGAAGCCAAAACACTATTAGTTTTATGTAAAGTGTGATAATGAATTTATATTCATTCATCAATTCGTCATATTTCGTTAGAAGGGTATCTATATCAATTTTATTCCACTTCTGAAGTGTGTGAACTATTATGAAATGCTTATTATCAATAAATTGTGTCACTTATCAGTTTTACAACTAACAGTATTTTTGCATGAATCTGAAGTTTTTCCTTTTTCCATAAGGATTTGTTGTCACTTTTTCAATAAACGTTTGCGAAACTTAATCATTGTAGACTGACAAAAAATATAATCTATCAATTCAGATATGTTATTGATAAGATGGATCAAACAGAAGAATATCGGATCATTGAATAAAATTTTTCATGAATGTCTCTAGATTTGAACCATTCAAACATCAAATACTACAAACTACACTCTAAACGAATGGCATTGTCTTTGGATAGGTATGAATCCAAACAGACAACTATTTTTGTGTAATTACTCACCTGGATGAATTCCATTTCATCTAAGGCACGGTTGCCCAAAGCCTGTTAAATTTCAACTGTAATTAAGTTCCACGAGGATCAATTAGAAAAGCCTTCTTGTATGATCGGTTCCCGTGGCATTCAATCATGATGGAAATGTTACAGGCTTCTGTGCAACCGGACTTAAAAGTATAAAAACCAAAGGCAAATCCAAGTTACATATATTTACATGGAAAGACAAAGCTTGGACACGTTGTTCTGCTTTACACTTATAACCTTCTAGTGTATCCTCTTGCAGGTAGAGAGAGATGAGAAAAATGAAATGGACAAGATCTATGGTTGAGAGAGAAGGGGAGAGATGAATGCCTAGGATACAAGAGAGCGAGAGAATGTGGAGAGGTAGATTGATCGAGTGTGAGAGAGTTTGAGGAGTGGGAAGGAAGCAACTGATAAGAATCCGGAATTCTAAACTACTGTCTACTTAAAAATCCCGGTCTCCTTTTAGAGAAAAATCTGGTTCCGAATTTCACCACCGATCCTTCAGAGCGGCACTTACCGTAGTGATACGGCCTCCTTTACATTTGTGCGCAAATGGAGTTTTCCCTGCTCTAAGGTCATCATTTATCGCCAAAACTTTTTTTATAACGTCTACTAAACGTCTGACTTCTACAGCTTGAGCTATTTTGAAAGTCATTTCCCACTCCCCGTCTCATCATGTCTGTCATTCAGTTTGTGAACAGTAGAATATCAGCACCTTCTTTTCCTCAGTTTATTCATATTGGCTGTTTATCAACATGTTGCTTGTGATAGACAACTAATCCATTCTGTCTTTTTTTGCGAAATGTAAAAAAATCCACCAACCAAACCCGACAATCGTCAGGCATTATGCGAACTACTCTTATGTGATTGATCATGTTTATGAAATTATACAATCAGTACCACTGTGTACTGTATTGCAGCTTTGCTTTATTTGGCATTATGAAAATGTGGTGAGCTTAGCTGGCTGTCAATCCGCAGAATCTATTGAAAAACTAGATTGATCTGTTATAATTGATTTGTTCTGTCCGAATTTTTGAAAACACCCTCAATACTCCATGCATTATGCACATGATGTTACTCATAGGCACTCTTTTGAAGTTATGTAAAGGGATATTCTTTGTCATGACGAGTGACAGGTAAATCCTCCTCTCTCAATTCGCTAAATACTCCTCACAATTTGTAAATTCGTAGTTATTATAATTTTCATGTTGCCATCGATCTTAAACCAATGAATCGCATGATAATCTTCACTGAAATTTCATCGGAGTACACCTATATTTCTCCAATTCTTGGAGACTGGCTACTTTCTAAGCTCATTAACTGTCATAAGTCTTGTTTCTGGCCAAGTAGCAGGTCTGCCACCACGAGAAAAAATTGCTTTTGTAACCTTTCTATTAAGATTTTTTCAAAAAATCTGCACCAATGAATGCTATACTTTATAAACTTGAAGCTTAAATGCTTTTTTTGGATAAATAATATGGACAGTCATTTCATAGATCAATCAACAGGTATGAGGCTCCTTCCTAGGAGACTAGCAAGAGCTTCTCCCCATTCTTTGAAAAAAATAACTTCATACTAATACATAGGAGACAAGGACGATAGTAGATAGTCAAGCCGCAACACATTGCACGCTTCTAACTTCCATCACGATTTTCTAAAAAAATAGCTGGACCTAATTTTTCTAAATAAATACCCAGGATAGTGATTGATAAGCTTTCAACATACATTGGGCTCCTTTTTGAGAGACTAGCAGAGGCTCCACACATCCTAAAAAACATTAACTTTGTAAACTTTTAATAATTTTGTCATGAAATAGGGAGACTTGTGGTGCGTGTTGCCTATCTGCTAACTCCTTACAGATAGGCAACCCGCAACACAAGGAACAACACAAGTGAATAGAATTTAGTATAGAAAGAATGCATTTCCAATTCTGCATAAAGCCCGGTCCAGGCGCTCAAGTTTAGCTTCAGTCTTTTGCTCAAGCAAAAGTCGGAACACGTAAGTCGTTGCGTCTGGACGGTAAGACGGATGGGTCTTCAAGCTTAAGTCGTCAAACTTAAAATGTATCGGCCGGGAATCTTTTTCCATCAAACAGTCCGTCTTTTGCCTATCCACCAAATCCTTAATCGCGTAAAAATGGAGATAGAGATATTGTGATTTCAGATTCAGATTCAGTGCTCTCAAATTAATAAAATGCCTCGCGAGTACTTGAAAATAAGCAGGCTTTTATTATATATTGTATATAACCTTTTTTATTTCTTGATTTTCATGATTCTCTCAGAATTTGATGTTGATATTATGATCTACTATCACGATATATTAAGATGTACTATATTGTTGATAAGAATACTATCTACAAATTTCCAATCCATTTACAATCACTGTGACTCTAGATATGACATGTAAACAAAGCCATTTACCGATTATCAGTAGTATTTTTGTTATTATGTTGTTAAATATAGCATTAGCATCCAGTTGAATCAGCGAAAAAATACGATATAATTATTACTCATCTACCGGATATATGTCAACCGTGTACAATTCAGACTCAATGAACCATATCAAAAATAGGAAAACGGACGACATAAGACGGATGCGTGTGGACGCAATTTTACATCAGTCTTTTGCTTGAACCAAACGATCCGTCTTTTGCTTGAGCGTCTGGACCGGGCTTTATGCAGAATTGGAAATGCATTCTTTCTATACTAAATTCTATTCGCTTGGCTGAGCAGTGAGATAAATGCCAAATAATTAGCAGGGAAATTTGTATGATTGTGCTACACCAGTGTATCATTGTATTGTCGACGGCGCTACGGAACAGCTCTGCAGATCACTGGTGAAACCATAGCCTCAGATTTGCCAGCCATGAAATTCTCCTTCTGCCAGGTCCCCTTTTTCCGTTGATTTTTCCTTGAAGGATCTCTTGCAGAAGTCTGTATCTTGAGCTATTCCTCATAATGTGGCCGAGGTATTGGAGTTTTCTACTTTTAATGGTATTCAGGAGCTCCGGTTCTTTATTCATTCTCCTGAGAACCTCTTGATTAGTAAACTTCTATATTTATATTTATCTATATAAATAACTCTGAATGTTTCCATCATTGGACAGCATCTTCACCGCGGCTCACTTGTTCTGTTCGAACTCTTACATGTTTCTGATTAAGCTCTAAATCAATTAAAGTGATGAATCATGATTGGGGGAGAAGGAGATACTGTTTCAAGGTGTAGGATTCCGTAACTCAGCAGTAACGTTGATTGGTTGTATTTCATAAGTCTCAACTGTCAATTTCAATTATAATAATAGATACTGAAGCTATTTTGAAAATTCATGCATTATAGATAATATTGAATCATCAAATGATTCTTCAAATGTCAAATTTTAAAGTCATTCAAGAGTCGATACCGTTATCTGAAATGTGATTAAACAAGGGAAGGATTGATTGTGCTCTGTAAACTCAAGCTGATTCCATAATTATTCCATTATTCATTCTAGAATATCGGGGCACCGAGCTTCGCTCGTTATTTATTTATTGACTTTTGATAAACCGAACACAATTCTTTAGAATGATTGGAGAAGTACAGGCACAGCCCAAAACTGTTTTTTCCCGGATTTTGATTTATACACTATAAATAGTCCAGAAAGTAGGTTATGTTCCATACACTTGAATTCAGGTTCAATTTTCTGTTCAAACATTTGGGAACAAAAATTTTTTAATTCAGATTATATACAAAACAAATTGAATAACAAAATAACACTCACTAATCACTTGAAATTGTCAAATAATGATCAACTTTGAAAATTATGATATAAGCTCTATTTTAGGAGGATTATCATGTCATGTCAACAAATCAGATGATGTTGATCAAATCGATTAAAAATTATCTAGCTAGATAGAATTTCTCGCTAATTGATTATTATTACACAGCTGGAAATAATTCAGTCTCTCTCCCACACAGGCACAAGCATCTTCTGTTATCGAGAGACGACGAAATTATCATCTGTTTTCCAAGGATGAATTATTATCCTTTTAATGTCGTTCAGCGAGTTTTCCAAAGAATGAGACCTAGTGCAATCGAATCTTTATATCATAAACCTACTACGTTCCCAATTTCGTGAAAATTGTCTGAGCAGTTTATGAGATCCGTAAAACATGAATAGTCAGATATAAAAATAGCCAGATATAAAAAAAACAAGAAATATACAGAAATTGCTCGCTTAATATTATAGGATAAGTATTATTTTGTGATCGTCATGCCCAGTGTTCATCCAAACGATCTGATACTTTTTAGGTGCCTTTTCTCTGAGAATTAAATAGTGAATCAACTTTCCTGTTTGACCTACTAAGATACTGGGGAAAAACATATTATTGATCAATTATATCTTTCAAGGTTTCCAGTTTGTTTGTTTATAAGCTTCACTGTTTAGAATCTCAACTGAAATCAATGCTTCTATTGCTCTCCTCTTTTGTTTCTGAGTTCTGCAAAGTGATAAAACAACCGAATGTTACTGATTCAACCTTACTTCTATTTTATTACTTGTAGAGATTGAATCAATATATTGAAACGTTGATGATACGGAGATTGAAAATTCAGAGTCACTAGTAGTTCTGTGAACAATAGACCTCGTGCAGTTGTAAACCACAGCCTCCTCTTATACTGTCCATCAGAGTAAATCCTATCTGAATGACTGAGATATCAGTGTGAGATCATCAAAAGCTAATCTCCTTCAAGACATACTGGCGACCCGCGACAGGTCAGCCAGAATTAGAAGCAGAGAAAAGGTCGAGAGAATATACTATGTTATTTTAGTTATTAATTACATGCGTCATTGCATGCAAGGCATAGTGCATTTTCAATAGTGCATAAAAATTGTATGCAATTAATAGTCCACACACCAGCTGATTACATTGTTACAGCAAGTTACATTGATATATTAATTGCATGCGTAATTGCATGCAATTAATAATCCAATCGACAACTGATTTATGATGAATGATTCTAAAGTCTGATTTTTACGGTAATATTGGCATTCTGAGGAGATTCCTTTTCCTTTTGTATCATCCTTAAAATGCAAAATTTGAAAAAAAACCTTATGTATACGTCGACGCGAAATTCAAGAAGGAACATAACTGTCAAATTTCATGGAAATCAATTGCTGCGTTTCGCTGTGAATGCGGAACATATAAACAAAAATATTAACATAAAGAGGAATACAAAACTGTCGACTTGAATCTCAGACCTCACTTCGCTCGGTCAACTATTCCCATAAATGAGAGCCATTCAATCTAATCATATCGAATAGGTTTTAAAGTATATTAAAGAATGGAAATTATTTTCTTCACATAATAATATCTAATCGAATGGTAATAATTAATAAATTAAGGAACCACAATGAAGGGCAGTGTAAGCTCTACAATCATTAATGGATTGAAATAGTTGGGTTGAGAATAATTCATTCATTATTTCAGTTGACTGCAGATATGATAAATGACTTAGACAATGAAGGAACAGGTTTGAAATACGGTGAACTAATATTGAGTTTGAATAGAGGATAAAGAGGAAAGTTGAGAGATCATGTTGTGTTGAAGTAGAGATGTATTCGTAGGAAAAGATTGTCATCATAAGCAGATCTATTTTATTCGCAGTTGGAAGCCTTAACGGAGGGAATCCGTTAATTAGCAATATCTCAAATTAACGATTGATGAAATGAAACTTCATGTAGGAGTACCATTGGAGTTGCGGTGTACAGTGCCACATTTGAATCCAAATAGTGTGTCAATCCCCTATCTCTGTCTGAAGCAGGGGAATCTTATCTATCCCCTATCTCTGTCTGAAGCAGGGGAATCTTATCTATTATGCGTTTAGCTTTGAGACTTGAGCTTGATATGTCTGGAACCGTTACAGAATCCGTTACTCTTCTCTCAGCTCAATCTAGGTAAACATGACCGACGTTTTTGCATGAAGGGTTACGCTGGCCAATTTACATTTCAATCACCACTCTGAAATGGAACAAAAGATGCATGTATGATTCTTCAATTTGGGTGGTACCAGATTGGTCCGTTCGTTCTTACTTTTCATTCTCAATTATTGAATATTGAATATCGTGCGTGCGTGACGGTTACATAAATAAAAGGCTCATTCTAATCAGTATAACAGACTAGTTTCGTAGTTTACTAGGTAGCGCAATGAATATCGTATTCGATCTACCGTTATAACGGGGCTAATGCATCGTACTGATCGCTGATGGCAATAATTTGTCACAGGACTGGAAACGCAGATTGTTTGTTACATAGCATCTCCATTATTGGACTTGACTAATGTACCTTCTCTTTTTGGACTGGACTAGATAAGTAGGGCTTCATGTATAATAGATCGGGCATTTCAGAGGAGAATGTAGATGGGTTTTGCCTGGTTGAATTTTCATCTGGAACAAGTATGCTAATGAAATCCTTTTTCATATGCAACATAGTCACTTCTGACTGTTATTGACTATGTATTGGTTTGGAATAGTTGATGAATAGAATACGGTACCCCACTTTTGCTAATAGCGGAGTGAAGGTGACTCCGTACCAAATTTGAGGTTACCGTAAGCAATTTTACGAGTCAATTGATGAAGCATTATGCAATATAAATAAATATTTTCATTCGAATCACAAATAATTTGTGAAAAAATTTGCGAAAACAAGCAAGTTTTCATTTTCAAATGAGTTCAAATTCATCAAAGAAATCAATCTCATCTAGTTTAAAGTGATGATTATAGAATGTAAAACTTTATATAGTAGAGGTTTAGATCTATGATATAGGCTAAATCAACAATTATGCCTATAGAATATATCTTCCACTATACAATAGGGTAATTGGAAAATCTTCAATATATCTTATCTCAGTTGATATCTCTTCAACATATTTCAAGAATATATATGATAGAGGAATGGAAAGCTTCGATGAAAATAGTGATCTTTTCGTCAGATTTGTTCTCCGACTCAGGTGATTCAGTTGATTGGATACATGTTACTGTAATGCTTCGAATTAATTGAGTAAATGAGTAAATTTAATCTGATGATGATCTATATTGTGGAACTTATATATTGAGGACCTTAGAAGTATCTCACCAGTTTTCAAACAACTCACTATCGCAGGAGAGCAACTTACCGAATTGCTCAAAACCTGAAAAGTAGGCTATACTATTACGTCAAAATATCATTTAAAATTTCGGGCTACCATACTTGAGCGAATATGAGAAATTTGAGAGTCAATAAATGGTCTCAAATAAAACACATAGTATACTAAGATAATAAGAATACATTTTTATCACTTTCTTTGAAAAATTGGTCAGTTTCAATTATAGAAATATCAATAAAAATACTCTTCATTACTCTCAATTACAGGATCCAACAAATGAGGTATCTATATTATATAAATTTTGGGATTTGTATAATGATTTATTGTGTAGTCACATTAGTTCCATTTCAGCTGAACTTTTATCACTATTTCATGATAAAACAAGACTTCTCTCTAGATTGGGTAGTTGAGTAATCGGCTTGTTGAAATTTAACACTGGAAATGATGAGTTGGGATTGTGATAGAATAACATTGCTTATTTATGGAGGGAGTAAATATGGCAATGGCTTGTTCGGGGTTTTGAAAAGATTTTGTAAGCGCGGACTTGAGAATTCAAATGACCAAATCATAATTCAGGACGAACCTTTCGATTGGAATCTACATTTGAAATTTGAGGCTTATGTGTAAATGTATTAACATCCGGATATGAGATGTTTTTCAAAAGTGACAATTTTTCATGCCAGTAATCATAGCATTGACCTGTAATAATTCAGTTTTCAAATTGAATGGAATGCAATAAGAGGCTATTCACATTGAAAGTTAACTTCTCATGGGAAAGTTTAGTGAATTTCGCAAATAACACAAAAATTAGAAGTTGAGAATCTGTACTGAGTTATTAAAGTTAATACATTAACATGCGTTTGAAAGTTTATATATCAAATTAACCAGTATTTTAAGTTTTCGGTATTATCTAAAATTATTAAAACATTCCGAATAATATTAACATATTGTCATTTGAAAGAATGAACCTTACATCTCTTCCTTTCACCTTCAAAACATGAATAAAGAGGAACTTTTAGGTTATGTTGATCTCATTTATTAGGCAAGACAAATTATTGGGATCTGGCTGAGGAACTTTTGTTTGGAGTACGAGCTATTGATCTTTGGAACATTTATGCGGCCTGCTTTGGAGAAGATGGAAGTGCATGTTTATCAAAAATATAGCAATTATAATAGTGGATTACTGAAATAAATAAATGTGTATTTCCTCAATAAAAACTAAAACTACAACATCAATTACAGAAAATATTAGATAAATTACGATTACATAAAATAGTTGGTTACAAAAAATTCTTATAATGTGTCCTCTACATGTTAGGTTCTTGATCCTAAAAAAACTTGATCCTATCTATTAATAAAGCCAAACACTCACCACAACCCCGTGCACTCACCTACAATACTCGACCACTAATTACAAATCAATTTATAATACGATTTTCCAGACTCTCAGTAAGCAGAAGGCAATTTGATCACAACTGCAATATTCTCATAAATAAAATTCCAAGAAATTTGTTAACACATAAAATAAATAAAAACTTTATTACTCTAATTGATGACTGGGTTAAAACTAACATTTTTTTCAAAATATTGTTTTAATTTTGTGATCAAGTAATGTATACAAAAAAATAGCAATTCAAATGAAATTATTCAAAGAAAACTAATCTAATAAAGATGAAATCCGTAATTTTTTTAATTTCTCATCTGTGGTCCAGGGTTTTGAAAATAAATATGAAAGCTCCATATTAAATGTTGCAAAATGTGAGAACATCATTATTTATTTTTCTGAATATATTACTGTATTATTATTATTATTATTATTTGTAATGGGGTATTTTAAATTTGTAATATATTGGGGTTATATTATGTATGGTATTGTGATGGTATTATAAGGTTGTGAGAACAACCCTAGACATTATGGTAACAATTTATAATAGGGGAATCGCTTGGCTTGCGAGAGGTTAAATTGATCTAACTCTATAACTCATGAGAAAGGAACTATATTTTAAAATAATAAACAAAACAGTTATATTTTGGAGAACTAAGTAATCGATTTAATCAAATTGTAACTCAAAATGAAACTGGAAACTTAAATAAAAATAATATTGAGAAAACTTTTAAACAAACAATAGAATAATTACAGGATTTGCCTTCAATAAAAAGATGAATAATATATAATAATAAAATTGATAATATTAGCTCACTGAACTCACTGAACCAGGAAAATGGTGTTTCGGAAAAGAAGGGTAGAGCCGGGCCCGATTATCTGCAGTAGATAGCTCCAGGTCCCGTCCTCGTAACCGACTGACTAGAGCCTCTCATTTTTTCCATAATTTTACTTGTCATGAATTTTCACCGTCGTCAACAATTTATCTATTCATTGTGAAAATTCATGACAAATAATAAAAATTATGTAGTTCTATTACATATTATTTATCATTTTTTAATCTCAACTCATTGCTAGCAAACAGACTAATTGTCTATTGCCATTAAAAATATATTATAGAAAATTAAATAAATTAACGTTTATGTATTTTAGTTAAGTGCAGTAGCATATACTTATTTATTTTTTGTAAAGTTTTTGTTTTTTTTGGCAAATAAATTATTCATTATTCATTCATTCTTCTATGTGGAAATTGACCTACTCCACTATGGCGTACCATGTTCTACAGTAGGTTAAAATAGTGAGGGTTTTGGTTGATTTACTGCGTTGAGATTGTTTTCCATAAATGAAACAGAGTATAAACACTGGAGAAATTCTATATTAATCAGTGATTACAGATCACGTAAATTTTTAAACACGATGACATTTTATTCTTTCTCCTGTTACCAGCAATTATTTCCGTCAAATCCAGCCGTCGAAAAGATAAAATATCTACTATCGCTTTTGATCGGAAAATAAGATTTGTAAGAGAATGAAACCTTCTTCAATAATATTCTCTATTTACGAAATATTCTGAATCTTGATTTTTCAAGAACTTCTGAAACGTTGCTACTCGTTGAGTTATTAAACCACGTAATTCCAAAGCTTGTGATTGTCCATGTCTATTATCTAGTAACTTAGTTCTCTACAATCTCTTCTATCGTGAGTAGATTTCAATGAACAATATTCTAACAATTTCTTTTCACTTGGAGAAAGAAAATTATAAGCAATTCTTGCAAACTCTTAGCATGGACCTTCAGTTGCAACTTTTTGGCTCTGTCATTGATATTTCATGTCCATCAGAATCACCTGTTCCTGTTTACTGATCCATATTTGGGTATTCCCAGTGAGCAAGGTTTCTCAAGTGTGAAAAACTGAGGAAACCCAAGCTTTTGAAAGAATAATATAGTTTCCTCAAGCTATCTCTCACTTCATAACAATCTGCTTCAAACTGATTCCATTGCAATCTTGATAATGAAGTGATTCATTCACGTGGAGGAGGTTTAAAAAAAATGTATTATTAATGAAAGTAGGAAAAATAAATGGACAATTCATTCCTGAGTTTCAAAAGAAAGAAACCTTGAGAACATCCTCTATAAAAAACAAGGCTTATCATCAACTTTATAAATTTGATTCTGAGCCGAATACCTATCACTTCACGAAAAATAAATTCTGAAGGTTTTTTCCAGTGAACCGTATGCTACACAATATTGCTGGACTACGAAATTATTAAAAATAATGTTGCAAAGTTTAAAATGTTTTAAATAAAAGGGTACTTCATGATTTTAATAATTTTAATAAAGTAGCCCATACAATAAGTGGAGTGATTCTATTTTACTTCCAACAAGACCATCTCGATTCTCGTAATATGGTTGCCACAACTATACCAAATAATCTTATCAATCAGATATTATCAATAATTACGTTATTGTTACGTTATGTAGCCTTGGAGTGAATCTTTGATGATATTATAACTAATTTTGGCTGAAAATACTCCTTATGTTACATGCTTGCTGAAAATATTCCCATGTTCACACTGTCAAATTGTAAACCTTTGCCCTTGGAGGGTTACCTCTCATGATAGAGCGATGATATTGGTATTTATAAGAGCAGTCGCTAAATTCCCTCTTTTGCGAATAAATTCACAAAAAATTAAGGCCGTCCGGCTCGCAAAATTACCGGGTTCAAACCTCAGCTCTAGCTCAGTGATAGATACATGAATTTTACAGATACAAGTTATCACCATAAGGTTCAATGACCGGTGATTGATAATTCTTACCGCTGCTTCTATGAAGTTCTTGAAGAATACCAGTGAGGAAACTAAAAGAATATTCGATGACTGATTAACAGTAACCATGTACCACTAGAGAATGATAAGGACCAACTATAGTTGTTTCTAGTTGATTCTTAAAACGCTCGTCGTGAATACAGGTATTCACCAATATATCCTTCCAAATTTCCTTAGAACTTACAACGCCAGTTGCGAGCTCGTTTGACTTATCACTCACTTAAATGAAGTTCTTGACGGTCTCGTGGATTGAATTAATTATTTCCAATAATTAATTAGGTAGGCTCCTTTCGTCTCTGCTGGGCTAGCGCGTGATCCAGATTTTTATAAGTTTCTTTCCGAATTAAAGATATATTTATAGGGAATAGTTACAAATTACGAACTCTTTGACAGCACTGAGTTCACAGATAATTTAACATTTAATACAAATATTTCACATTTGAAAAGGGTTTGGCTTGATAGTTTTAAAATTTTAAAAAGAGGAAGAAAGAACCCTAAACTCCATGTGCATCCTCTCAGGTCAAGATCTTAAGCCAGAAGAGGGAGGTTTTCAGAAAAATTTGTCTCTTCCAAGAATAATTCTGTAAGCTACTCTCTGATTGGTCTTCAATTTACTAAACTCAATACAATTGGTCGGCTTGGAAACAGGGCTTCCTCGACTTTATAATAGAAAAAAATTAAATAAAAAAAAAAGTTTTTTATACAAATATATGGAGTGTTTATCTTAAATTGATTTCATAAATAAATCATAACATACGATTTTAATACATTTAGTTTTTTATATGAGTTTTGTATACTCTTGATTTATCATGCTTTTTTAGATTATAATAAATATTTATACAGAAGTAATGGTTGTTCGTATTTCTACACATCGACTTCCTTTAGTATACATAATATATCCTTTGTGAGTAAATTTTATATAATTCAACCTATTATACTGGTTGATCGGATAATCAGCTGATTCGTTCAGCATTGATTCTAATAATTATCGATTTATTCAAGATCGACTAATTCTTTTCAAAATGTAAACAAATAATTCTAACCTCAATGTTCATGCACTTTTATTTTTTATAATCCGCCGATAATAAGTAAGCCGCTTTATAATTTTTTGATCTTACCAATGGGTTCTCATAGTTATTGAATCACAATTATGCATGTTTTCTTATCGTTTTTGATAATGCTATTACTCCTAATCGCTAATAATACTTGATTTAAGTTGATTTATCCTTTGACTAGGTCTAACCTTCTTTCCATTTTATAGTTCTATTAAAATTCATTGGTTCATTTTAAAATATTTGGTGGTATTAAATTACCACGTGACAACACGCAAAACTAGAAAAAGATAAAACATTTCCAAAAAATGAAGTTTGAGCCACACGCGTACCCTGTACAACATATGCCATTCTCAAGAAGTGGACTTTGAGTCAATAATAGTATAAATTATACCAAAAAATTCATCAATAAGTTTCATCTGTATCATTTCACAAGTTTTGCTTTGTTATAAAATGTTCACTCCAAAAGCTTTGCATATTTCCGTGTACATTATCGATGAGAACCTACATCCCATTCTCTTTGGCATTATCAACCACTTGGTTTTTAGTAGAACGTTGTCCTAGAACGTTCTTCCAGTAAAATTTTGGCCAATAACCATAGTGAATAGATTGAAATCGAATATTTCCAGCATTTCGGAAAAAGGTTTGATGATCACCACTGATCCGGCAGACTTCATATTCCAAGCAGACGCCATCCAAATAATAATATATTGTTGTGAGTGGCGACAATGGACACATGCAAAGTGGGCAGAGGGTGCTGAGGGGGCTGCTCGGCACATGACGTCAGTGTTTGTCGCTACGATCGGCAAACAATCTGAAATTTAAAACCAACGCTGTTCTCGAAGGTGGTTGGTAGGTAACAGAAGGACATTGTTATAACAAACGGAATAATGCATTTTTTTAAAGTCACCACCATCGTCAGAGGAGACAGACCATCTTGCTGTGGCTGTGTTGATGGTACACTCGCCATAGTCACTCACTCATTATAATCGTGTACATAACCTTTTATGGTAATTGCACGACACTACACATTAATGCATCAAACTCAATTCAGCAGTATCCTACTTTTCTGCTTTTGTCTTTCTCTGTTGAAATATTTAACGCCACTGCTTTCTCCGTCATCTGTCTTCGCCAAGCCACACATGAATAGTTTAGTTTTTGATGATACATAATGCACAATCAATATTGTACTGCTGAATTCAATCTCAATCCATGACTTAATCGTAAAAGAAAAATAGACCACTTTGTTGTATCACAAAGAATAGTTGAATTAGACGCTTGAATATTTAATAGAGAGTTCTATTCATTATCCTTTACTATTAAACGAGCAATATGCTGAAGTGGCACAAGCACGGTAGTCAAGCAAGAAGTGGAGGCCTCTATTGACTAGAAAGGAAGAGGGTTTCTTTCAACGAGCTAAAATATAGTAAACTATGAAGTGGCTGAGTGGCCGCTATTCCTGTTACGAATTGAACATGGGCAGCCATGACAGAGAGAGGCAAAAGCGGCGGAAAATTTGAATGGCCCTATTGATATAATGCAAACTTGCATAAAAGACAAGGTGCGAATCAGTTATATTTAATAAATACTACATTGAATTTTCATTTAACATTTTAAATATATGTATTACAGTTGCTATACATCCATAAAATTAATTGTTTGAATTGCTTTACTTGAAGCCTTTGTGAAATTAATGTAGCCCAAGTTAGTGTTAATATTGCTTAGCCCTACAAGTGCTCTACTAAGTTGAAATGCCATACCGTAACTGCAAAATCATGATTTTTGAAATTGGATTATTTTTTATGCTATTTTGAGTAGGGAATTCGAAAAAACTAGTTTATGAAGACCTTTCTTTGATACCAGCTTACGGTACTTATCCACATTATCTCTAAGTTCAAAATAAGAAGGCAAAGTATGATAGACAAAAAAAATAACAAACTAAGGCGGAAGGCCGATATTAGACGGTAATATTTCTGTCATATGCAGATCATATGAAATAAGTTGTAGGAAATGATATTTTCATCTTTTTTCATGTTACCGTCTAATACTATTACTATCTAATACCGGCCTAACATGATCATATAATATAAGCTGATGTCTATAGTTCATTCCAGTCAAGTTTGCAATATCATCATCATCATAAATATAATAATTAGTCAAAGAAATCAATTTAATTCTCGAAAACACATCAATTCCTGCAGTGGCAGACTGGCTCTTGTTGCCTCTCTCTGTCATGGCTGCCCTTAGTTGGCCGTGTAACACATTGAGAGCGCTGAACAACCACACCAACAGCCGCTCGGTTTACTATATTTTAGCTCGTTGGTTTCTTTGGAAACCCATTTTATCTGTGTAAGTGGACCGAAATGAAAATAATTTTTATTTTCTAAATGAACAAAAATCATCGTAATCAAATAATGGATAGCAATTATAATTAATTTATGTTACTGAAACATAATATTGAAGGGCGTCCAATGAATTTGACTTTTGTTCCATCCTCACACAGCTTTACAGAGATGCAGAATATGTATGGATTCAATATTTGGAAAAAAAAAAATTTGTTGGAAGTGTTCATTCTTGTAGAGACAGAAGTGAAGGTATGTTTTTTAATAGATTTTCCGTATCTGTAGTTCATGTACAATTCTCTCCATATGTATGTATGTCATTTCATACTTACATATTTACACTATGAAGACACCAAACGTCTTCAAACCAAATAATTGTCTACTTTAGTCCAACTGATAACAAGATAAACCGAACCACGGAAATAGTGTAGTAGAATTTGAAGAGAATCACTAGATTCATGTGATTGTTCAGACCGCTAATATATTTTCGATTGTATCGTCTCCCACTGAGCATTGTGCCATTAGCATTGCGCTTACAGTATTCATGAAGGATTTTACGAATGTTAAATCGTATCCTCATTGCTTAAAAGCCCGTATTTTATGAGGACCACGTATCGCAGTTGAACTTAAATGAATTCTGAGAATACTTACTTGAACTTGATCTACCCTCGCTCCATGAAGGTTGCATCTCATTGGCCGTACATGCAAATATTGGTTCAATATTATCATCTCTCTCCTGCCACTCTTTTTTTTCTCAAGCTGACGTGAGTGAGCTTGAAAACCAAGAAAACTTGGGCCAAGAAAACTTAAAACGTTAAAATCACGTTCAAGAAGTTCATACAAAACTGTTCTAGATGTTTTTCGAATATATGTATCAAGTTTGTTTCATAATTTCTGTAATAATGTTCCATTGATTGGAAGAGCTTCAAATTGCAATCCAATGATTTTATCAGGTAGCCCGTGCTTCGCACTGGATAAAATTTTGTGTTGTATGATACCATATTGATGATTGCAATTTTTCAGTCTCCACCATCTCCTTTTGTCCAGGAAACATGAAAAATAGAAAAATGAATTATTATTTAGTCAAAATTACGTGGATAATCTTCATCAGAGTTGAAAATTTTCAGCAAAAAAAAATTGTGATTAGTCTCGGATCCGCAACCGAAACTGTTATTTGTCAGACAAAATATTTTGGATAACTATCTCCATCTAATTGGAAAAAGAAGTATTCACGAGAAAATCCACTGTTCACTTCACAGCGAACAGCTTTTATATCAACAATATATAATAATCTAGTATTATAGAAAAACAGTTGAAAGTTGTATAAAGGTGGGCACAGACACAAAGTCCAGTTCATTTTCGACAAGGTGGGGGTGAATTGCAACCAATTAGCTGATTGTTGATTTCAGCCAGACCAACTAATTGGTTGCAATTTACCCCCACACTGTCAAAAATGGACTGGGCGTTGTGCCTGTGTCCACCTTTATACAACTGTTCACTTTTTTTTCTATAACAGAAGCTCGCGGTATCATGAAGAATACAAAAGGTTGCCTTGTAATAATAATGTTTTGGATACCCCTAACTATATTCAATAGGTAACTCACTAGTACTAGTAGTTCTGTGAACAGTAGACCTCACGCAGTATTCTCATCCACAAGTACCTGATTGAAACTATAGGACTATAGACCTTATGGAAATACAGCAATAGACTGGCTTCTCCACACATCTGTGTAATCACTTGTCAGCTGATTTATGATGAATTAATTCTATAGTCTGATTTTTACTCTAATATTGGCGTATGAAGGAGGCTCCTTTTTCCTTTTATATTATCCTTGAAATGCAAAATTTCCAAAAACCTTGTATATACGTCGACGCGCAATTAAAAAAATAACATACCTGTCAAATTTCATGAAAATCTATTACCGCGTTTCGCCGTAAATGCGCAACATATAAACATTCAAACATTTAAACATTTGAACATTTGAAAATTTAAACATGAAGAGAAATGCCAAACCGTCGGCTTGAATTTTAGACCTCACTTCGCTCGGTCAATTATTGAAAAAATATAAAGGTGGGCAAAGACACAACGTCCAGTCCATTTTTGACAGTGTGGGGGTAATTATTCCAACCAATCAACTGATTGATGTTTTCCGCTAGATCAGCTGATTGGTTGGAAATTACCCCCACCCTGTTGAAAATGGACTGGACGTGAGTGATGGATGTTGTGTCTGTGCCCACCTTACAGCTTAAAACATACCCGTCAGCATTGATAAACTACCATACATGATAATGTAACCCATTGCGGTGACCCTCATTAATCAATAATGTCATATTAAGAGAATGCTGTAACCCTCATTTTCTTCAAATTAACTCAAATTTTCAAGGTTAATTCATTATATTCTCATCTCTTCAATGGTTTGCAGAAATTCTTTATGAATTGTATCATCTAATATGTAAAATGAATGTATACAAGTGGAATACTGTTTAAATTATTCATTTTTGAACTCCTCCTGTAAGATTTGTTAGATGTGGCTTACGTCGTTTTACCTTTGGACCGTCGATATGGAAACTTTAATGTTAAAAATTATGGTCTGTTACTTTGACTATGATATCTTACTCAGAGTCTTCATCGTTTGATTTCTCAAATACTTCTCAATCACCAAGAATCTAAGTTTTCAGTCAAAGGGTGATCGTTCAGATGCCTAGCCAGGAAGATTTGAGAAGAGAAAAAAGGTAAGGAGAGTAACAATATCATATGAGGCCAAGTCTCTCATAAGCTCTATTCCCCAAACTACTCCATGTAACAGCTGAATGATTTACAAATTAGATATTGAATGATAAGGGCTTTTCTAATATGTCACTAGTACGTCATACAGTGACTTGAATGTGAGACAGGTGAATATCTTATTATTCAACCCCAAGCTTTCGATTGTTGAATTGAAATTAGATTTCTGATACTGTCCTACATCAACCAAAAACCATCAATTTAGAATTCCGTTGGGCATTAGCCACGTGGCCTGGTATCACATGTCCACTTATAAGAATCTGCAGCTTTAATCGAAGCTGGAGTTTGAGGGAATGTGGCGAATGTGAATTAGAGTTTCTCGTAAGTTTCTAACGAAGATTGGTTTGTTTGAGACAGGGGCAAGTTGTTGTTACAGGCGCAATTCATAGCTCAGTGGTTGATAGCCCAATTTCGCCTTGTCTTTCCATGTTACTGTGTCGCAATGCATTCATTACTGACGAAGCATTGGTCTACTTTCCAAGTCCCAGATTCGTTAAGCAGGCGATCAGCTGACTTTCAATTCTGTACCGGTGCACCTCAAACTAAAAATCGCTTTCATACATAAATATATATGTTTTGTCTACTGTGCTATTGAGTAGGGACAGCTTTATTTTAAGAGCTGCTCTACTTATTCTTAAAACGGTTATAATGCATCAAGCCTCATCTCCCATCATTGTTGTGAATTTCATAATGTCGTATTCGACTATAGAATAAGGACGAGACCATATCGAGCGTTTTTGATGCATTTTCAGACGATGTTTTTAGAGTTGGCAGGGCAGGAAGCTCTCCGAACGGCATATCGCCTGAAAAAACGCTTGAAAAACACCTAATATGGTCTCGCCCTGAGGCTTCAAATGGTATTTATATATAATTGTATAGCATTATTATTGTGGACTGTAGAAAGTTCTTGATTTTGCTGATCAAGAATTTGAATCCTTGAAATGTAAATCATGAACGCTCTTGATAATTACTTACTGATGGAACGAAAATTATTTCCGAGATAACGATCATAATGAAAACTCTAATTATTGATCTAGAAATCATGAATTACATGATATATAATTAAATGATATATTACCAATGAATGCTACTACAGAGCAATGAAAGCTCTGATCATGAATTGAATCTGGTACTTTCTTATTTCTAACCAAGTAAAGCCTCTCTGAGTGATCTCTTGGACGTTCTTCACGTTTGAAGTTTAAAAACGTTTTTCAAATCTTGTGAAGTAGCCTATCTATCATCTTGTATGTTGCATAGAATATCAAGATAAATTTGATGAATTTTATACGGATTGAGAATTATCTATTATATTATTGAATTTGGATAAAGATTCCATCAAGACTAAAAGGGCTGTAAGTACTTCTTGTGGCAAATGAGATCAAAGGATTCTTTGTATAGGAATTAAATAAATAAATAAATTGATAATATTATTGTAAATAATGAATGAAATAATTCTTTTAGAATACTTTATTTTGTAAAAATTTATTCGAATTCACTTCAAAGTGAAGCAAAGTGAATAGTGCCTTGGTAGCCGAGAATAAAGTGAAGATTTCGCTAGTTTTACTAGCTTTAGCACTAGTTTTTGAAGAACTTATGCTAGATTCATATGATAAAATATCTGAAAAATTGAATAAAACTAGTCTGGAAGCTGTAGTGAGAGTAGCTTTTGAGAAAAAAGTTAAAATATGCAAAAAAATCTAAGTAGAAAAACACAGACTCCTACGTTTGATGCCAAATAACTTTCTTTAATGACCAGTAAACAAATCATTTTTCGCAATAAAAATTGTAGAAAATTTAATCCTGAAAAGAATGACGTAAGCTGTGTGAACTCAATTTAAATAAAAGTTTAATAAAATGTATTCTTATGTAGAACATTACACCACAAAAATTTGCTGTTTTATGAGGAGAGAACTAATAACTCATAGGTTGTAGCTGATTGCAAATAGAACATGGATTTTAATAACAGCTGTTCCAAAACAGCTGATTTATTTTGTTTTAAATAAGAAAATATTTAAAAGAAATTATCAGCTGGAAATTATTTTCAGAAATATTTTAGCTCACTGTTGAACAAAAAAACAAACTGTAAGTTAGACCTACTGTAACCGCGCTGTGTTTTTGTTTAATCTATTAACCAGTTATTTGTAACCATTTCACTTTGCTTTTGTGTTAAGTGTTAACTTTTTAAAAAATGGCAGGTAATTTTAGACATCATTCATACTCCGAATTAGCTGACATGCATTTAATGTATGGAATGGGACACTACTGTAATAGTACTGAAGCAAGACGTTTGTATCAAGAGAACTTTCCTAACTGAGTATGTCCAAGTTCAAGGTTTTTTGCCACTATTCATCAACGTCTGTCTGAAACAGATTCTTTGATTCTTTGATTCTTTGATAAGAGCACATTTATGCAGGCACACCCCGATCTACTATGACTGTTGAGTTAGAAGAACAAGTTCTTAATGAAATTTATGAACATTCAGAGGAGAGCACGAGAGAATTGTCAGTGCAGTTTAATGTCAATCAAACTATTATTTGGAGGATACTAAAAGAGCAACAATTGCATCCATACCACCTCCAGAAAGTTCATACTCTATTGCCACGAGACTATATTCTCCGTGCTGGTATTTGCCGATGGTTTTGAGTAAAACTTGTTTACCCAAACTTTTTAACAACCGATTTATTTACCGACGAGGCACACTTTACAAGAACAGCTATCGTTAACGTCCACAACCAACATATTTGAGCAGCTGAGAATCCTCATGCCATCAATCCTAATCTTCCACAACATCAGTTTTCAGTAAACATTTGGGCAGGAATAGGAGATCATCTACTTCTGTTCGAGCTTCCTCCCAGGCTTAATGGCATAATCTACTAGTCTTTTGGTATAAGTTTAATGTCATTTAGATATGCTACTTTCATATAAAGAAAAACTTTTCATAAAAAACCGAATATTTTATTTGAAATCAGCTACAACTTATGAGTTATTAGTTCTCTCCTCATAAAAAAGCAACTTTTTGTGGTGTAATATACTACATAAGAATACATTTTATTCAACTTTTATTTAAATTTAGTTTACACAGCTTACATCATTCTTTTCATAATTAAATTCTCTACAATTTTTATTGCGAAAAATTATTTGTTTACTGGTCATTAAAGGAAGTTATCGGGCATCAAACGTAGAAGTCTGTGTTTTTCTACTTAGATTTTTTGCATATTTCAACTTTTTTCTCAAAAACTACTCACACTACAGCTTCCAGACTAGTTTTATTCAATTCTTCAGATATTTTTCCATATGAATCCAGCATAAGTTCTTTAAAAACTAGTGCCTAAAAAATTCAGCATCGGTGTATTTCACCAGAGGAACTGAATTCCGGGCGAAATCTTTCACTCTGTATAGCTCGCTAATGAAGCGTTTATGGATATATGTTTATAAGAACTTTTTTCTTATTTTTACCTCTACTATCACGTATTGAATTATTTTACCATAATTATGAATCACCCTGTAGTTGTTCTACAGCAGTTAGTTGATGAATATATTCATTGGAGATGTAGTAGGCGTACTACTGATATTTCTCTCAAAAAGAGTATGAAAATGAGATTTTTATCAAAAACACCCTCATTCAATTCAGTGAAAAATGTTGAAACATCACAATTTCCGAAATGCGCCTTTCTTAAACTCATCTCAATGAATGCATTGTATATACTTATTCATTATGTTTATTTTATATTCACTTTTGATAAAATTCTATTGTAATTTCTTTACCGTCATGTATTCGTAGTTACTTTAAACATAAAATTCAAAAACTGCTTGATTTCGTTTAGAGTAGTTCTTATGAACTGTTACTTGAAATTCATACAGCGCTGTTGTAGAGCTAGTAGAGAGACTGTACTTTTTCGAACATTGGGTTCTAGTCATGACTCGGTAATGCGACGTATAATTGTTTCCGTGTGTCAAGTGAAGGAGTTTGTGAACGACTTAGGGGTGACCTTGGTTGACGCCCCCGCCAACAAATCCAGTTTATCTCTGAAAAATAAGCTCGGACGCGCGTTATCTGTGTGAAAGAGACTCAGATATGAAGTGGAGAGAGAGAATGTCTCTCTGCTGCTTTCAAGATTTACGTCATCAGGAGAACGATATAGACAGAGATAAGTATACTATACTCTCTACTCAGTCACTCTCATTCTAAACTCTAGTTGGAAGCTACGCAGTAGACAGATGTGGTGGCGCACTCACTCATGATGAGACAGCTTGTCTGGAATAATGAGAAAGCATCGTGGAAAGTGGAAATGGTGATGGAAAGTGTTGTGGGCCAGGGTGGAAGCAATTCAATTCCACTTCATTTATTCAGATATCATCACTCTGTGTCATCTTCGATTTTTCTTCATTGGCCCTTTCCACTCGAATCAAGTTTCATCCCTTTATAGCCAACATATCACATTACAAGAGTTATTTAAAGAAAACTTGAAAATGGATCCGAAACTAGTTGTTTTTGTATTTTCTATAAAAAATTTTAGTAAAGAAATGGTCTTCTTCTTGTGGTTCCTATCCGTTACGGATGTTGGCAACCAGCTTAGCAAGCCTAATTTCGTCCACAGCGATGCGGAAGAGTTCAGCTGTTGTTTTTCCGGTCCACTTCCTAAAGTTATGCAGCCAAAATATTCTTCTCCTTGAAGAGAGATGGGATTATTTTCGAACTAACTAATCAAGTAGTGCCAATGGAAATAAGTTATTAGAAAACACATGATAAGAATTAACACTTGGCACACAGATGTTGTGTAATTTCTCCATATTAAGGTGAAATCAAAAGATATTGTCAATTCCACATAATTTATTTGAGTTCAAACTAGTTTCGATGCACTTGGCATCATCATCAGTGGTAGACTGAGTCTACTGAGTAGTCTGACTGAGTCTACCACTGATGATGATGTCAAGTGGATCGAAACTAGTTTGGACTCAAATAAATTATGTGGAATTGACAATATCTTTTCATTTCACCTTGATAAGAGTTCATATGATCTCCTTTTATTTTTCCAGGTATGCTCTCATTCTGGTAGTTACTTTCAAATCAACTGGACGATTTGAATTATATTGGAATCACTCATTTCCCGTATACTGTACTAGAATAATAATATTCTTTGCGACAATAAGCAGAACATTATGATATTGAAGAATAAGGGTGACAGTCATTTCTCCTGTATATTATCAACTTTTCGTTATATGTGTTTACTATCTGAAATTTACAAGACATATCAACAGATATTGTCATTTAAAAGCAAGAAGCTGACCCTCATAACTGCCCCTTTTATCTTCAAAACTTTTATCTTCAGAGTGAATGATATTTAACAGCTATGCTAATAGTGAAGTTGTGTTTCTTTTCTGGCTCAAAATTTTGCAAAATTACTCAAAAATTTCCAATTTGTGGAGATTTGAGTAAAATATTTTTGTTTTTAATCAGTTTTTAAATATCAAAATTCGAAATATTTAGTTTAGTCATTAGTTTTGAAGTGGAAATTGGACTTTTTGAAGTGAAAGTGAAACCTTATTCTTTTTTGAAACTTTTATTTGTAAAAATTTGGGGAGAAAACAGTTTTGGGCTATGCCTGTTGTCTTCTCCTAATCATATTATATTTATTATAATTATGATTTGTAATTGTCAATGAAATATGTAAATAAATGAAAACATTATTGTTCAGTACATTTTAGGTTATAAAACAGAGTTTATCAGGTTTTATCAGAGATTGACAATAGTGTGATAACCGAAACCGGTCTTTCTAAGAATCAATAAATCTGTGGCTTTTTGACAATTTCTTTGACTTTCTCATTTAATATGAATAACATTTTGAGTTTGAAAATTGAGCCGTATTTGGAGGAACTTTATTGGATTAGGATAACTTGTTATCGATATATGGTTTTTGTTGGAAACGATACTCCAAATGTATATGTATGGTATTTATATTTTTCTATTTCCATTCGGTGTGGTAATGGAACAACCATATATGATTGATTTTCATTTTTTCATGTCTTCCAAATTCAAATCTCAAATAACACGTCTCCCTTTAGGAGAATAAGCTCTCTTGAAATATCCATTTTCTAGAACGTTGTTGAATAATGAAAATGATTTTTTTGACAGAAAAACCCTCGTCACAACACATTACATTAAAGTCGCAGAGAGGTGGGAAAAAGGAAACCAGACAGACAGATAATGGGAGAAAGGGAGAAAGATAGAGTGAGTTCGGAGAGAGAGAGCGTGACGTGAGAGAGATAATGGTGTGTGAGACAGTCCTCTGCGGGTAAGTGATACCATCTATGAAGCATTTATGGAACAGTGGGAGTTTGATACTCTCTTCTATATTTATGACCTGGGAATTCTTACTTTTTTCTTTTCTCCAATGATATACGTCAGCAAGTATTCTTTATGCTGATGGGATTGTTTACTCGATAAATTTTTGTTGAATACATGAATGATCCACTTGATATATTCCTCCATTGAAAACAATTCTGAGTTACTTGATTAGAGTAGATGCTCACTTACGTTTTTCGAAGTAATCGCAATGACCTGACTGTTGGAAAATGTTACTTGTGACAAGGCTCTGATACTGTATTGATTGTGTAATAATGTTCTCGTGAATGTTTTATTTGTTATTGATCTAAATCCAATTAATTCGCTCAATAAATTATTGATTTTCTTAGAAATGTATCAATAAATATTATAACTAAAGTTGAGGTATTTGAATGTATTTGTTTTGTATTTATCAGGGTGAATATATTTTTAGTCTCATCTCCCACAAAGCCAATCATATCTAGAACTTGATGATTCTCAAATGGCTCAAGTGAATTGAGTTTAATAAAGTCAAGAATTTTTTAGTCTCAATTAACCGAAATGAATAAATTGTTTACAGAAGATATTGAGAGAATATAATGATAAATTTTGGTTGCAAATTTTCATAGCTCATAATTATACTCCTGGATAGGTTAAGATTCAAATTGGTTAATAGAAATGAAGATTTTATTTCATATGAATATTTATCATTTTTATATGTAATTTTTTAAGTGATAAAACTAGTAACTAGTGTAGTGAATACCGATGAACAAATAATAAGAGTGGATCAATTTTCAATTACAATTTATTCTAATAGCCTATTTAGTGTTCTAATACGCTGAAGTAAAATCAACTCGCATTCCAATGTTCTGTAATCATCTATCAATATACTAGAAATTTGAATACTTCATCCCATAAATAACAGCTCTGTGACTCAACCGAATATTCTAGAACTACTGAACAATTTCATAATATCAATAAGAAAACTTTTAGAGCATTGATCCAACAAAGTGTTATAGGTCAAATGTTATAATACAGTTGTTTTGACGAATAAAATCAATAATAATATATTCTTATTACGAAATGGAGAGTAAAAACTATATATTGATATATTCACTAGTTGATCTCGAAACAAGTGGAACTATGTATGTTAAGTGCAGCATTCTGAGGCTTTCAAATAATATATGTGTATGTCTGTGTATGTGGCAATACATTGCCACTACGTGTACGATACGTGCACGCCTTTTACGCAAATTAATCATCCACGTGTTTTCAGGAATTCACCCTGGAAGTCAATGAAATTCATCACGTGCTTCAATAATTTCTAGTCCAGAATGATTTTCGCTCCACTTTTGATGTGGGCCAGTAGCGGCTGTACAGGTAGCTTGTATCTAGTATTCAAATTTTATTGAATTACTTTCACACCAAATAACGTTTACTGTCTGCCTTTGAGTGTATGATCGAATCGCATTGTATGTATTCTTAAAAAGTAGGGTATGCATTTTAAAGTTATATTAGTTTCTGTATACTTATCACGTCTGTTAGAATACTAGAATTGTGATGAAGGGACCAGTTTCTTGACTAATTGTTATACCTATTAGTTGATATTCATTGTATCTGGTTTTGTTGTCAGTGTAATTTACAGTGAACATCTAATCAACAATTATTGTAAATAACATAGATCAGAAAAGGTAATCTATATTCAATCTATCTATATTCCATAGTATATGATGAATGGCTATCATTGAATATGTGTAATAATATGTATGGGCAGTTGTGTGTGCATTGATATGCGATTGATTTCCCTTGTGTATTCGATTTGTGGAGGACTCAGTGGTGAGATTATATACAGGGTTTGTAGCCGGTACAAAAAAGTTGATCGTATTGTCCCTAAGATCATCCTCATTGTTCTGTTGAGTTGGTCATTTTTTGTGTATTGGAATATGGACTTGAGTACAATCAACAATAAATTTTCCATTTTCGACCGAATTTGACTTATGATGCATGATTTTGAACCGCCTTGACGAGCCGAGAAGAATGAGGTGTAGTACGATGAAATCTGAGCATTGTGTCAAAAGTTATAAGTGTTTGAAATGTTTATCCTTGAGAAGTCCTAAAGCGCGCCTCTCCACTAGAAAATACTGAAATGAAGTGCATCTAACGGGTGATTCTCATAGAACATAATCTCATTAACTTATGTCATTATGCGAAATATCAATGTGGAGACAATGTAGTTGGTGATGATGGTTGAAGCTGAAAATTAGGTCTTTTTCACAATACAAGTAGCATTGCTGTCAGGTGTACCTGACAATCTATATGAGATAGAGCGCTCTACCTGAACCCAGATTGTAGAGCACAAAAATACGCCCAGAGGGATTTTGGATTATACATCTGAATGGTAACAATCGGGAGATATAGTTGATCAAAAACTAAAATTCATCAAAATTGATTTTTTCTTCAAATTCTACTCACTTTTGAAAAATTATAACTCAGCACTCATTGGAGGTAAAGAGTTCCGAATGATCTCATTTTATAATCTAAAAGAAAGGCGAGAACAAATTTTTCTGTCCGATTACGAGATTTGGCAGAAATAGCTGAAAACTGGGGTTTTTGGGCCACCTTGTATCTAGCACAAGGAAATTCTACATGAATAAATTGGTACTTGACTTCTCTTATGTACCCAATTAATATATTGAGAAATCAGAACTACAATATAAACTGCATGCACTAATGTATATAGTAACTGGACCAAGCTCTTTGACTCTGATAATAAATTCCTTTTGTACCCGAATTTTCAATGCTCACTGATATTTGATATTTCCATAATGTTGGACAACAATATATACCATATGTTCCATTATGTTAACAATAATACCAGGTTACGGTTTTTAACTGACCTCAGTTGTTAAGTATGTAAGTTGTTTAAGACAGATTGTCTCAACAAATACGAAAGATATGATGTAATCAGAATTTAAAATTTAATAATCCATTTTTACTACCTTGACTAGTTCAATATGTATCTTGAGTTTCATCTTATCGATGATGTGCAGAATATTTCCCAACATAGAACCCCTGTATTGAATAATTACATATTTTTGAGCGCTCATCTTGTTGCGAAGACTGAGGCTTCCTCAACCCCCCATCACATTCCGAAATATATCCTGCTATTGAGTAATCACTCTCCCTTCATCCACATTCATTGACGAAAGTATTCAACATTCACTCTTTAGAATTGCTTATCTGTGCCGTAGAATATTTCAAATTCTTGCTGAAATTGGAATTCAAATTGAATACTTTGAAGCTGTTCATGTATTTGAAGGGAGTTTTCAATGAAGTAAGGTAGATGAATAATGTACAAGATTATTGACATAATATCTCGTCAATAGGAAACATCAATTCAATATATTTGAAAGATATTGCACAAGCACGCTAGCATTCAATGAACTTACAACTAAATGAGCGTATCTCCTAAACTTAGGCCAAACATTGATGATTCAATTAAACATTTATTCAAGTATCCATATAATATTATAAATTGCACAATAGTTATTCTCAGCCAACGAGTAGGATGTGTAATTTACATTGAGATCACTTACATAAATCGCAGGATTTCACAACCACCAAATTATTATATATATTCATATACATACAGTATTTAAAACTTAATTCACAACAGTATCACCTACAATTCTAAGATTGAATTTGAAAAATAATTTCAACTATGATTTTCATCTGATAAAAATTAGCATGTTTATAGTCTATATGTTATGAGTAGACTGATGAAATTGGAAAGTATTTGAAGGTTGTATAATAAGTGTTGTAGGTTGCTGATACCGTGCGTACCCTTACCGTTCCTTGTTCATCACACAACTAGCATTTTTGTCATTTTTTCAAGAAATTGAAACTGGACTGAGTAACAACCTGAGAGGACGAATAATAGAATAGGAATATGAAAAATGTTCATATCATAAGTACCTCTTCTTTATTCACATTTTCTATTATCTATAATCTTTATTCATCTTCATTGTATTAATATGATGAATATTAGACAACTAATCAATAACG
Organism: Nilaparvata lugens; assembly: GCF_014356525.2. NCBI lineage: Eukaryota > Metazoa > Arthropoda > Insecta > Hemiptera > Delphacidae > Nilaparvata > Nilaparvata lugens. The sequence continues at coordinate 17,267,461 of NC_052504.1, forward strand.
TTTTCCCTCATAAATTGAATCTAGGGGTATTGAATTAGAAAGAAACCAGTTACCTAGTGACAGCTCTGCGTTTGCTAATCTATCATACAGGATAAAATCTCTTGTGAAATACCATTTCTTCATATAATTTTATAATTTAATCGATTAGTAGGCTATTCACTCGCACTTATATGTCATGAACGTTTCGCTTTGATTTCAAGAGAACTTCTTACTAACCCCAGTCAAAGGCATCAACCAAAAAAAAAAAAAAGATTGGCGAAGAAAGTTTATACCTTCGATTCAAGTTGACTGTGTCTACTCATTGTATTCAGTCTGAAGATGCTCCACGATCGTCAAATATCAATAATTGAATATTTATCATACTCATTAAATTAGATATAGAATCCATGTTTCATACTTGGAAGAGAATACGATTGATTTTCTGTACACCATGAATTTAAATCACATAAATCTTCAACATGTTGGATAAATAATGAGAAAATGATAACACTCAACAACATAAAGGTTGAAGCATGTAGGCTCATAGAAGCAGCTATTATACAATTGATTTTTCATCACACCTTAAGATGTAGACCTAACTTATATGTACAACGCTCGTAATTTTCAAATACAGATTAAAATCTTCAAATTTTTCAAAGATTGAAATCTTTGAAGTTCATAATGAATTGGAATACAATTATTGTTTGATATCAGTTGAATAATTTTCATAATAAGGGGTTAAGATTTTTTATTAAATCAAATGAATCGATAATTGTCAAAAATCAAGAATATACACAATTAGTTAACAGTGTTGTACCGTTTGTAGCTGTGAAAATTTATGCTCATCTATCAACGTAATGTATTACCTCTCATTTAGTACCTTTAATTCTACAAATAATATAGATTAACCTATAATGATAAAATATTCTGTAATAATAGCTGTTGTGTTATCTTTGTTTGGCAATTGCATGTTTCCAATCTTCCTTTTCTGTTCAGCTGCATAACAAACATATTATAATATTTACTATAACCATAGAGAAACAATAGCGTATAAACAATATGCTTTTGTTTCTCTATGCTATAACATACATCATTACTATAAACACTCAATTATAGTAAAACAGAACTTGATGTACAGTACTGTTGAACGACTGTAAATATTTATTATCTTATTCAATAGTTTTTCACTTGATAATTCAACTACAATAGTCCATTTATTATATTATTATTTAGAGTTAATACACATATTTGATATAGGTACTTTTTTAGAGATTAGCAATACAAAGAGTTATTACACATTGATATTGGATATTATATAATATAAACGGTAATGACAATGACACATAATAACCACTGACAAATATTTATGAAGAAGTAGAATAGAATAGAATTATGGTACCTTTTGAAATTGATAAGATAATAGAATAAGAATATCAAATAATAAAATTGTATTCTTATTATATTATTTTACTAATTTCAAAGCAGGTAGATTAAACAGGCATTCTAACAAGAAATAATGTTCTACCGTTGAATTTCATTAGACTCATTCATGATTTTCATTGACGATATCAAATTTGCTTACGGTATCAGTAGAAAAGTAGAATTATTAAATTGGCAACTACATAACTGATTCAAAAATAGCACTTAAAATACTCAATAGACCCTGCTCACTTTTATAGGCGAAAATATAGATTTGGACTACTGATCTAGCTAGCAAATCTAGCTTGGACTAGATATCTAGGTCATTGTGAGTATACTGACCTAAATGAGATTAATTTGAATATTGGCGATATACTCACAATTACCAGTCATTATTCTCCTTGGAACCAGTCTTCAAAACACATTATTTGGATTTACGTCATTGAATTGAATCAATACAGATTTGCATATCAGCTATGATGTGAATGATCGCACTTGCTTATAAGTTGCGTTTGCAGGGAAATAATTAATTTAGAATATTAAATTAATAAGAATTACAAATACCTCTTCGAATTGTAAAAAAATCTTGCTTAGTGTAATATACATAATTATATAGTACCAAGATGAAGAATGATCTCTTATTACTATTTCATATTTCATATGATTTGTTTCCGATGAATGTTTATGATTCTACTACTGATTGGCTATGTTTATAGCCCACTACTGATTTATTTGAATTAATGTTGTACTAAAATTTCCAATTTTTCAACAAGCTCTTCCATGAAGAATGCTATGGTACCCACTTGGATTCCAATTTGTAGTTCATGTGATAGTTAGAAAATATAAATAATGCAAGTATTTTTTATTCTAAGCACGGCCTAAGAACATAGAGTGATAGTTAGAAAAAATAAATAATGCAAGTATTTTTTATTCTAAGCACGGCCTAAGGACATAGAGTGATTGGGAGCAAATCTAAACTCTGAATTCTCCACAATTTCACATACAAGTTATAGATTTTCATTCACTAAAACCCTTAATCTACGAAATTATTCCAACTTGAAATACTATATTTGAATTTTTTCGATGTTATAGAAGCTAGTTAGACTTAATACATCCTCAACAATTACAAAAAGACAGCTATTATTTATGTAGAACAATAATAGTAAAAATGCTAATTGATTTTTCCCATGTAGTTCTAAAATACTGTACACCATCTATACAAAAATCTTATTTTATTTATATGGATGGCATAACTGAAAGGGTGCTTGCAGTTATTTGATAACTTACAAGGTTGAAAGTTTCTACAAAAAATTCATACTCGACATCGATTAAAAGCATTGCACTAAAAATGGACGGACTCTCCAAGCTTAGGATCAATAGTGAACTTTTAATATACAATCGAATTCAGTTTTGTTCAAAATTATTTTTTAATAAGCTCAATAGTACTTCTTTCTTCCAAAAATGAGAAGGAACATTGTTTTATTCAGAGTCTAGTTATTAGCTTTAATAAATGACGCTGTAAATAGGAACGCCTACTGGTAAGAATGCAATGGAGATGCATTGCACGGTGCGCCAGAAATTATTCAAGAAAATCACCTATGTATTCAGAGCCTGAACAAGTTGAACGGGGTTTCAATACTCATAATTGTTTCATTTCTTGAACTGCTGTACTTATAAGGTTATTAGAGTTTGGCTATCTATGAATTTCAATCATTCTATTCTCACTAAATATACAAAAAATAATTCTCATGAAGCTATACATAAATTTGTCAAAGTTCTTCCTATTTGCGATTGAAATGATATGATACCTACTTAGAAAATTAGAAGTTTCCAGTGTATTTTTGAAACAAATTGTGAAATTATCTATCACCAAAATCCAACTTTTGAACACTGAGGTTTCAGGATAAAATCATCCCCATTTAAACGTTCAGCTCATTTTCCATAAGCTACATATTCTATTTATTCAATTTTCATTTGATTTGGCACAATATTAAAACCAATTATAGAATTATATTATAAAATGCATTTATATAAGATTAGCCCTTCTTATGTAACACGTTAATGTAATCAAGGCTAAAACTAGTTATAGCATTCAGCAGCGAATGAGTAACTTTTAAAATAGAACACAAATGCAAATACAAATCATATAACGCTTTGAAATGAAGGCGTATGTATTTTCGAGTAGTTCTTAGTATTAGTTTTTTCAAATGCATGACATGAAACAAAGGAGAAATACTTAATAGAATGAAAAGGGATGTATTGCTAGTTCTAGACTTCCGTACTATGCTAATCAAGAAGGGAACCATTCCTTAATTGAATAATGTATTAGGTATTCATGAGTGAACCCTCGAGTAGTAAACAAAGTCTAATAGTATTCCGAGCCTTAATAGTCTCAGATCAGAAGCTTAATATTCAATGCTGTCCTAGTCATATCAATGTTCTTGCGAATTCTCATACCAAATTTGTTAACTTCAACTAGAAACAACTTAAGTTATACATTTCTAGCCAGTCATCGATTACCGTGAAAACAATAATTCAAATCTCATATAGGCTATTATATTGTCAATCAATAGAAAACAGATGCCCAATTATCGTCTAAAAGAGTAATTTAGGTACTTAAAATAATGCATAATCTCTGAATTAAATACATAGCAAAGCGTTATAAATTTTAAAAATCCAATTACTGAGAAAAATATCAAGTTGATTTGTTGCTGGTAATTTGTTCACTGATGAATTGAATGCCTATAATATTCACACAATAATTATTTCAAAATGTTTTTGAACAACCATCAAAATGTGTTCATTCGCCAGCATTAAGTCAATGTAGGCCGCAACATTCTAGTTTGGCTACATGAGAAAGTCAAAACAGATTTTAATCTAAATCTATTGGAATAAATTCAGCAAATTATAATCATCCAGACGCTATGCAATTTATTACAATTCATTTGGTAGTTTTCCAAAAACATATTCCTTGTTCATTCACCCGCTCATAAATTACATTCCTTAAATATAAATACATATTTTAGCGACTAGTCTCTAATCACAACTTATATAATCACAGGTACATAATAAATGTATATATAACTTAGAACAATAATAATTGACTATTTAGTTCAAGAATTTTTATCAATATCTTTTAGCTTACTTGAAACAGGAAAAAAATTGGGACCAAGTTTTCGTTAATGTTGATTAATTTTCGTTATTGTTGAATAATTTAACGTTTCTCGCACACAGTCTTTGTCCATGTGAGGAACCATCTTCAAGTTTTGTATATGTATATTTCATATTGTTTATACTTTCTTAGAAGAAGAATAAAGATAATTTCAATTTCTCTCCAATAACGGCTCAGATTCAAAAAGTCAATCACCTTATTAAATTTAACGATTCTTCTCAACAACGGCTAAAATTGAATTTGTACATTTTTCGAGTGGATGATTCATTGTGATGTCATTAATTAATCGTGTTACGATAGATTTTCATAATATTCAGCCCTATCTTTCATCATATTTTGCACATTGGGTTGATCGATGATATAGTTTCATTAGATAAAACACTTATTGACATGGGCTAGTTTTAAACTAATGAAAAAAAAATCTTATAGAACCCTTTATCTTTAAAAAACTTAAAAATAGTTGAACAACTAGTTTCGGTGATATTACACCATCGTCAGGTTATAAAATAAAATCAATCATTTTTTTCATAACCTGACGATGGTGTAATATCACCGAAACTAGTTGTTCAACTATTTTAAAGATTTTTTTAAAAATGAAGGGTGCTATAAGATTCTATTTTTTTTATTAGTTTCATTAGAATATCAATTGATCATTACATTTCAAAAACTAATGAAATCATAGATTACAGCGAATTTTATAAACTTCAACCTCTGCGAGATAAAGAAATCAACGTATTCACTATTGAAATTAAGGTGATTTGTTTGGTTCAAGGAATCCTTGATCCGGAATATATTTTTATTATTTGAAGCAATCATCATTACTTCCGCTTTACATCAGCTCCTCTCTAAAACATCACGTTGCTTGTAACTCAAGGGGTTTTAAACCTTCACACTTAGCAACTGAAAATACCAAATATAGTTTCTGTCTTTTGGATGTACTGATTGATAATTTTAATTCTGTATTGTAGATCTATCAAGCAATTCTGAAACGATGGCAACTAAAATTTGGACGTGCTTCTCAATAAAAAATGTGGAGATTTTTCACGAAGACTACCAATAATATACTGTACTACCAGAGTAGAAATTACAATAATTTTTGACATTGATCCTCACTTTCTCAATAAGCTTGGTTCCATGAACATGTCACATACATCCAAAGATAACTGAATATGCTTACCCTAACTTACCCTAACTTATCTATAAATTACATTGTTTCCTTAGACTTCGTATATTCTCACTCCATATTCCGTAGTTTTTCTTTTTTTTTAATTTTGCTGTCATTTTCATACGTTAGCCGGCTATCAATGCTAACTACGTATCATGAGGAGATTCTCATTCTTCATTTATGCAGTTAATTCGGCGATGAAAGCACATTAAATTGGTCGATCTAGCTCCACTCGTCGAATCACTGCAAAGTGCGTCATTTGGAAAGAGTTGGTGTCTTTGCATCCCCTCTCCAGCGACCCAGTCATCGCGTAGCCCATGTTGAAGTCAGCTACTGAGACGTTTGTAGTCAGCGATAACTGAAAATTTAATTAATATATTATTTACTCTGTTTTCAACCAAAGGTTTAATGTATTTCTGCACTTTATTTCTGAGTCTCATATTGCCTATTTCATTTCCAAGTAATAGATCAGGTATAGATTTGATCGTACACGTTTCATGATGAATCAATTATTATTTCTATATGAATATATATTATTGATTATTCTAATGAATTAATAATGCTTTGTAGAATAAAGATAATATGTATATGATATTAGTACACTTGCTCATTAACTACCTTGGACTGCACAAGGTTCGAGTGGTGTAGACTATTAAATGTGTCCGATCATTCATTCATCTTGTGAATACAATCAATTGCTTGCTATTAATTTCTTCTAATATTTCAAATCAAAAATTTCTTTTCGTTATTTTGGGATCAGTGTTTGAAAGTTCTGACAAAATGTAACCTTCATTGGACTGATTCTCATAAAGAATTAGGAAATGTAATATTTGATGTAATGTAATGATTATTAATGAATAAATAATGAAATAGTAAGGGCCAAGCCTGTTTTTTCATTCCCAAACATTTTATGATTTTGTGCCTATATCATTGCTGGATTAATAAATTGATAATATCAGTCCTGGTAATATTTGAGGCTTAGGCTAGCTCACACGCATTCGGTTTCATTCGGTTCGTTACCGAAAACGAATGAGGCTTTCATACATGTCAGGTTTTGATTCGTACGGTTCTAATTAGCTATTTTCTTCTCAAACACAGCTGTTTGGATTTTCACAGTTCATGCTGGTATATCTAAATATAACAGCTGGTGTTGAATAATTGTGAGATGTTATTAATTTCTTGAACAACAAAATTTTAAAGTTGATTAAAAATTGTGAATTATTTGAATAGTTTCTTTTTGATTATGTTCATTTTGGATGTTCAGAGAGATGATTTTTTGAATTGAGAGTTTGTTCCTTGTTTTGACTCATGGTATATAAACTTCATCTCTTCTCTCCATTGATGAAAGCATGTAATATTCATGGAGAAGTAGAAAAATAGAAATTCGCTAGATTTGCTAGATAATTTCAATCATTCTTAATGAATTGCAAATGAAATATGTGTACCTGAATCTTTTCAACTCTCAATAATATGTAGGAATTATAACTAGTGAGTAGGTCTAATGTAACATTAATAATAATAATGTGCGCCCGTAAAAGTGGTAAAAGTGGAATTATTTAGCGAATTAATCCTTTGAATGTTTCAAATTACCACAAATGTATCATGCTAAGCTCCTTATTCACACAGTTGCAGCAATCATATAAACCTGTGAAATCATTGATTCTACTTATATTAATTAGGTACCTTACAAGAAGGATGCTGAGCGGTCGCATTGAGAATTTCCTTCGTAACTAATGACCTCTTGCTACTAAGTACTTCCTTTAATCGGCTTCGTGCATTATTTATTCAGTTCCCATTCATCTCCTACTAAGAATCCTTTGTAGAAACTAGAACCATATACTACACATACTGTGTGCTTTCTGAACTCTAGAACATTTATTTCTTCACCTATATAGTATCTTCATTGAGAAAACGAATATAATTTTCCATTCCAGACAATAAACTGATGTCTGCTTCTTTGAACTACTCAAAACAATATGTCATATCTAGTTTTTGTTTATTGGGAGGAAAAAACTATCTGAAATGACTGTGATATTTCCGATGAACTACATTATTACAGAGGTGAACAAGTTTGTTCTGTTCATACCAAGTCTTGGATGATATTGAATAAATTGTTAATTTTGTAGAGTATTGAATCATTGTAATGATCTTTTAACATGACATTAACGAGTCCATTATATGTCGGTGATAAGTAATATGATCAATAAGTTAGTTCTTATGAACAGTTAATATGCGCCAGAGCCTCCATAGATACCGCAAAACAATAACCACATTGCTTAGAAAGACTAATGAAAACCAAGAAATTGAAAATCTCTGATTCATCAGAAACCATCCAAGACGAAATTCTGCTACTAGTAGGTCAAGCCTCCTAAATAAATGTGGATTTACAATATTACAATTCAAATTTATTAAATTTAATGGAACAATTATAAGCGTAATGATATTGGGTGTTTCCACCCAAGATAGCTCTGTATCTGTGACTCTTAAGGCTGTGCAAAGGCTGAAAATAAACTTTCTACTGGTGATATTTTTCAAAGTTTTTCGATATGTATATCATCAAGCTATAACAATGGAAAAGTTTTCTCAGGAAAACATTTTTTCCCGATCATTACTTTTTGAGATATGAGCGCCTAAAGTTTAAATTTTTGGAACAGAACATTTCAAATTCGGTAAGAGTTCAATCCATGAGATTCAGAGGATAAATTATTCACGGTATGTTGATTGAATAAAACAAAAATAATTTGAAAATATACATTTTTGAGAAAGTTGTTCAATTACTTAAAAATGACCAAAAATAACTCAACTGGAAGTTATTTTTGGTCATTTTTAGTAAATTGAATAACTTTCTCAGAAGTTTATATCTTCAGAAAATTTTTGTTTTATTTAATCAAAATTACCATGAAGAATTCATCCTCTAAATTTCATGGATTTATCTCTTATCGAATTTGAAATGTTCTGTCCCAAAAATGTGAACTTTAGGCGCTCATAACTCGAAAAGTAATGATTGGAAAAAAATGTTTCCCTGAGAAAACTATCTCATTTTGATAGCTTGATGATATACGAATCGAGAAACTTTGAAAAATATCACCAGTGGAAAGTTCATTTTTAGCCTTTGCACGGCCTTAGATAGGTTCCCAAGTACTAGGAAGTGATCCTTGAACAGCTTGCTTTCAATAATTATTGTTCTAATCATGTAGTATGTGAGACTACAATCACACGATTATCAATTGAATGATAATTTTTGTGATTTGTTTCGGTTTTGTATATGTTTGGACTTTTTAACATCAAAATGAACTTTATTCCGAAGTGTCAATTTAAAGTATTGTGCTCACTATAACCTTAGTGTCCGGTTTCTCATTAGGGAACTTTGGACTACATACGGCAAGGTGGAACTACCCTTGGGTCTCCCCACCATTCAAAGCCATACGCTAATAATAATATAATCAATTAAATGATGCGAGCACATTTATATTGTGAACTTTCTCGCCCTGTATTTGTTGAAGATTGCCTGGGATTCTGAATATTGATTGCTGTGTTGGAGCAATATTATTGCGCGTTCGACAGTGGCAGAGAAATGTTTGTCGAACCGATATGAGACATCTCAATTGCGTAGGAAACGGTGGAGAAATTAAACTGATAAATGCTTACTAATTAGCAACGAGGGCTGCACGCAGCGGCCTGATCCGATTAGTTGGACTCGCTGCTCGTGGTTTGTGTATCATAAATTTATCGGGCCTCTGTCTCTCTCCTATCTTCTGCTGCACTCTGCAACCCCCTCTCACTCTTTCTATCTGTCTCAATTAGTTGCAATTAACGAGCCGGTCGGTATTTTTGAAGTGGCTTAGATTGGCGACTAATGAAAATGTTGAGTTGAGAGTTGGGCTGCGGTGGACGATCACTGGTGGTGTGCGACCGCTGAAAACGCATCGAGTTACGACCGGGGATTGGTCGTGTGCGACCGCTGAAAACGCATCTAGTTACGACCGAGGATTGGTCGAGTCGGAAATGGAACGGGGCCTAAGCCTCTGCCTGGCGAATTAGGCAGAATCGCGCCAGCCTGATAGGCTCCAGCCGATTAATAGGGGAATGGGATAGTTTGCTTAGAGCTTAGAGAATGGAATGAGAAATCGAGAATAGGAGGGGTAGGAGTGGTAGAATAATGACCGAAGGGGGGGGGTGTCACTAAAGAGTGGTAGTGGTAGAAAGTGGGTAATTCTGGTAGTGGCGAAATAGTGGGTGAAGGGAGTAAAAAAATTGATGGAAGAGAAAAACAAAGAAAGGGAAAATGAATATAGACTTATTAATAAGTGTTCATTATTCGTACACTACTTCATAAAATGCAAATGGAGGAGTGATGAGACGAGATCAGAAAAAGATGTGGAGCAACGAAAAAAGTAAAAATTGAATTGAGAGATAAAAGTATGGGGAGAGAGAAAATTCAGAGAGGGTGAATAGAGAAAGGAAATCAGAAACATAAAAGGAAACTGAAGGTTCGTAGGGTGTAGGTGATGGATATAGGTTGTTGGATAGATGATGGAGAAGGGGAGTGGTAGACAAAGGTGAAAATAAAGAGGATAGCTGAGAAAAGGAACCAGGGGAGAGAGTAGATAAACGTGAGAAATAGCGGGAGGAATATTGAGCTATAGAGGGAGGAAATTGTAGAGAGATGGAATACTAAGGAAAAAGAAAAATAACATAATTCAGTATGAGTAACGTAATGCGAGGAGGATGAATTTGAAAAGAATAATAATGAAGTGGCTGAAGAATTAGGGAAGAAAGAGGATGTGATTAAGGTATGAATGAAGTAGAGTAGTGGGAGAAGGAATCATGAGACATTTTTTATGGAACATATTATTTGGAGGCAGATTGATTGATTGATTGTTTGAATTACTGCATTCAAAAAAGCTTCAATATATAAAGGCTTATACACAGATATTTTACAAGAGAGATAAAAACAGAGAAAGGTTTCAAGAACAGTTAGTAAAACTTAACAGTTACATGAAAAACTCAAGTACGAAGATTAGTTGAGGTTCGAAGAGGGAGAAAATTGTAGAGAGATCATACACAGAAAATAGAGAGAATGAATGAATGTCAGAATAAATGAGGAATGAGAAGTAAACAAACAGAAAGATGATATTACATTTCGGAATAGGGAGAAATCGAAGTATGTTGATGATGGTGGATGCTAAAGAAGTGGGTTAGGTATTTGGCCGCTTGTTAGTGGACTGCATCCTATGCTGCCGCAATGTGAGAAATCCAGGATTGCGTTTCCTCTTGCAATGTAATAGCATGTAGTTGAGGGATGATGTACTGTGGTGGGTTGGAGGCGCAAGATAAATCAATTTTGATGTTAAATGAGGCCGACTTGTATGCCACAGCCGCACTATAGGCTTGAGCCGCATAGGCCACCCCATTGTTGACCGTCGGCTGCCCGCGTGGAGCTACCACAACTCACACCCAGTAGCGAGCAAAACAATGATCTCCTCTTCCTACGTTAGTGTGCTGTCGCTCTGCGACATCAGTTAACAAACGAGTGCCTGTCCGTGCACAAAGCTCCGCACACTCATTTGCCAACTAAATTGTAGCTTTGAATCGAGTAGTTGTCTACTGCTAATGTTATCCTGCTGAACTAACAAGCTTTCGTATGTAATGTATTTATTTTGTCGTATGATGACTTCGCAAGTAATTTGATGGGAAAAGCTATTCTGCTGTAGTCAGTCTCTGTTGATGAGTGCTGCTGTAACAGGCTAGCCTACTATAATTAAATACATTAGAAGATGAGGAAAGGATAGATTCTCACTACTAACTACAACCATAGAATAACCAATCTATGGAGTATCATTACAGAATAATAATAGGGTATAATAACCATCCTGTATGTCTAGCTATTCTCTGCCACTGATTAAAATGAAAATTTATGATTGTTTTCCATACTCAACTCCACTATGCTATTGATTTCTGAATAAAATGTTAATTTATCTCTTTTGTTTTGTTTTTTCAGTTCCTTGTTCCATGTTCTGTTATCAATTTATTCATTCAATTATGTAATTTATATGACCATGATAGTTTACATCTGCATATTTGAGTTTTGTTCTAATCAATTTAAAGCGAGATTCTGGGTCTTCTACGTTCATGGATTCATTCACATAGTTTTATTAAAATTTTGCAAGTTTTGTATCTTGAAATCATCGCAAAGGATGTTCTTTGCTTCGATGTGTAGACTGATTGGAGTAATAGGAGACAAGGATGATACCACCTTTCTAGCCATCGTGAACTAAGTAAATTTCTGGTTGTCCTCACAAAATATGACTGAATAAGTACTCAGATTACATGGTGAGATTGCCAACTTCATGTCCTATGTATTTTGTCCCGTTATTTGTTGAACGTACCTCGTGTTTTGTGCATGTAAATGTTGATAATGATCCATTACAGTTTCAGTTTGCAGAATTGAAAAGCTGAAGGGAAAGAAGAACAGGATTAGACCAAGAGACTTATTTTGCATAGAAATCGAAAATACTTTCCTTTGGTGGAAAATTGTGGAAGACCAAAAGATACGAGCTTTTCACAAGCTTGAATGGTTCAGCGTTTTTAATGTGGTCAGGGCGTGCTGCTTGTTCAAGATACTCGGATCAAAGCTGTAAAAAGCCTCGAGGACTGAATTTTGCATCACAGTAATTGGATAAAATCCCTCTGTATGAGTCAAATTGCTCTTTTTCCTCAGCATAAGAATTTTCCTTCCACTCACACTATTCGTGTTTGAGCGCATTCAGAAATTGAGGAGTAAGGAATTTTTCAATTTTCAAAGATGAAGTTCAAATTTAATGGACTGAGGAGTACATGTACTAACTTATAAATGAATCTTTCACTCTAAGTTAGTCTGCAAAATTTGAATCTAATAAGTGATCTAAATTTAATTAACAATACTTATTAACTAATACTAATCAACAATACTCGGGGGAAAAATACTATTTCCAATCTTTCTGGGAGAAGTACAAGTATTGGAGTATTTTAAATACTGTAGTTTCAAATAGAATGATTTGCTCATGATTATATGGATCAGGATGTTGAAATTTGCTAAATAGTGTTAATTATCATTACGGAATGTACGATAGCATGCAGGATTGAATTTCGTTGATATGAATGAACTTGTAATAATAGAGTCGTTGAATTATGGGCTGTGGACTACATGTGAACTTGAATTAGGATTCCAGTGAAAGACTACTCGCTAATGATAGTATAGATCATGATGGTGATATGATTCACAATTGGGTGCATTGTGAATGTGCGTACGTTAGCTTGTAGAACCAACTTGGCTCTCTTGAATTTAGAGCTATAATAATTTATCACTTGCGCTAAGTTATGAATGGAATAGACATCAAATTGTAAGACAGTCCATTACTCAAAGTAGAAGACGGCGGAACGAAACGTCGGCTGCCTGGCATTTCAGTTTCCAAAGGAATATTCTACATTGTTCCCGCACAAACATCACGAGATGCTCTCTTTCATTTGAAACCTATTTATTTAAGACTGTGGGAAGGGTCGAACGGGGAGTACAGAGAACTAGTGATGAAGAAGAGAGGGAAGGAGGATGAAGAAGAGAAAGAGGAGGGATAGCTTGCTCTCAACTTCAACAAAACTTTCATGCGAAGAAGGAGTAGGAGAAAAGTCTTGAAAGAAAGAAGGAACGCTGAAGAGATTTGGGAGAAGGAAAGCTGTAGGGCTGAGTAGAAACAGAATAAGTGAATTTCTGATAACTTTCGTCGAACTTCGTCTGTGTTAGGGTACCTTACCTTGAAGTCAGGATCGACAGCCATTTTCTTGAAGGAGCCAATAATGTACACGTTGCCAGACCCAGAGTCGATCATTTTCGCCCTTGTTGAATATCTGTAAGTCAAGAACGTATATTTGAACAGTTTACAAGGTTAGCTATTGTATGGTGGCAGCATGAAGAATCTCCATTGTTGTAACGGGTATATTGGAAATAGTGACTTACTTGTAAGTTTTAGAATCTCGTTTACTGTTTCTAAAGACCGACAAACTTCGTAAGTGGTTTCCCTACATAGAAATGAAAAAAATCAGTCAACATGGATCCTGAAACGCTTCGTTGCCGAGATAATCATGGCTGAAAATTGCACATTCTTCTTCAATTGTTTATTTCCACAAAATTGTGACAACCTCAAATGAGTACAAAAATGGTCAATTATTATCATGTGTAATCAGCCAATAAATCTAATAAAACCAATTACAAGTATGTAACTCCAATGATAGTTGAGATAATGAGAGGAATATTTAGGATAATATGCCAAAAGAGAAAAATTTTCAATTTAAAAAAATATCCAACTAGAATACTTATTGTTCAATTGTATTTTAAATCAAAAGAAATGATAGATTATTCAATACTGTAGAGAAATTCCGTTATTTGAATAGAGATATTCTGATATAGATCAACGCAAAGATTTTCCGAAAAATTCCTATTTTCGTCTGTTTTTCTCCTTCGAATCCTATTTATGAGGAATTCATATCTAATTTTCATACATAAATTATAAAATTACCGTGTTGTTCAAACTCCAACTAAAAGAAATCAGATAAATCTACAATCATTTTTATTCAAGCAACTGTATCCTTTTCTCAAGTAAGCGAGTGATTCCGTGAGAGATTCCAGCTACTTTTGAGTCGAAATCGATATTGATGGAGAGACTGTATTTGGGATGACATGATGGGAGGTTGAAGGAATTGATCTTCGGCAACGAGAATTCATCTGTTTATTTTTGCGCCGTCCCTCGCTAAGCCTCTAGTTGAGTATGGACCGACGCTCCGTTTTAAAAATTCAGAGCTTGTATCTTGCATGGCCGGAGGCAGGCGGCTTACCGTTCGACGGATTTTGGCCCACTTTGTTTATTCGACGTTCTTTGGGCTCGATTCGAGCACCACTCTGCCCCGGAGCAAAGAACACGGCCGCCGATTGTCAGAGCTTCATTCTGCGTTGTTCTGTGTTGCATGTCGGAGGAGAGTTTGAGCCTCGCTACGGATTCAGCATGCAAATTACATTTAAACAGACCAGAGCCACTGTGTTGGTGAGGCAATGACATCGGGGAGCCACCAGCCACCAGCCACCAGCCACCAGCCACCCAACCACTGACGAGTATGTTGCAATTCAACTCCATAGAGGCAAGGCAGAGTGGAAGAGGTTTTTTACGTGATAAAGTGCCAAGCTCGAGTTACATAATGTTGAGATAACTGCTAATAGAATTATTAAAAGAATTTGGGAAGGTTGGAATGTTCTGTTGATTATTAATAATCATTCATGAAGAAAGAAGTGATTTGAAAATGTCACTTCCTTATACCTTTTTCATAATTCCATCCTCTTCTTCCTTGATGTTCTACTTGAATTTGTACTTCACGCCATACAAAAAAAGGACAGGTGAATGTTTATCTTTCAATTTAACACAAATTGAATTGAAACTTCTTATCCTATTCTGCTAATGCACCAGAACAAACAATAATGGAGCAGAATTATGGAATAGATCCAATTTGCTAAGGATAATGAAAAAGACCTAGGTTTTTCTTGTAGAATTTTGATCATCAATAGAGAATAAATAAATATTATTAAATATCATATTAGGTGGTCAAAAATATATCGATTGGTGATTCTGTTTATAACTTAATGTGTGAAAAATTCTTATTGATGCTATTACAGTGTAGTATAACCCGTTGATTGACTAGTATGAAGTGTAAACTGGAGTGTGGAATACATAGAGAAACACGAACAATCGTTTGATGAGATTCAATGATACTTGAAATTGAGAGATCGAGTCCTAGATGTTGTTGACCATTTCAGAGCACAATATGTTTCCTCTCCATCCTTCATAGAGCGACACAGCTGCAGAGTACGTGGTCAGTGAACCACTATCACATTACAATTGTCTGCCATGTATCATCATTTTTCAAGGCTTTCATTAGATTTTTCTCTCATTTATCTATCTTTTCAGTCCACATCCACATCTGTGAGGGGAATCTTTCTGTACGGCATCATATATTTCCAGTCCAGTTTGTGATCTTTTGAGGAATAGTGACCATTGTTATTCCTTGAAGTGGGATATATACCTAGCAGTTGGAAAAGAAATCTCATAACAAAGTCCCGTTGAATTATTGATTGTGGAATTGACGTGGACTTTTTCATATGAATTGTGTTCAATAAGCAAACAAGATATCGAAAGTATGATCAAGAAGGCTTGAAAATTATGTTTTCAAGTGAGAAAACCAAGTATAATGAGAGAATGGTTAGTAGAATGTTATAAGAGAAGGGAAAAGGAAAATGGTCAACTTCCATAGCTCTATGCTTGTGGAAACTCAAGCTGTGAAACAAAATGTGTTACTTGACATGTCCATGAATTTAGTTGGTCTATTATATTCTACAAGACATCAAAATTAAGTTTCAGCTACAATCTCGTTCTCGTAATATGCCTACTTTGTGATATGAATAGAGATTTGGAATAAAAATGTTTGTCAAGTTGAATAGAATGTAGCCTTCTGATAATTTTGTAATCAGAGCAATAGATAGCTTTCAAACTCCATCTTTTATATAGTACTTCTGAATGTAGTGTTCCCAATGCTCTGTATTTGTTTTTCGCTGTTTTTGTCGAAAAATGCAGATTATCGATGACAAGATTCATTGATTATTGATAATCATTAGTGATAGTCTTACAATGAACAGTAGCTTTTGAATATAAAATTTAATCGTAATAAATAATCTAATAAAATGAAAAATGAATTCCAAATATAACCTACAATATTATTTCTGTACACAGGGAATTGCGCAGGTATTAGGACGGAATTACGCGAGAAATTCATGAGAGAAGCTGAATAAAAATGTTGACGTGAGAAGAATGAGAGTGATGAGACAAAAAGTGCCAAGAAAAATTTGGAAGAATAGGGAAAGTGAGAAGAAACAGGACAAAGATCAATATTGGAAGGTTGTGAAGTGGAAAAACAGATGGTGAGATCCTGAGACCTTTCGGATCCATTCGCATGAAGAAGATCCTGAACGAGAAATGAAATATCCAACCACCAGAAAAGAACAGTAAAGAGAGATTTCGAGTTACTATGGTAATCGCTTGCATGAATAGAACATGAGGCGGAAAATAGAATTGGAAAAAGTAGTCGTTGTCTCCGACGATATTTGGCAATTGAATCATGAAGCAGGGCTCAAGGTCACCTAGAGGGCGTGCAGACCCTTATGTGTCATTGCTGACTCAGCTCACCATTCAGCACTTCTGCTCGATATATAGAATGCTGAACGAGTTCCTCGCCTTTTTGGGCGGTCCGTTGTTTAGATAACTCACCACTTCCATGCTCTAACTGCCACCACTCTCATTTACACACAACAGCTTCATTTGGCATTCATTAACTCAGTGCTACGTTTTTCTTGATTAACATTCCATCAGCATTAATTCGAATCAACTGGGGCAAGTTGATTCTGATTCTAGCACGGTATGGATGATTTCGTTAAAATGTGGGGTTAATTGGTTGAAATGTTAAACATACAATTGACTCATACCCATGCAATACGATGAATCTAGATAGAGCCATATACTCTTATTTGTTATAATACAGAAAAACTACTGCTTTGTAGTCGAGTTGAACATTATTATTCAAAATAATTATCATTATACATTATTATTCGTTATAATACAGAAAAACTACTGCTTTGTAGTCGAGTTGAACATTATTCCCAGTAGCAAGCATTCAAAACCGTGGGGTCCCATCTGACCGAATCCCAAAGGTCGAAGAGTATACTTTCCCATATAGTCGAATCTCATCTAGCCGATGAGATTCGATCAATTGCGACAAACTACAACATTTTTCTATCAAATGGGATTCGACTGCTTGAGAATCGGTCAGATGGGAAAATCAAATTTTCGACCTTTTGCGACAGTTGAGATTTTCGGCCAAATGAGATTACTATTGAAACTTTTCGATCATTTGGGATTCGACCATTTGGGAAAGTTCAAGTTTTAGTGGCATGTCAAATGACCGATTCCCATTTGGCCGAAATTATTATTTTGTCGCAAAAGATCGAAAATTGAAGATTCCCAAATGGTAGAATTGAAACTTGTACTTTCCCAAATGGTCGAATCCCAAATGATCGAAAAGTTTTAATAGTAATCTCATTTGGCCGAAAATCTCAGCTGTCGCAAAAGGTCGAAAATTTGATTTTCCCATCTGACCGATTCTCAAAAAGTCGAATCCCATTTGATAGAAAAATGTAGCAGTTCGTCGCAAATGGTCGAATTCTATTAGGTAGAAGAGTTTTGTTTTCCCATATGGTCGAATCTCATCTAGCCGATGAGATTCGATAATTTGCGACAAACTAAAATATTTTTCTATCAAATGGGATTCGACTGTTTGAGAATCGGTCAGATGGGAAAATCAAATTTTCGACCTTTTGCGACAGTTGAGATTTTCGGCCAAATGAGATTACTATTAAAACTTTTCGATCATTTGGGATTCGACCATTTGGGAAAGTACAAGTTTCAATTCTACCATTTGGGATTCTTCAATTTTCGATCTTTTGCGACAAAATAATAATTTCGGCCAAATGGGAATCGGTCATTTGGCATGCCACCTTCAAAACTTGGAAACAAAATTATTATCCCTTATGATTATTATGCAGACAAACACTTCCGATTTTCTCCTAACGATCCTATAGTGTCATGAATGATCCCCTCAGTGATAATGTTGCTCTATAAGAGTGAACACCATTGTAGAAGATCAATCTCAACGGAATAAATTTTAGCAATCGAGAACACCATCATAATTGAAGAGATTTATTGGAATAACAGCTTATAACTTTCACAAGCTTTAGTAACTCCTATTCCATTACATTAAGAGTTACCCATCTCATTGTAAGTTGATTATTTAGGGGGCTCTTATTGCCTCAAATATGCTCACAACACTAATTTTAATATTTCTAAGTTTAAAGAAGAAGACATTCATCTAAGGCACAATCCATTCTCTCGTTCCAGATGGAAGTATCTATATCAGTCTACATGAAATTTTGGGATCAGTTCAATTTGAAGAAAAACATAGATACTTGGAGACTCACCTCCTAGTGCCAGCTACCTCGACCACCTTGCATCGACTCTTGCACCACCAGCATGTGGCCAGTGTCCAGTAGGATGAGGCGGCACTCCTGGCCCAACTTTCTTCAGGGTACAAAAGCACCTGCAAATGAAAATTACAGTAAAAGTTCTGATACCAATAGTCCAATCAAATGGTCGTTTTTCAGGAAACAGTACCGAAAGAATAGAAAAAAAGAAAGAAAAGGTTCTATATGCATTTTGGGGCGCTGAACTCGAATCTGAAATTTGCTGACACGCCATAGGGCGGCTTCACCCCCAAAACCCTGTACCAAAAATTTATCAATTGCTCATTTTATTTTCTTTATTCTTATTTTGGACGATCCTTTCGACATTTCCATCTTGCCTTTTTTTCTCATATCATTGATTCTGTTTTGTTAGTGTGGTACTACTGTCTGACCGAACTCTTTGCCTTCGTCAGCTGTAGGAAGCTCTGACTGGCACTTCTGTTCAGAATCATGATGGAACGCCTAAAACTTTGGCGTACTAATTTTTCTTTCTTTTAATAATGTTCCGACATTATTAATCATATTTTATTTTCTTCAACCATGCTAAGGAAGCATATATAATTATTATCTAATGTCTGATTGAATCTTGTAAGAACCCTGTTGGGTTTTTTATTTACCGTACTTCAAATATTTCACATGGATTTTTAAAATACGAATTATGGATGAAGCCAATCTTAGAAACCGATGTTACTTCAACAAAATGATACTAGACTTAAAGGAAATACACCATGACATGAAACAAAGAATATAAGTATTAATTACAACAAGTTATTTTCAATCTACAATCAGTGCGGTGAGCAGAACATTTCATTCAACATTTTGTCAGCAATCCAGCCAGGTCCATAGAATTTTATAATGAATCAACTTCGTATATCTGCGTTTCTCTACACTTCATCAAAATCTTCATTATCCGGGTTTTTCATATAGACTTTGTTAATTATTCTAAATTGCAAAATTATGTAACTCAATTATTTAAAAGCTGTTATGAATATTTAAGTATGTTTTGATTTCTTATTGTTAAAAAAATATAAGATTCAATTGGACTTTGGTTATATTCTTTTCTTTCAACCAAGATTGCCAAAATTCACTGGCCCTCATGACCAGCATAGCTTCCTATTGTGCTAAGCAGCTTTATTTGAGTAATCTCAAATAAGGTTGGTTACAACCCGCAAAAACCCCCAAAATTTCAATTTTTCAATTTTCCCATTCAATTTCGAAAACCTTGAGTTTCTCAAGCAAAAATTATTCTCGACAAAATTAAAGAGAATAAAATTTCAAATAAATTGAGTGGTAGCGCAGGACTCTACCATTTTTGGTTCCGGAGCTACGAATTTTCAAAAAAGGGGTATGAAGAAAAGTATGAGATTGGTTCCAATGTGATAAATTCAATAAATAAATTTGATGTAGTAGAAAAATAATAATATCATAGTAATCTTTTTAACATGAAATGCGAAAATGAATAGCTTCGGATGTTTGAACCATTTTGAAGGTTTTAAAATAAACTATTGATTCCAAAAGGTTTTTTTAAGTGGTACTGCTACCATTATATTCTTCAACTAACAAAATAATAAAGAAATACGTTTTTTGAAAATTAGATGTTTTTTATGTTATTTTCAATCACAAGTTGAGGATAGAATTTATTTCCTCCCTTTCATGAATCGATGATATTATTTCAAGATGTTTCAACCATGGTGAGCTTTGCAGCTTTAGCCTCACATCTCGTTTATGAGCATCACGGATCAATACAGTGTACGTCTGAACGGTGTAATCTTGCCGTTGATTGAATCTTACTGTGAGAGATGTTCAAATAGGATAGATTGGACTGTGAATTCTGGCGAAGATTTCACGGATGATTCAGTCGACGAAATCATGTTTTTATAGGGAATTGGAAGTGGCGGCGCCGCCGAGGCGAGGCGAGAAAGCATGGAAGACTGGAGACTGGCGAAATGCGCTTGGAGAGCCGCCAGATAAGGGAGAAAACGATGACGCAGAATGATCAAATGGGAAGCAGCCCTCCACACAAGTGCGACCAGCCACACGTAAAACTTGCTCTGGATGAAGTTGGCTCCAAGCTGTTACTGTCCAATAAAAGTGGAATATGTAAGATCCAAATAATTGAATCAATGTGATTTCACCAGCAAAGACTCAATAATATATCATCTTCTTGATTGGGATCATCAATTATTTATATTTTAAAGGATTAATAATAATATTCGTATGACTTTTATCGGTGTGAGTCCCTGACGGCGGTCCTACGTCTCTAATTATAATTTAGCTTTGCAAAATTTAAACTGTTATATTAACCGTCCAAATCACGACTGTTATAGGATCGGCCAGAAGCAATAGTTTAACGTGCCCATTATATAACACGGGAGTGATCTAGCTAAAAACGTTTGCCCGTATCCGGGTTTGAATTATTGAAGTAAATTAAATTCTTCAGTTTGATAGCACTGCCTGATCGTGGGTTCGAGCCCCGTCGTAAGGAATGGATGTATGTTTATCTCATCAATGAATCACACATTCATTACTCTACTCACGCTTTGCCACAGAGCTTATGTGAGGATCATCTGTCAATAAAATTATCGTGAATGTAATTCATATTACGACAAAATGTCTAATTCCTATTAGCACAATATATTATGTTATCTATGATACTATAATAATGGAAAAAATCAGCTTATAAACGTATTGGATAGGAAATGCACGAATGACGCATCATCACGTTTGAACTACTGGACTGATCAACTCAAAACTTTGCATATCGATTTTAAATATAACGTGGATGGTTATAGGCTTATTCTTAAAACATCAATATTTGGTACGCCATAGTGGAGTAGGTCAATTTCCACACAGAAAAAAAGTAGAGGACACATTATAAGAATTTTTTGTAACTAACTATTGTATGTAATTGTAATTTATCTAATATTTTGTGTAATTGATGTAGTTTTAGTTTTTTTGGGAAATAAACATTTATTTATTATTTATTTCAGTAGGTCAAGTTTTTAATTAGACCCTTCCGGAGTACAGGTTACATGCTAGTTCCCAGTAAACTTAAACCTTGTATTACTGTTACAGGGCTATTTAAAAATCATGAAGACGCTCAATTGGATTCATCCAATGCAAATACATAATGAACATTCGGATTCTCCCAATAAAAGTCAATGTATCTCACTGTATTGTTGAGTGTTTACAGAGCAGTAGTAGTGTACTGAGAGATTTCTACATAAAGGTAGAAATATTTCCATCATTATTATAGCACCTAGTCAGAGACTCATGAGCTATTCTATTTCGACTAGAGTTGTTAAAAATATAACAGTAATAATGCTTATATACCGTATAGAATAAAATTGTTAGACTTGTGATGTAAAAGAAGTTCTTCAAATGCCCCGTGTGAGAGAGAATTGTCATTGTGGGATCAGGAGATTTTGGTTCTCCTAGGTCCTGGTTATCTGTTTGTGCTTTTATGGGACAAGCCAGTCAGGCCTTTAGATGTTATGGGATGCTAGACTTATATCTTCATGGGTCGGTAGTCAAATTCATGTAATCTATTGTATCGTCCTCTTTATATTGGATCGTTTCAAAGAACAAGCATCCATCTCCATGCATCATTCTTGATTCTTGATTCTTGATCTTGGATCGCCAAAACCCTAGTCACGCTAGTTTTGAACTTGAATACTTCTAAGATGAAAAACATTGGATAGAATGCTTGGTTATGATTATGAATAATGCTCGTCCAATGAAGCTCGACATCATGCAAATTTTTATCACTTATCTCGGCGAACACTAAAGAGTCTAGCACTAACAGTAATCTTCACACTTGAAAGGAGTGCCATAGTTTACATGGAAATGTGAGTAAATTCTCAAATTTCTACTCTGAACACAACAAGGAATAGATGGAAGGAATATCCAAGTGGATTTGATTGTCCTGCCCTCAGGATCACAGCACTCATCACATAGGCATTGTGAAAGTGTGAACATAAATTTTCAAACTGTAATCAATATGTAGGTTATCTATGAAAATAGATTGAATAGATTTTCTTAGGAGGATATATTATCATTATTCGTCCACTGACCACCTATAAAAGGGTTATTTGGATTTGTCAATGAATATTAGTCAATAATATTTTACGAATAAGTTACATAAAACTGTACAACTAATTTTGCATCTCATAATAAGCTTGCAACTCATCAATCGAGTATGCACAAATATTTAACAATTCCTTCTTCATCAAGGCTCTAAATTTACGACCTGTGGATGCTCTTAAAAGGGCTGGTAGTTTGTTGTAAAATCGAATCCCAGCACTTTTAACTTCTCTCTCATATAATGTAGTATGGTGCGTATCATCTCGCAACTGTTCTCTATGTCTAGTTCCATAATTGTGAAAAAGCGCACCAGTTTTAAATTTATCCTTGTTTTGATCAATAAAGCATATTGCTTCTAGGATATACAAACTTGGAAGAGGTAGAATTTTCATTTGTTTGAAGTATGGTCTACATCTTGAACGAATCGACTCTCCAACCATTAGTTAGTTTGAGAATTTATGTATCTGATCATTATGAATGCATTTATTACAGAACAAAAAGGTATCTAAACCTTCTGATCAATCAACATCTATTTATGAGAGGGAGTAAGTAATTTTATGTATCATCATATTAATTGACGATATTGACTTGCTTCTTCTCCAATTCATCGTTTATCTTGATTGTTCTTTGTCGTGTTCCATTGGTTAAATTATGCGAGCATATTTCCTCACGTACTTGCATCATGGATGAACATCAATGGAATGCAATCTGTTGTGCTTGATCATTTATGGCCCGATGTTGAATTGCTCAGTTGCCTAGCTTTGTACCGACGTACCCGGTACGTATATCGAACGTGTTCGCAGTCTCTCTAGAATCCGTACAGATTACGGGGCTGATGTGAAAGGCGGACAGAGAGAATCTGATAACAAACGCGTTTGTGCGGATCTCGCACGAAGAGAGAGGAATCTTGGGAACGGAGTAAGAACGCTAACGAACGGAAATAATTAAGGATTAGGGGAGAGAGGAGGTCGAAAAGGAAGATCCCGATTAATGACACAGAGGATCAAAGGATGAGAATGGAACAAAGGAATGGAGCGCGTAGAAGGAACGCTGGTGAAATAGACTTAGCGAGGAAGAGGTGAGTGGGGTGTACTTGATATCCTGTTCTGCTACAAGAAAGACCTTTCTAAATCGACTTGGATCAATTGTCTAGAAAACGTGCAACGGGCTTTATTGTTTTCACAAGCTAGTGCAATCATTGAAAGTTGGGAGGATCAAAAGTTGTTATTCTACTTCGGGAGCCTCTGAAAATACACAACTTTTTCATGGTGTAGTATTTTTATCCCATTGTTGATGTGAGTGAATTTTGGTTGGATCTTCATGAATAGGGTATTTTCTATTATTCCATGTTGAAATTCAATTACAATGTGACCTCATTTCAAGATACTTCAATCTAGAAGAATTCGAAACTACAGGCTGACTAGAACTAGAACATCTCAATTATATCCAGGAAAGGTCAGTAGTGTTTAGTATAACAACTACTGACAATTTTTTTTGGATTTACAATTCATTGTGGGGGGAGGGGTGACAGCTGAAGAAATTTTCCCCAATAATTTCATGGGGGAGGATTATACCAATAGCATACACTTTCATTGTTGTCATATAATTGTGAGCTTGAAGTGGAGTCCTGTACAATGTAACATTCTATACTCTCTGTGTAGAGCGCGAACAACGTAATGCTATGTAAGCTATGTGAACAATGTGAGCTAACTGAGCTATAAAGTGCTTGTGAGTCGTATGTTAAGTAAGAAGATTGCCATATTAGAAAATGATTTATTACTATGATAAGACTATATGATAATACGAAAGTGGCCTATAATACGACTATATTCTCATTATTTGTTGACTGATGTCATGAAAGATTCAGGACAATCGTTTTTATGCATGCTTTTTATCCCAGGGGAAATTCAAAACGAGGCCTTCTTATTAGCTGCGCGGTTAAACGGTTATGCATTGTTGAACGAATGGAAGCAGCCAGCACCCCCTTCCATCCCGCTCCTTCTTCTGCCTTCGCGACGCTCACTTTTTTCAATTTTTCATACCGTCCTTAATAGAAGAAAAAGAAGGAAGGAGATAAGTTGCAGATGGTGGCGAAAGAAGGCGACAAGATGGAAGAGAAAGAAGGTGTAAAGAAGACGGAGAAGAAGAGAAGGCAACTCTTTCATCAAGGATTTACTGCCAGCCACTTTAGCCGCCTCCACCGCCTCCGCCGTCTCC
Organism: Nilaparvata lugens; assembly: GCF_014356525.2. Lineage (NCBI taxonomy): Eukaryota > Metazoa > Arthropoda > Insecta > Hemiptera > Delphacidae > Nilaparvata > Nilaparvata lugens. Next base: position 17,292,643 of record NC_052504.1, read on the forward strand.
GCGTCTAAGCGCCCCATTGTCTCCAATCTCACGCACACACCGGCCCTGTTGTGGATGTGTTTGTGTGGCATGTTATTTTTGTGCGAATATAAGCACAACAACGCCCCAGATAAAAATCCGCCAACCTCTTTTCCTGATCCTGAGTGAAGGGCTCATTTTCTCTCCTTCAACCCCTTGACTGCTCTCTCAGCCGACACATTCTGCCCGCTTCTATTGCACTTTTTCCTCCTAGCTCCATTCCTATATCTACTCACACCCGTCTCCCCACCATCAACTCACACCCAAGATATTTCGTTCTCGTTTGAAGTTTGAAAAACGCTGTCAGCTCAATTGTTGTTGACCGAACACACTTTGTGTGCCAACGCTCTACAAAGACATCATACCTCTGTAAGTCACGCTCAATTCACCACCTTCTGTTACAATGTTATTTATTCAAGTGAGGTTATTTGCACACGCCTGGAATCTTGAAAATAATTGCACAAAAAGCCAGCATACTGAACCTTGCCTCTTGCTCATTTTAACATTGAGGTTTTATTCTTTCCTTGGATGTCTATGACATGAACGTTCCTATAAGTGATAAATAATATGAAGATTGTTGAAATTAATATATGCGAATATCGAAAAGTCTCAACAAATAATCCGCAATTATCACAAGTAGATTCTTCAGTAGATTCATTTATACAATAAATACATTATCAAAATGATAGGGAGAGGAAAAATAAGGTAAGCTTGTACTTTTCCTCTCCCAAATTTAGATAACACATAGTCCGAAATAGGTTAAGTCTTGTAGTTCTTCAATTCACAAAATTATCAGTCCTCAAGTACTTTCACAAAGTAGATTTTCAAATTTAGATTGATAGGGAATCACCTTCTAGAGTGCAAGATTTTATGATTATCGTAATCTCAATATTTGAGACTCTTGAACAACAATTGCGAGGAAATTTTATCTTAGAGGCTATACTGTTCCGTAGAAACATAGGCCTTTGTTATGGTCATTCATGACTGATATATTTTCAATCGAATAGAAACAACTTACCCGTGGTTGAGATTGTTTTATACAAATATATTATTATTCATAACTCAATGGCAATAGTGAAGTTGTACTGTAAGTAGTGCATAAAAAGGTTCTGCAGCATGCTTATGACTAGGATTTCTCTTCCTTTTCTAGACGAAAAAAATTCATCAAACTTCATGAATTGGGTGTCCGCATTTCTTTGATGTATGTAATTAATTATAAGTGCATCAATTACTTTGAGCATTCCATATAAAATAGAAGGTAGTTCACAAAGATAACGAAAAGTCTTAAAAATAGTGGTAAATGGTAGCGTGCAACTAGGCTATCAATTTTGGTATTAATCTATTTAACTTCAGATTCTATTGTAACATTAATTCATTGATGCTTAAAAAATGTGAAACGTCCAGGCACAATATGAATCCAATTGTATATTTCAATATCATTCTGAAACCAAGTAGTGGATATATATTTCCGTGAGACATGGAAGTGGATTCCTCATCATCTCAGCTAACTCACAAAATCGAGCGCTCTTCTTGTAAAATATTAATCAGAGTTGAACTAAATTATTAATCACTTGAAGCTCGTGATTACACATCTGATATTCAAATGCATCCACGGTAAATATCAGAGCTTATTTCAGGCAGCGAACGTAAAGATCTCAACTTGAAATATTCCTGAAAATGTGCAGAGTCAAGTTCAAACTGGACAGCTCAGTACAGTACTGAGTATTGAAATCACAAGCTATTAGGCTAGTATGTCTGTCATACTATTCAGTCGGAAACTCATTCTTAATCCTCAATTTGAGTTCATGTTCTCTCCTGATGTTCATCCCACTCCTCTCTAAGATTTTGTGGGTGATTAATGCGTATGAATGAATAAAAAAGTTGTTATTCATTCTCAAAAAGCAACATGTTACAAACATTTAAAATTTCCACTTCACAATAATTGCAAAGAATATTACTTCTACCTAGAACGAGTCTGTGTGTGAGGAGGCCAGAGCAATGATTATAAAAATAAATTGATTTACAGTTTTGGGTAGGGTCCTAACAATCGAATAGTGAATTTGTAGCTGGAAACTTTCAGTAAGTGGAACTAATATAACGTCAGGCAATATTATAGTATAACTAATATAACTAGTATAACGTCAAGCAATAACATTTTCAATAAATTTACCGAGTCACGCCAGTCCCTGGTTCAACCAGTATTATTTTCAAGATTCACATACTTTACTTCTATAGATACGGGTATACGGGTATTCACTCCCACTCATCGTATTTCCTTTATAATATGCTGTCAATTACAGAATTTCCCTTTTTTCTCAATATCTCAATAATATTCAAAATAGAAAAAAAAAATCATTTCATTATCATTCCATTTTTCCTCGATCACCCTCCTTTCTGAGAAGAAAGCTTCATGGAATTCCATTGTTTATTGACAGGTAATTTATATAATAATATTTATGAGGGGCTCAGAATTGAAAATGTTTTTCAGCTTATTAAAACTGTCAGCAAAGTATTGTAACATTGTCACTGTAATGAATTGTCTGTCATTTACAGATGCCGGTTGGACTTCTCTTGCTAATCTACGGGAAACCAATCTAATTTATCGAATGGATTTGCTGTACAGTTCCTGAATTAATAGGATTGATGCAGTACCTTTTTTCCAATTTCCAATAAAAATTTAATCACGGTGAGTACAATTCAATCACTTGATCGTCAATTAACAAACAAATCATTCAATGAACTTTTATCGATAGATCTGAACTTCTCCATAACATTCATTATTCAACTTAGAATCATTGTAATCATTCTGCTAGTGATTTCAAGAAATACCTTTTCCAAAAATGTCTAGAACTACCACAGTGGAAGACAGTGAGAATGACAGGTTATTTGTAATTATTATATATTCAATTGGGTACTCACTCTAATTTCTCAGTGCTACTGGAAGCATTGAAACACAGTAGAATATATCAAGTATTATTTTATTATGAAAATGGCTCGTGAAGAGTTAAAACTAGTCGTGTTGTGATATAAAAGGGTATTTGATATATTATATTGAGTTTCAAATTAAACGGGTATGTATCATGACACAATGAATAATATTTAATGACTTGGAAACGTCATAGAAGATAAGTTATCAATGGAATACCTATCTTTTCAAGTCATTCCAGCTCTCCGAAACTGTGATATGGAATGTGTGATTTCATGTCTTTATGAAATTCCAGCAAGGCACGTGTTTTAGAGGTGTTCACAATTTCAGTCTGGTAGTTCGAAAATCATGAGATTGATCAAGACATGACTTATTAGTAACGCATAAAACATGTGGACGACTTGCTCTGGAAATGTTGATGTTGTGAGCTCCAGCTACCGAGTGCAGTTAATTCATTACAGCTCTGCAACTCCACACAACTAGTGGGATTCCATCCGCATCCAAACTTTCCCAATCTCCTGATCAATTCAAACTTCTGAACTCATTTCCAGCTGGAGAGCGGTTGAATAATCTAACATTTTGTTTTTTGTACAAAATTCGATTTCCGCAGCTCAGAAATGTTGAACACAGCCATGACACAATACATCTTACGAGCGCTCTTGGTTTTTTCGCTTTGTAACTTGGCACAATTTTGTGTAAACTCTTCGCTACTAAGCTCTTCACTTGCAGACTTTCACATACGAAAGGATTCTGCTTTCTTATTCTTGTAGCGTTCACATGTCACAAAATGTCATTCACACTCTGTAACCATTGCTTCTTAGTTTTCTTTTCCTACAATTAATTCTATGATATATTCATATTACTATGATGTTTAAACTTTCATTACCGTATATATCTCACTCTTACAAAGACTGAAATCCCTCTTCCAATGATCAATGCAATTGGTTTCTGTTTCATTCAGCATCACCGAAATTTCTATCATAAGCTATCAATCAGATCTTCCAATATTGCAGCGATCTCAAGTCATAATCCTTTTTCACGTTCTCTAGGTCCTATTCCGGCTAGATTTGAATTCCGGCTTGAATTTTCCTATATTTTTTCAAATCTTCTAACCCTCTCAGGCTTTGTGAAAGTGACTCATTCAGACGAAATTACCTTTTAAAATGTTGAATTCCCACTTTCTTAATGACTCTAGTGCCAGCCGATTGTTTTCCCAAGATCCAAGATAATTGATTTAAGGGGTTTTAAGGTATTTTCAATAATCTACTTCATTATCAAATCACTACTTTACGATTTAAATATTTTTTCTATCTGCATTCCAACTTTAATATTAAATTTAGCTACTATGAACAGGAGATAAGTCCTATGATCGATTTAGTGATTCCAGTCTGTCCAATGTAACTCTTACAAGTTTTCCCTTCGAAGAATTGTGTGAAGTTTGTCGAAGGATAGAGTTTCCTACAGGCACAACTTGCAGCCACTTCGGCATAAATCCATCATCAGAATTTGAATTCGCCAAATTAATTGTTCATAGAGTGTCGACTTAGTGGAGCTCGCCGCAAACTTCTATTGTAAGGTACCCGACTAGTGGAACATGTGGTTTCAGGTAATGTTGCTTCTTGGTTAAGATCCTATTCCCAGCGCTATTGATTTCCACTCAGTTTCTCGCAACATAAAGCCATTTGCTATAAGGGGCGAGCATAGTCAACACACTTTGCATGGAAGCATTGGGCTCTGATAAGGGGGTGCCAAGAGGGACTGTTTGTGGGAGGGGGGCAGAGGGAGGGGGTCTATTAAGGTATGCACGAGTGAGCCAACATGTCGGGTACCTAGAGCGTGTATATCCAGTGGTTTTGTGCAACTGTAATATACTGGTCTACATCATGTCGAATCTGAACACAACAATTTGGCCACAAACATCTATTCAAATCCCAAGTGATGTTATAGAAGCCAAAACTTTCCAATATTCCGAATTTGGAGTAAGTTACTCATTTTGTGACCCAAATGTGGGATGGATGATAATTGTGGGGTTTCTAAGGCTTCATTCAGGACACACCAGGTAAAATCTAAATCCAATCTACATTTTTGAACAATCTAAATCCAAAATTTCTTGTTTCAAGTGTTGAATGAAAAATAAAGAAAAATATTATCAAGCCTCAACAGCAAACTTCCTTGGGGGGAAGACACTAATTTCCTTCATGGTCTTGAGTTTCTTATCGTGTTTTGTGAGCAAAGGAATCCGTGGAAGGAACAGTTTTTGGCTGCGCCTGTTGGTCCTTCCCCAACCATTTAAATGACTTGTGTTTTCTGTATCATTGAATAGATAAATAAAACCTATCTCAATGGGGCCAAGGAACGGTCAAAGGAGAACAATACCCCTCCTTCAACGCCGGAAGAATTGAAAACAAATTACTCTAGTCATGTAGTAAAGAAAAAGTCATTCTAGTAGCCTAAATAGAAATAAATATGTTGGCATAATCATAACACCGAATGTTTAGATCAAGTTCCCGTATCAAGTAGGTACAAATATACAATATGAATTAATTAATGGAAAGATATGACTTAACATGTATTGAAATGTAATCATTATGCTTCATATCAGTTCTCCAATGAAATGAATTATTTTATTAAAATGGTGGTTCTTCATTGAAACCATTGGAAGGAACTATCAGAAAATAGAAAACTATCAGGAAACTATCTTGATGATTACAGGAAGTAACAACATCCAAACTTGGGAGGTGCGATTTGAAATGCATGACCAAGAATGGCCATGGCATTCCGTTGCATCTTCTGTCTTGTCAAGTTCTTAATCCTTATATAATAGTATTGATATTCTGATAATATCATAAACGAAGTCTATTGATATTCATCAAACGATAATACCCTAGTTTGCAGTTGAATTTGAAGGTTTTTGAATGATTACCATTGAGACTGTGTGATATTCAATTAAAATCATCATAGCTCATCTTTCACTATTCTATCTCTTATTTATATTTTTCGGCGATTCATCGTCGTTCAATGTGAGTCAATTTCAAAAATGTTCCAATGAATCGTTTCCTGGTTTTGGAAGTGAACATCAGAAACGTATCTATGTTTCAGATTGTGAATTGGAGTGTAAGTGACAAATAAGGCTAGCTAAACACACATCGATTTTTGTTCGTATGATATTATTGCCGTCCTTATAAACTCTATTTCAAACAGATGATGTTGTCTAGTTCCGTTTAATCTGATTTCATAAGGATGGCAAAATATCGTACGAACAAAAATCGATGTGTTAGTGCAGGGCTTAACCTAGCTACATTTGGAATATTGAAAATTTAAATCGGAATTTTGGGCTTTAGCTTAAGGCTTGTGTGCCTATTGTAATAAATTTTTTTCAGCTTGAAACTGAGCACTCAATAATAAATGTGAAGTACATTTTCAGAATTGCTAACCAAGAGTTTTTCGATTCTCTTGTACAGAGTGGATTTCTCGTATACGATATTCCTTAAATTCTTCGTGATTGGATAGCCTACCTATCACAAATGAAAGTTCAATCATAGCGGAATAATATCCGATGTATCTGTAATATTTGTCATTCACACAATGATTATTATATGAACATCTCAGCTGTGTTCAATTCCTTAAATTATTCGTGATTGGATAGACTACCTATCACAAACGAAAGGTCGATAATAGCGGAATAATATCCGATGTATCTGTAATATTTGTCATTCACACAATGATTATTATATGAACATCTCAGCTATGTTCAATTCCTCAAATTATTCGTGATTGGATAGCCTACCTATCACAAATGAAAGTTCGTTCATAGCGGAATAATATACGGACGTATCTGTAGTATTTGTCATTCACCCAATGATTATTATATGAACATCTCAGCTATGTTCATTATCCTACATTATGATACACGCACGTGGAAAATGAAAGGACACTTTGTTCTCTTCTTTGTAATTTGCATTAACACTGGTTTGAAGCAACACAAAGACAACCGAGCCGAGCAGCCTACCATCCTACGTCACACAATCCAACATGCACAGCATAGGACATTATTAAATCAGGGACTGATGAAGATTTTTGAAGCGTAATGAAAGATTAATGCTGTTTCCACTCGGCGCGTAGAATTCATTTGCAAATGGATGTCGGGCGTTCATAGCTTATGCCATTACGTTTCATAACAAAGCCCGCATACATGTCACATATGTGGCTACGACACTAAGTAGCGAACAAAATTATCATCAGCCAGATATTTTCAGCTACATCCATAAAGATAAGTTCATACGCTGTTAGAGTAAACTCTGAATGCCATATTGCAATAATAATTCTTGTACAGGAAGTGCTGATATGGAGAGAACTGTTGAATTATATCTCCCTTTGTTTCATGAGTACTGGCTTGAAAGTAAGTGTATTTGACTAATATGAAATAACGTTTTGTTATCACATCAGTCAGGATGGTCATTTAAGATGAGTATTGATAGTAAGTCATCTTCCAATCCCAAAAAGGCAGCTCCATCAATTTATTCACTTTTAAACTAAATTCAATTGTTTTGATATATTTTAATTGGAAGTTCACGAAACTTTCGTGCTACGTTGATCTGTGAATTATAATTTCTAATCAGAACTGTAGTAGAATGTGAGAATAGCACTGACAATTCACGTAATTCGTTTTCTATAATTTAATCTAGTCTCATAACTGATCTGAAGTTTCTTTAATAAGATGATGTTTTTAGATAACGAGAAAGCAAAGTGTGGCAAGAAAAGCTTTGCTCGAGATTTAAAAAGTTATTTTAGAGTGTGTTGAAAATATAGCCATCTTGTAATTTAAACTTTTCCCAATTCAATTTCACAGCTTGATCATTTAGTGAGCAGAACAATAATATTCACCGATTCCATAGCCGAATCTATAGCAACATTTCTCTGGAAGAACCTTTAATAATATTGTCACTATTCCTATCGCATATGTATGAATACTTGAACCAGTCAATTGACACAGTCAATCAATATTTCTTCTTAGTATTCTTCAATTATTCTAAAAATGTGTATTTCTTTCGTCGGTTTTTATTATTCACTCTGCAATCTAATTAACAATCACCACCAATTTGAACTCATTATATCAAATTACGATCTATTTGATAATCAAAAGTTGAAAATTATTGTTCCATTTTGTTGATTTCATACTCTAATGGTATTGAAATGGTTGGTTAATTTTTCGCAATATCCATTGACCTTGAAACACTATTCCATTGAGGATTTGTCGGTCCCAACATTGGGAATATTGAAGAATGTCATTTTCATTCATGAACAACTACTCATAAATACAATTAATAAAAAATAATAATATCATTATTATAAATACAATTAATCCATCATGAACTGTTTATTATACAAGAGAACTTTCCTAACATTTTCACCTTCAGAATTGAACATAATACACAAGCGAAATTAAAGATACACACATTTCAACTCTTCATGATCGACTGATGATTGTTATAACAATCATTATTATTTATTTATCTTCCATATCACCTGCCACATCAAAGCTATTCTATCTTCGTAAGTCAACACGAACCTTCATAGCGATTGACAATATTTTCCAAAAACAGAATGACCCGTTAATGGTCTCCCAAAATCCCAATTCATTCACGAATTGATAGAGACATTCATATGCATTCATAAGTTCTGAATTCGAGCTACAAAATCATTTCTGTCATTGAAAACAAACCCCAATCAAAATTTATGAACTGTTGAAATATCTTTTATCGACTGCAAAGTTTCATTAGTTGAAAATCAATACAATATCTATACTCCTCTTTATATGTATGTTATTTCCACCACATAGAAAAGTCGACATTATATCTCAATATTTGTAGCAGCTTTTCGTCAAACTTATTTGTATTGTATTGGAACTTATGATGTATAGTAGATTTATGAGCTACATGCATTGCGTGTTATATAGGTATAGTTAATGTAGACTCTTGTTACCTTTCTGGGACCGTCTCGACAGCGGATAGAAGTCTGCTGGCTTTTGAGAAAGGGGAAACAGCACCAGTAGCGCTGTGTCCTCTCCGGCGCTCGCATAGCCAGTGACGCCGCGACGCCAATGCACCCTGATGCTAGGCGCCTTACCTCCTCACTAACCCCCACCTATGGTACTACCCGTCGCGGAAACGTTGGTCCCATTGATTACCCACCCTCACTTCACACGGAGCACCCTTACCCGCTTCCCCTTTCACACAATTTTTCCTCTGTATCATTCTGCATTTTATAGCTCTCCTCTCCCCTCCCCCACCACCTCTGCCCAGTACTCTCCAACAGCAACCAAACTTCTTATCTGTTCCCTCGTTTTTCGGAAGGCCCACCGTCGAGATCTTCATTATGTGATCGGCGGATCAAAAGTGAATAAATCAGGCTCCACCGTGTTACACTCTTCCTTCCCTAAGAAAACCTTGAAATCCTCTTTCCGCTCCCCCTACCACTTCTCATCACCGACAATAGCATCTCGTTTTCATTTCACTCTTTTGTATTCCTTTCGCCGAACGAACCAAAGAGAAGAATAAAGGCAAAAGTGATCGATAAATGAACGGACGGTATTCTTTATTCTGAAAAGCAATTCAAGTATCTTCTTGGAGAGCACCTCACTTGATCACCGGAGGCTGTCAGTGACAGCCGTTCTGCTTTAAAATGAGACCAAATGAAGCTTATATTCAGTGACGTTATTATCGACATTTTGCTATTTTTTTCAGTTTTGTTACAAAATTCATGTAACTCCATTCAGTTGCCAACCTATCTAATTTCTCTCGTTGGAAAAGTCAACTTATTTCTTCATTCTTTTGAAGAAATAAAAATAATTTTTCATGAAACATGATCTTATACATTGTTACTTATCGAATGTTATCAATTATACTGTATTCACAACCACATTGATATTCATTTTTTCCTATGATCAGTAATACTGATTCAGTATCCATTTTTCATTTTCACATGATGTCTAAAGAAATGATTGGTGATTTGCCGCCAGGTTTCCAATCTCTAAAGGAGTTATTGATGATTTGCCAGCTAGATTGGTCTGGTAGTGAGGAGCGTTTTGACAGAACTTCGGTCTGCTAGCACCACCTTGTTTGTAGGTTCGAATCCCGCCGATGGCATGGACGTTTTATAGTTTGATCTGATCAATAATTCACCAACGCACAAGCAAAAAGCTCATGAGGGTATCATCAGCAATAAGAAAATTTAATTTTTCAATTGTTTGCAATCTTTTATTATGTATTAGGTTATTATTAGATGAGATTTGAGATAATAGGATAATGTAATTCAGAACAAGAACGATTATCAGGAAGCGAGAACGTTTGACATACCATGATGATATCAGAAGTATACAGTGCATGACTCTTATTGAAATTCCAATCAAGTGATTTTGAAAAATATTCCAATCAATGATTAGCAATCAAATTTATGTGAGTTAATTCGTTGAAGTATTCATCATATTCATTGCTTCAGTGGTTCACCAGGTATGGTAATATAATTTCTCTTTTATAAAGTTCACCAAAGATTCGTTTGAAGTGAACATGATGTATCGGCTGGGTTAAGACCAAACGAGTGAATGCTTGTTCTGAACAAAGATTAATAAAAATCTGGAAAGAGCCAGTTCAAAAGCTCTAGAGCGATGAGAACTAACAGTGAATTCATACACTTTTGGAGACATAATTTACCCTTCATCTCATATGTCGGGTTGTTTGTATGTGTTTTATGCTCTAGAATGCGTGTTCTAGCTTGTTTTGTCTAACCTCAGCTTTTCAGCAAGATAGAGTTCCACATTGAAATAATATTATCTTCATACCATCTAATGGAGGGTATCTCTAAATATTTGACTGCTTCACAAATCATAACCTCATGAAATAAACGTAATCATGCAATTAAAATGTTATTTCATCTCATGGAATTTGCATGATTATTAATACCACGTAGCCTACGACCCAACGATCCAATGTGTATATGATATAGGTTATTAATTATTCGAATACCACAGAATTCTCATAAAGACCTATCGTCCTGTTATCAGTGTTATAAGCAGAACTGGGATGCGGCTACTATTGATGTGCGTTCTGATATTAGATAATTGTTGTAATAGCCAGGGACATTCGTTAAGCGATGGGAATTATTGGAAGATAGTGGCTGGTCCATATATCTGAAACCGATTTCCAACCACTGCTCTGTGTGTTGACTCGAGTGCCGGCGTTTCATTTAGCGGGAGGAAATTGGAAAATTGGATTCCGGTCCCCTTTGCATTTCTGTGCGTGAGCGTGTGTTGGTGTGAGTGTGGGTGTGTATTTGTGATTTATTCGCTTTGCTCTGGGGTCTGCGACTGGCGCCACTCTCTGGGCAAATTGAGCCAGTATTACCGTTTCCAAAGATTGAAATCTCTCCCTGGAAATTATTGTTCTCGCTAAAATAGCAGTTTCTGACTCTTATAATCCGAATTGCAATCCGTGTTACGAGTGTGTGACACTATAAGAAGTTCTCGTTATATTTTTATTCTAGACTAGCAGGTTACCCGTGATTTCAAACAAGAGGACTGAACTACATATCTTGAGAGTGCAGTCCTGCTATTGGCCGATAATGAGCCAATCGCAGTGGAGTATGACGTCCGCTATTGGCTGTGGGTGTGTGGCTAAGCTCTTGGCCAATCATAGGTCTCCAGCCTATAGCAGCCAAGTTCAGTACCGTTGTTTAAAGAGTTCAGCACTATATGGGTCAACTGTTTGAAATTTCGGTTCAATTTGAATAGATCAATTCAAAATTAAATTGGAAAAAACTTTGGAGTTTTGAAAGGCCTTCAAATAACGTCAATTATTCGCCCAAAATTAGCGTTTTCACAGCGTTATTCAGCATTTTCTCTGCTTTACAAGAATAAATTACCAGAAAATGTTCAAGTTTTGTGAAGAGCAGCTTCCTCAAGATCTAATAGACAGATAATATTGAAATTTGGCACAAACGCTAAGAAAGATAAGATAACAAAAGATGAAATGGAGACAAAGATATGCCCAAACTCAACGCTTATCTACAGTATTTTTCTGCTTTTCGGAGATTCTACGGACAGAGAATGCTCAAGTTTGGCACACTGATTCAGCTGTAGATCTATAAATGCAGAGTAGAAAGTTTTTCAAATTACTCTGGAAATACGCCAATAATCTTCGGTTTGATGGGGTTTTCCAATTCTTTTTCTCAGGAACGACTGAGCTTGAAAGTATAAGCTCTACACGAAGGTTCAGTTCAGGTAATTGTTGTGCTGAAATTAGTGAGGTTTTTCTCAACATTTTATTGCGCTTCGACTGCAAGTGCATTAGGGTGAAATCAAAAAGGTTTGATATGGATTCTTTGTGAATTATCTACATCATTTCTAACTCAAATTTCAAAGAGCTAGACTGAAATACAATCATATAGCCCAATATTACAAGTAATATTAGTATAATATAATTTTATCATTCTACTGTATATCTTAATCATGTGAGGAAATGATGTTTCTATTCAATCTTATTGAAAGAGTATTATTCTAATTTTTGATTATATAAACATTTTATTCTTTGTGGTTCACCTGCCGGTACAAATAAAACAACAAGCTGAAGGCTGGAACTATAATGTGTACAATCCAAAATGTATCATCCACAAGAACAAGTAGGCATTATTATGTACGTTTCATAATCTCATCATCATCATCTCAGCCCATCACCCACGCACAACAAAAAGCCAATATGGGCATAATCTACAGTAAAAAACATCAATTTCGGGTACATGAATTGATTTATCTAGAGCAATTATGTAGTGCATTACTGGTAGTACATTTTATTGCATCAAAGAGAACTTATTATGAATGAGATATTATATCAGTGATGGATCATTGCATCAATTGAACGACCAATCGATACTTAATTCCAATATCAGATGATAAATAAGCACTTATATCTGCTGCTGCTGCTGCTGCTGCTGTTGAGCATTATGTTTCTGCCCAATAAAGTTTGGGATTTTTTAAGAAGTTTAGAAACAATTCCACAGAGACAAAATTGGAATCCGTGTAATTACACAAAGGAAAGTCGAACCAAGCAATATAGTCTGAAAATATGAAGGCACAAAGACATCTCAATCAACAACTAACTACTGTCGTACTTCACAAACAGGTACGCTAATTATGGAGGCAAGTGAGGTATTGGCATTCTTGATGACGGCAGTCAACAGCGAATGATGTGGTGGGTTTGAGACAAGACCAGAAGGAGACAATTGGAGCGACTCAGATCCAATAATGCTGACAGTGCAAGTAAACAAGCAATTCTAGTCTTGCTCGTACACGGGTAGCAATCGAGCTCTACTCCCTCGGTACCGCTCTGTATTTGCCACCGCCGTTAGATTGAATCAGGGTTTATTGAGATTTCGAGTGCGGCTCATCGATTTTCCACTACCAACAGTTATTTGAATTGCTTGATGCGTTTCTCCAACAGCTTTATTGCTGAAGATATTTCTTCCTTCCAGTTTATATCTCCTAACATTAACAGATGTTTACCCTATATGTATGCGTGTTTAGTATCTTCTTCAGCAAAGAGTTCACTCTTGAACTATCAGACCAAGTATTTTGATTTCGATTCCAGTACATTACATGGATTTTTGCGACAATGCTCTTTTTCAACTTCACTCTGTGGTAGAATTCGTGAAATGGAATAGAAAACTGGATAGATTGTAATTAATTGTACGAAAGGAAATATCTTTACTTTATTTTTTTATAGTTAAATTGCAAAGGAAGTGATGTTTCTCCATAATGAATCAGCACGAAGAGATTTTGTCAACTACTTCTCAAAGAGTGGTTAACAAGATGTCTCATTTATGAAGAAATTATTGATCATTTTGAGATTTCTTATTGGTAAGTAACCTGAAAAATTAGAAAATCCACCATTTTTACAATGAATCAATTCATCGTCGTCGTCGTCTTCCTACAAGGTTTAGGAAATTTGCCTGTTCCGACTTCAAACTCCCCATCATATTAATCTTTTGCGAGGTCTGACCACACTTCTTCCTCCAACTAGGTTATAAGATATGACTGCCTTGGGAATCCTATCGCTCTACATCCTTTGAGCATGATCTTTCGAGTTTTTCTGATTCTCTCGAGTTTTTCTTTTGCCAGATGGGGGTCATGTTGAGCTCGCTTCCTATATCAACATTATGCTATAGAGCATCCTTCCACTGCTCTTGAAAATCTCATTTCGGCAGCCTTTAACCTGCTCCTTTATTTATTAATGAAACAATGATAATACACATCATAATCATGGAATAATTCGAGGTGGAAAAACTCACTGTTCTATTAGCCTTCACTGTTCTATTCCCAAATTTCGATAACAAATTAGTCCAGAAGAGGTTATCCAGGTTTCAGAGCCATATAAGAACTGTCACAGTTTCTCTACCTAAGGATTTTAATTTAAATGAATTACTAATATTTTGATTTGATTGCACCGGATAGCTCAAAGTTTGAGCACGTGACATTGATTTAAAGTTGTATTTCAACTAAACAAAACTTGAATAGGTATTGAAATTTGATGGGGTTGAAACATAATCTTTCAAAAAATAAGAAAATAAATGGAATATTAAGGTAATTGAAAGCTGGGATGGATTTGAATAGAACATAAGACAGTATTTAAAAATTATAAGGATTCAGGGGTGGCTATTTTTTCAGAATGAAGCATGCAAATTGAAAAAATGTTCTAATCTCACTCACCAAATTTCGTCCTTTGGGTCAACGTAGCACAATCACTGGCATACTCACTTTTCCTTTTAATAATTTATTTTCTGATCTCGCGTACGAGAAGAATCACACACAGGGGGATGAGAAGTCGAGAAGTCATCAACCGATACAGCTGACAGGCAAGCGCAGACTGCTCAGGTGAAGACGCCAAATACAAAAATGTCCCGTTGGCTAGTAGATTGCTAGTATTCAATTTGCCTCAATCTTATCGCATAGCCAGAGGATAAGGATTAGAGGAAAAGGAAGTTTTGCTCTACAAGATTGGTATGGGGCATGACCAACCAAGGCAATTAGTCTCCCGCTCTCATTCAAAAATGATTAATTCTATTGTGAATTTGGTCTTCTCAAAAATGCGCCGTTACAGAACGTTGGAATAGCCATTACTTCATAGAATTTCAGTTCTGTCTCTCTCCTGGCTCTGTTTCTCATAGTCCGATACACATGTCCCACATTTGGGTTGAAATCTGTTCAATTTCACATTCAATCAATCCATCATTTTGTTTAATTTGATGATTCCTCTTAAAAACTTCACATTATTTTTTTCGATTGAGGATGGAAATCAAAATCTTGCTATAATCCATGTGATATCGTGAGCAAAGAATGAAAAGACCTGATTTGTGAATAGAGTGAAAAGGGGAATCAGAAAAAAATCTTATAATTTTTCCTGTTAAATTATCGAGAATCAGCGATCTTATTACATGCCCTTTTTGAAATACGAGTGATTGTTGCAGATTATTACAAATTTTGACGACTTTTTGCTGGAATTTTGATTCAAACTTCTGATTTGACTCATATTCTCATTCTCAGTATGTTTCTTGAACATAAATGCAATAAGAACTGCATGAGAATGACACTTGTGTTTCATTTCTCCTCTAATCTCCCTGAAATAGATATTCATCTTTCTAATAGAAAAATGTGCTTGATATGAAAAGTTGCACCTGTATCAATATTTTAGTCGCTTCAACTTGAAACTTTCCCTCAAAAATATGAGCAAATTTTTCACAAAAGCAAGCAAAAAGAGAAACATTTTTTTTTCTGTGAGGAATGCTGCTTGACTCAGACCCTCTTTCTCTCTTCTATTCAAACAAATATAGAACTAGTCGTCGCATTTGTATGAGCCACTAGGCTACTCTTTTGAAATGTTGTTTTATGTGGAATTTGTAAGCCGGAAGATTTGATCTGTGGAAGTATTGAACGATTGGGCAGTGTAATCTGTATCGATCAGGGCATTCAAAGAGCGCATCAATTTGTTTGAATTAATTGATTGCATTGTGTGACATTTTCGAGGATGACATGTCTTTGTTGAGCGTTGTTTGGTGTGCCAATGTATCATTGAGCGATGGAATGTGCCTGCGGATCAGGGGCAGTGGAGCTCGGAGAATGGGATGGATGTGGATTGATGATGGGGTGTATCTCGTCATCAGTGGGTGCAAGTAGGGGAGGACGGAAACGGGACTATGTTTTTGGAATGGCGTTGCTAGGAGGCAGCGCAGGCGCCTAGGCGTTGCCATGGCAACGAGCGAAGCCGGATAAACAGACTCCTGTTCCGGACTGCACCCCTCATCCTTCTTCACCCCTCAACCCTTCGCTATCGGTTATGTTGCGCGGAAAGGGCTTTTGACCCACGCACGCGTCTATGTCTGTGTGTTTGTATTATTATATACAGCAATACAACAACACAAAATCAAGCAACTCCCCCGTCCCTATTCCCCACAATCACAACTGCGAGCTTGAGCTCTGGCAAAACAAGTACTACTCAGCACACATTTAATGCTGGTGATCGGTTGCCGGGGTTGAACGGAAACTCTGCTCTGTCAGTAATAGACATTACGAATAAATATCCACGCAAATTGCCAGCTGAACTGGAAAGCTGCAAGGAAAACTCTCACCTGTCAAACTGTGTTTCTGGCCCTCGTCCAGGCTTCTGCTTCTGCTATTCAGTGAAAATACACCACTTCTTCTTCCCAGTGATTAGTCAGGCAGCAACTTTGTCCGTATCGCGCTTCCCTCGTATAATATGTTGGCGATCATTTGCAATACATGAAAACTCGTTTCTGACTGGAACTGAATTTGATATCCGTGCTATTCAAAACCAATGAAAACTCGTATATCATATTGGCATTTTTGAAAAGAATGTGGTATCTCGGATAAACAAGAGTTATGAGGATACTGAATACTCTTTTAATATCAAATTGGAGACTTCACAAAGGATTTTTTGAGAATATGAGAATTGGATATCTATGCGCGCTTTGATAGAGGCAAAATATGAGGCATACTTTCAAACACTTCTGCTTTCAAAAGTACTCTTTTCTCTTTTACTCTTTTCTCCTGTATTAACCTTTACTGAGCACAGTACCTAGCACAAAGTGTTTCATTCAATGTAATAGCTTGTTCTTTTTTCCATAAAACCTTCGCTCGAATCAATATTGATCGATATGATATCCATTTATTGATTTCTCCTATTATATCTGAAATTGAGTTCCAGTCAAGAATACTTGCACAAGATTGTGCATATTAAACATGCAAATTGAAATAATTCAAATTCAAATAAATATATTCATGGATAGAAACTCTAGGGATAGATTTAACTTTTGGAATTACTTATTTTTTGGGATAAATTACGTTTTGTTTCTTTGGGGTTCTTTGTAGAATTATGATCAAGCAATTAAGGAATAATTTTTCAATTCCTCAAGTGAATAATGATAGATTTTTTCCAACTTTTATGATGAGTTTGGAAATTAGTTGACAAACTTAAATTATAAATTGTGAATGTTGCTACCTCGTAATTGTTCTTGTACGCTCCAATTCAAACATTAATGTATTCAACTACTGGGATAAAATTAAAATAATACAGGGAATCCAGTTATTGTCAACTTTGATAATTTATGTTAGAGCTAAAGATTATGCTTCAGTCTTTGTGGTTTATCATAATTATTTTCTACATAAATTTATGTCAGCTGTCATCAAAAATGTTTCAGGGAAACTTTATTGATCTTCGTACACCAAATGGCTAAAAAATCAAGACGGAGTTCAAATGATAAATTCTTCATTTGTAGTTGACACATTTTAATGTAACATGAGAAATAGAGCATTCGAAATGGTTTGAAGCAGCCAACTATGCTGAAGATTTGTACTGAGCTGGAGAAATCTCTGAGCCGGATTTTCATTTTAGAAGTTTTGGGTGCTATCTTAGACCTACATGTTCTATATTCTTCTTCTTCTATATGGCGGCTCCGCGACGGAGATTGGCGATCATCAATGCAATCTGGATTCTATTGACTGCAGCTCGGAACAGAGATGTTGAGTCAATGTTGAACCACTCTCTCAGGTTCTTTAATTAGGATGTTTTCCTTCTTCCAGGCCGGCGTCTTCCTTCAATCTTGCCCTCCATGATCAACTGCAGGAATCTGTACTTCTCATTGCGCACCACATGTCCAAAATACAGAAGCTTCCGACTCTTAATACAGTAAAGAACCTCCACTGTAGTCCCAATTCGTTCTAATACCTCAGAATTCCTCACCCTTTCTGTTCATGAAATACGAAGAATGCGCCGATACAACCACAGTTCAAACGCCTGCAGCTTTGCCTCCAATGCCTTCGTTAATGTCCATCCCTCATGCCCATACAACAACACTGGAATGATGTAGCACTTCAACAAACGAATTCTAGTCTTGAGAGCAAGGTTCCGATTGCATAATACCCCTCTCATTCTGAAAAATGCTGCCCTTGCCTGCTCAATCCTACTCCTTACCTCCTGGTTGAAACTCCATTTCTGACACAACATCCAAGATATTTAAAGCTTTGTACACGTTCCACCTACTTACCAGCAATCCTCACTGTTGCCTTAACACGTTCTCTGCTAACAACCATGAACTTTGTTTTGCGTACATTCATACACAATCCATGCTTATTGCTGGCTGTATTCACATGGTTCAACAGCAGTTGGAGATCATCTGCACTTTCAGCCAACAACACTGTGTCATCCGCATACCTGAGATTATTCACAACTTCACCGTTGACAACCAGTCCACATGTGCATCCATCAAGAGCCTCAGAGAGGATAGCTTCTGAATATGAATTGAATAATGTTGGTGACTACACACAGCCCTGTCTTACCCCTCTACGAACTTCTACTTCTTTTGACAACTCCTTATCCCATTGGACATTTGCTGTCTGGCTCCAATAGAGATTGGCAATAATTCTGACATCCCGATTGTGTAACCCCATTTGCTTTAAGATCTCCAGCATTTTGGTGTGCTGTACTCGGTCAAAAGCCTCCTCATAATCAATGAAGCATAAATATACATCCTTGTTCATATCTTGGAATCTCTGAACCAGGACTTGCATTGCAAACAAGGCATCCCTTGTGCCTAATCCCCCTCTGAAACCAAATTGAGTGTCAGCCATTACTTCTTCACATTTACGAAAAATCCGCCTATGTATGATTTTCAGGGAGAGCTTGAGTATATGACTCATTAGACTGATTGTTCGATATTGCTCACATCGCCTTGCATTTGGCTTCTTTGGGATTGGAATGAAGGTTGACTTGAGCCAGTCCTCTGGAATCTTCCCGGTCTGGTAGATTTTATTGTTGACAAGATTATCAATCTCTTTGTCACTCAGGGTCTTCAGTACCTCAGCATGCACTTCGTCAGGTCCTGGAGCTTCACCGGCCTTCATATTGTGGACAACCCTGATTATCTCCTCTCGAAGTAGAGCATGTCCTGTGTCATTGACTCCATGATTTATGACCCTGTCATCCTTAAACAGCCTTTGCACATAGTCTTCCCATGTCTTCAACTGTTCAGTAGTAGTGGCAATTATGTTCTGTGTTCCATCCATCGAAAATCCCCTGCTCTGTTTTAGCCTTCTTCCAGTCAGTTTATTGATCCTCTTGTACATATTATGCAAATCATGTTTTCTCTGAAGCTCCTCAATCTCACTGCACTTTCCATTCATCCACTGATCCATAGCCTCTCTGATCTTGTTGCGAATTATTCTCTATATATAGAATCCCAATAATCTATTCTATAATGTTCATATTGCTTTGCAGAACAATATCGTTATCGATAAAGTAATTTTTATATTTCAACCGAATATGTTTAGATTAGCAAATGCATTCTTCCGTAAAGCTTCCGTGCTACCACGTAAGCCCAGTTATGGAGAAAGTGATTTTTTGAGCGGGATCTTAGTGAATAATATATCATGACAGATATAACTAACAATAATGACACATATTGATCACTTGGGGAACGAGAGAGGAACCAACCACAAATCGTTAGATGTGAAGCCACACATATGTACTGTTCTACATAAATCCGCATATCAAACAAATATGACCTCAGTACAGGCTCAGCAACAGGTCTCATAAATATCACTGGAACATCGGTTAGTTAAAGTTGACAGGCTCTTCAATATAATTGTTACGTTGTCAAGCGGAAAGTTCCATCTAGACGCGCCACCAAATGAATTCGGAATTAATTGCCTGTCGTTGATCTGTGCGGTCAATCTCGTTGGGCAGTTTTATTTATTCATCTAACCACAGGACGTTGTTTCAATCAAATTTGTCGCTGACTGAATCAATCGATGCAATGAGAGATTGCTTTCCTGATTGCAATCAAAGTCTTTGGGGACTGCTATGGATGTCCACACCTATATAGGTCATCATCAGCGCTGTTCAGCTGGGATCGGTACTTGCCAAAGTGACGAGAAATCCTATTTACTCGGCTCGCCTTTCCCACTACTGAACTCTTTCTAGCTGCAATGAAATAAAAAATATGAACGTTTGGCTTTTGTTGGTGGAGGGATTTTCTGATGTTCGTATTCTTGTTCAACTATATATAACTGCAAGTTGTACTTCGAGACCTTCCATTTACCATTATTTTCCATTTTATTCCAAATCTCATCAACTGACTTGAAGCTCATGGTCCACAATTGGGCTGTCTTGTGATTCAGCCCAAGTAGCTTTGGCTTTCATCTGTTCAATTCTGGTTCTTCTTGTATGTCATTAACTTACAACTTGAATAGTTGATTCGAGGCATATCATTCTTATTTGAGGAACGAATCACACTAACATTCTTTCTTTCTGAAGTGGTTCCATTGTCTATGGACAAAACTTATCTCTCATTAGTCTTTTAACATCTCTATCTAATTGACATTCGTCCCTATAAGCTCAATAAAGAATCCTGATAGATTGTTTCAATTAATCAATTGATTTTTCTCATTAAAAAAAGCATAACACTCATCAACTTTTCCATGTTCCTCATACTAGAAGGCTGTCATGATTCAGTACTGGTTGATGTGGATATAAATGAGCTCTATTCTTACCATTGGGAAGTTCCAGAAAAGTCTACTGCCTCATGGAACTTCTTAGAGTCTAGCTTTCTCATTTCATACTCATCTGAATATAGCTTAAGCTTCCCCCATACGTTTTTCACAACGTTATCACCAATTTTTATATGGATGCAAACTTTTCATATGAGAATTGCCTCTGTGGCAGCTAGCATGAGAGTGGTATATAGCATTTTTCTACGACACGTTCCAGTTGGGGCCTGAACAAAAGTTTTCACCCCTAGAAATTTATCTAGTTGGAGAAAACTTTTTTGTATTTGCTTGCGAAGAAACGTCGAGTTTTATTGGAGTTTGTTTTTTCGGGAGGGGAGAAAGGGCTTTTGCTTTGTGAACGTTGAACGAGAATCATAAAAGGAGAGCGAGTTGCAAAGGCAAGAATGCTTTTACGGCAACTTGGAATAAGTCGCGTATGCTGAAAAGTTGAGCAGTAAAGGCGGGTGCAAATTGCGAAATACAGTTTGCCAGTCTGAAACATGAGCTCAAGTTTCAGGGAGGTGTAGCGATTTAAACAAACCTCAAACTGTTATGAACGATACTTAATCATATTCTGCTGGGATATTCCTCTGGAGTCACTATAGAGAGTCACTCTCTATATATTCGAAGCATCTCTGAGGTTATCCATATTATATTGATGAACATATTTTATTTTGATACAATAGGTTAACGCAATTAATAATGGCTAATGCAATTATAAATAACGCAATAAATAATGGTTAACTCGATTAGATACAATAGGTTAAATTGTACTCATTGTCCGTTTTTGGATGAAGAACAATGACCAAACACTGAATGAAAAATAGAAAAACTTCGTCAAATTATTATAGGTGAGTAAGAATAAATCACTTTATGATTCCATGAAGTTTCAGAGACACGTCAAAGAAGCCTGATCATGACGGATGATGATGATTATTTATTCATATTTATTTATTAGGTATTCTTATTTATTCCAAGAATAAGGGGAATTATTGTAATGATGGTCGCAGATTTCCGACGTTTTCAAGCTTTCAAATCAACTTGTATTATCAAAAAATGCTATACAGAGTAAAAAGTAAATTCGTATGGCTTTTGTTGGTGGGGAGTCCCTTGCGGGAAGGTCCCACCGCCTGAATATATAATTTGAGCCGTCAATGGGCCTTACGACTGTCATACTTCAGCCGGGACCGACAGTTTAACGTGCCCATTCGATAACACGGGTGCTATACAGGGATACATATTATATTATAACTTTCACTTTGCTATTTCTTGTTGAATTGATTTTTAATCGTCTATAATGGAAAAAGGGAAACTTTCCCCTGCTAAAGAAAAATAGCAGAAGTTATTCAATGGTATATTACTATGATGGGAATTTACACTCCAGCACATAAGATAGAATCTATCAAATTCTGGCTCAATGGTTTTCCTTCCAAAATCATTCATTTCTCATCAATATAGATTGATGATTACTCCTAATAAGCAACCTTACATCAATTTGAATAAAAAAAAGTACTAAGGCACTTGAAAAATCAATACTACCATTTGGAATGAGTGAGATCGAATGGGTTGGAGGTAGCCCAATCCATAAATCAGTATGCTGTGGACATGTGAGCACCAAGGTCTTGTCTCATAATCATTCTTTTAAAGGATATTGCGGTGGTGACGCAGAGAACTTATTGAAGGTGGTTTGGCAAAACGTATAATGACAGACATTGGATGCATATAGCATTGTAAAATGAGTTGCTAGAGTAAGGGCGACAGGATTTGCACTTAGGAGATGAGGAAACTAATGGAGAGATTTAGATGTGACAACTGAAAATAATGTTTTAATGAGAACCATATAACCATATCGTAAGGAGTCAAACCAGACATGTCTACAAAAATCCATATTTATCTCCTGAAAACTACCATTTCATTCAAATAATTTTTTCCATGATACAACTTTTATACTGACCAGCCATGATGCTCTCAGCCTTCTCTCCAATTAGGCCTATTCACACTTATGTGAATCTGGCCAGAACACCCTAGTTTTTATATTCTGCCTTGAATTTCTTCATTCATTACGAACTGCTATAATTATGTTTCATCAAGTTTCAACACTGGGATGACTACTTACAGACTATATTAATTGTGGAAAAAATATTCCGCAACAGACTCTATAGGGCATTTACAGTCAGGGTTGGAAATATATATGCAGGATTGTGAACTTGGGCTTGTAGTTTGCAGGTGGTGCTCGATTTATTTCTAGGTGAATCTGCATGACCTTGTACTTATCACATTCATGCTCCGAATGTTTCTATCATACCAGATCTTCAATCTTACTGCAAATTATATGTTAGTTATTTTGCTTAAGCCTAGTTTATACGATGCCAATTGGTGAGACAGTTGTCTTTGGACAATTGTCATCACGTGGTTGTGGATTGTCGGAGGCCAGGCCAGTTAAACGAGAAGATGTTTTTCGCGGCCAGCTATTGTCACGTCAGTTGACAGCTAAACATGTCTGATTTCTCGTCATCTCTTGTGACCAAACAGCTGAACTGGCAAAACCAAAACAGCGCTACTGGCCTACACCGTTCACACGGCGCCAATTGTCGCGACAACTGAGATTCTGACTGGTGGGGGGCTCGCTGAGCCCAATTGACTGTCCATAGTCTACTCCCGGAGACAGTTGAATTTCGGGCCAATTGTCGGGACAGTTTGCAAAACAATTGGCCTGAAGTGTTTATACGAAGACAATAATTTCATGCCAGTCAGTTGCCTTATGACAATTGTCTCGCCAATTCAAATTCAAATTTCAAATTTATTTATTTCCTCAAAAAAATACATTCACAGAAACAGAAATATTACATTAGTCTATGAAGAAATATCTCCCTGCAAAGGTAATAACCTGAGCGCAGGAAGGAGTCTATATAAATTCTGATCACAACAAAGCAGCAAGAAGGCGAACTATTCTAAGCAAAAACAATGCATAAACTATTTTGATTATTTTTCTTATGTGAAATATATTTCAACATTTATATATTCACTTATATTATATATTTATTACTTATATTTTTCTACATTATTAAGTATTATTAAGTAAGTAATTGGCATCGTATAAACTAGGCTTTATGGAGTGATCGGCTGAAACAAGTCGTGGCATAAAATAATAAAAAAAGAGGGTACCAGTGATTCTTTGTAATAGAAATTCATAGCATTCAATCTCATTGGTCTAATTTTTTGAGTTTGGTCATCAGACAAGACTTCGAGTTCACCAAATTTCTCTATGGCAGTCATCCTTGAAATCATACTCATCATGCTCCAGATTGATTAGTGTTTGATTGATGTTTTTTTTATAGTCTTGTTTTATGAGTACTGTTTCTAATCATTATTTTGAAATTCTCAATTGTTCTCTACATTTTCTGAACAAAAATCATAAACAAGTTATTTAAAAATTGACTTAACGCTAAACTCTTTATCAAATCGTTACTTGAAATTTTGAAACAATAGTTTTACCAGGTTCCTCTTTTTCTCAATATTTATAATTTGTATCATAAAGATGAACCACAACAGACTAATTGTTAGTGATTTCTGTCCATTCAAAACTCAATTCTCAATTCTCTTGTTTTATAGTATTCTCATGTTTGGTCCCTGTGAATCACATTCATGCCAGCGCTTTCTGTTGGTGAAAGAGTGAACTCATTTCTCCCGCACATGCCGCTTATAAAGAGTACTGGGGTAACTCTCACAAAACAACCCCTAACTAGAATATATTATTTTGGGGTATTGGGAGTTTTATTGCAAATAAACATTATTTTATTTTTCAAAAGGATGTAGCAGTGCAGAGTACAATTCACAATTGAATCAATGTGAGCTTGTTAGGAGGAGTTGTGCTCTCTCCATATTATAAGCGGCACTTATAGGAAACAAGTAACGTAATACATTCCTTCACCAACAGAAAGCTCTGGCAGGGTTCAAAAATTACAAAGGTTATGAAGAATATAGTCAACTTTTTTGAAGTCTCTTTATATTGAAATTTACAGGGACTATCTATTTAACGAGAGGGAGTGAGTGTGCAAAATGAGCTGCATTTGTTCCAGACATTTTTTGGATAGATATCCAACAAAATGGTACAGTAATGATTTGAAATACCAAATTTTGCTGCAAAAATAGTATAGTAAAAATAGTATTTTATTGATAGTATTCTCAAATATTAAACTGATGCATATCAAAGCTCAAATTCCACTTATTTTTAGATTTTTTTATTTAATGTTGAAAATTGCTTACACACCGCTCATACAATTGAACCACATACAAATGAACCACTTAACAACAAGATGCGTAGATTACAATGCATGTATTTGGAATAGGCCTATATCCATCTCTCCATCTTATAAACACTTTGAATATTGATATCAAACTATTCATTCAGACTCAAAGTTGATGTGAGCAGTACAGCAATAGTACAGTAATAATCATTGAAGTGAGTTATTGAATGTATTGTGGGGTTGCTTTATTTTAAATGCCTCACACAGGTATAAAATCTCAAATTTATGAGTATGAGTATGGATTCTACTGAACACAAGACTGAGAGATTCAATATAAGATTTAATTTTATAGTCCAAATCGCGGGAGGCACAAACTCCTGCACACCCTTGATCTGTTCTATGACTATATCTATGAGAATAATGTTCTTTGTAAGTATGCGTCGTAGTGTAGCAATTGCTAGACACCAGATTCAGAGACCTTAAATTATTACCTGTATTGTGGACAGTGCACAAAATCAAACAGGTCGAGCAAGGAACTTGGTGCATATAATTTGCGGGATTGCGTCACTAATAAATTCCGACGGTCTAAGCTAGGATTGATATATACCAAATGCCGTTCGGAAGATACTTCGCGGACAGAATCTTTCCAAGTTTCAGGCTCTATTGTATGACTTTTTACTATGTAACTGTTTCTGCTCTGTGGTAGGAACTTTTATTCCTAAGTCGATGAAGGGCACAGATAGAAGCTGAGATATTAGCAGGCAAGGACAGAGAACGTATGATCTCTATCTGACCCCACTTAGATCTGCTCCTTGAACCAAATCCGGATCAATTATTTCAATGATCGTTCTTTGATCGGTGCTTAACAAGTACAAACGTGCCAAACACAAAATCTGAAGGGCTAAAGAAATAATCGTACTCAGGAAGTGAAGAATTAAATTTGAAATATAAGGAGCAGTAATAATAATTAATAAACAGTACAATTTCAAGATTTGATGCTGGGCTATCATGCACGTTCTCTTTACAAAGTTTAAAAATTCTTAAAGATAAATTATAATTCCAAATGATTTAACTAGAAAATATTACAATATGTGAAATTTAATCAGGGTCGTGGTTCAGGCAGATAAGGACAGTTAAACGACCACAAAACTTACAATTACAATTCAGTACACTTAAGCTATTTGCGCTTTCGACGTGGCCATTAATGATTAGCGAAGAAAAATTTGCAGTAATTTCTGTACTTTTCGAAGCGAAGGGTGGGGCCCCAAAAAATAAAAAGAAAACTCACGCAGTTCCGTCTTACTTAATTTGCATAGAATTTTGCTATTGGTGGAAATAGTATGACGTATACATCACGTCAGATATGAGTAAGAGAATAGTTCTTGCTTTACAATAAATAATCTTAAATTATCTGCCTTTTATTAGTAATTAAATTCTCTTCATATTTCTCCTTATTCAACATACAATGTGTTACTGCATATCTGTGGGTAGATGACACAAGTTGATAAGTCACATTTTTGACCATATTGAGTTATGCATATGGTTGTGTTCAGAAAAATTAGATCTATAAGATGGTATAACTAAATATGTTGTACCTTTTTAAATAGCTGAGATATAGACCTTTGCTTAAGCCTGATACTGCATTTTCTTCCAAAACCCCAAGTTGACAAATATTGATAAGTACATATATCTCAACACTCTTCTACCGGTTTGTATTATAATCCAATTATCAAAAGATGACAAAATTTGATAAGTGTATGTACTGGTAGGCTATTATAAAATCTGAAAATCAATAACCCATGTTGAGAACT
This sequence comes from Nilaparvata lugens, assembly GCF_014356525.2. Taxonomy (NCBI): domain Eukaryota; kingdom Metazoa; phylum Arthropoda; class Insecta; order Hemiptera; family Delphacidae; genus Nilaparvata; species Nilaparvata lugens. The sequence goes on from NC_052504.1 coordinate 17,319,751, forward strand.
ACTTAACCCATACAACTTTGCAAACAGTTCAAGTTTGGTTAACTTGATCAATACTTGTAAATAATATCAATTAATTTTTAAAAAATATATTCAAATTTCTATAAAATCGATTTTTAAGATATTCCCTATACTGTTACATTGTGATTTGAAACATTTGGCAGATGGCAAAACATGATATCTCTGACATCACTTGCAAAAATTCTCAATAGTTAATTTAAATAAATTGTTTTATCCCTTGATATTTTCTATTTAAATAGTCGAGGATCAGCTGATTATATTAGTGTAAAATGGGTAAGAAAAAATATTATAGATAATGTTTGCAGCTATGCCAAACTTTCAAATTGCTCTCCTGAAAAGTTTACAAATCATGACTTATCAGCTTGTGTCATCTACCCACAGATATGATAAGGCCTTTTATGATAACAAAAATAGAATAATTATCATGTTTGAATATCATCCCTTTTTGGTGTCATTTTTCTGACCTATGATTGGCCTACAGAGATTTTTACATCAGTCCATGCGGTTGATTCTATAATAATTATTATATAATATTAATATTTCATACAAGACATTCTGATTACATTAATAAATAAAAGAAAATGAATATTATAATTCTTATCAATGATAATGCTTGTATCATGACCATGCTTGCTTTTATAATATCTAACATGTTGTATATTTTCATTAATAAATTGTTTCAACAATAATAAATATATTTTTATTTTGAAACTCTCATCCTTATTACAATAATTATTGGTTTTTAGAAGTAATTATATCATTGTTTTGAAACGTAAGTTCAGCAGTACAAACAATTATTCATTTTGACTAATTTCTTGACTGCATTCAAAACAGCTGTTCACTAACATAAACAAAGTTGTAACCTCCAAATTTGATGGTTGACCATAAACAATTTACAAATTATTTTCAATAAATAATTCTTCCAAAATATGCCGTATAGAACGGTGCTCTTATATCAGTCACGGCTGTTGATAAGTATAATCTTCATTGCTATCAGGTAACAGTACATTTGATACTCTTCCTAGCCTCTGACAATAATAATATCTTCTATTACTTGGATTTATTTTATTTTATGGTCTCAATAATTTTAGGATGTCATAGTATGTAAGGACAAAATACAAAATTATACAATAATGCAATTTACATTTCCGGAAACACAGATCACAGGATGAGGAATTATAAAGCCCACACGAAAGTCTCACGTAATGAGGTGGGAACAATCTACTGTCCAACTGGATACAATTTGTAAAATTCTTATCAAAACTACATTAGAGCATAACTTCGGGGAAAAATGAAGAATTGGATCGATGACAACTAGAGAATAGTTGATAATTCTCGAACATTTATAGGTAATGTTTTACTCGCATCATATTAGTTTCTCATCATTATTAAAAATATGATATAAATCTCATATATTGTTAGAATGTCATAGCTAGTTTTCTGACACTGTGATTGAAAGGAGTTGTGAGTCACAAATTTGAATTAAATTTGACATGCACTTCTCAAGATATTCCTTCATAATGACAAATCTATTTTTCTTGCTGAAAGTGATGCCCACCTGAAAGTGAGCTGCAGACTTGTAAGTGAGCAATGAGATGGATAATGATGGTGATAGATAAGTGGACCTTTAGCTACTGGTGGGTTCCGAAGCACGAGGAAGCTATTTACAGTCTTTAAATTATATTATTATTATTATTGATTCAATGATACAAAATTATTATTTAAAATAATTTGGGGAGGATCAACAGGCACAGCCCAAAACTGTTCCTCCCCCGAATTTTGATTTATACACTATAAAATTATAGTTGGAATATTTAATATTCCAAAAAGTAGGTTATGTTTCATACACTTGAATTCAAGTGAAATTTTCAGTCCAAATATTTGAAAACATGAAAGTTCTAATTTAGATTGTTTACATACCAAATTGAATAACAAAATAACACTCACTAATCACTTAAAACTGTAAAATAATAATTAACTTTGAATATTATGATATATACCATCTCATGTCAACAAATCAGATTACTGTATTCTGATCGATTCAATTGAAATATTTCTAGATTTCTCGCGAGATACGATAAGCTAATTGATTACACAGCTGATCTCCCACAATGGCACACGCATCTTCTGTTATCGACAGACGACGGAATCATCATCTGTTTTTCCAAGGATGAATTATCCTTTTCATGTCCTTCAGGGAGTTTTCTCAGGGATGAGACCTAGTGCAATCGAAGTTTGATATCATAAACCTACTATATTCCAAATTTCGTGAAAATCGTTAGAGCCGTTTCCGAGATCCGTTGATCATAAATAACCATATAACCAGATAGCCAGATATAAAAATAGAAAAATATAAACAGAAATTGCTCGCTTAATATAATAGGATAACAACTTGTCCAGTAGTAGTCCAATAGTCCAGTCAAATGGTCGTTTTTTAGGAAACAGCCCCGAAAGAATTTTTTTCGATGGTTCTATCTGTATTTTGGGGCGCTAAATTCTAATCTGAAATTTGCTGACACGCCAGAGGGCGACTTCACCCCCAACATTTTTGAATTTTTTCAAGTTTACCATTTAATCTCGAGAACCTTGAATTTATCGAAAAAAAGCATTCTCTATATAATATCAAAGATGATAAAATTTCCAATGATTTGACTGGTCGCGCAGGACTACTTTTTGGATTTTTTATCTGAAGTGTTCCACAAGATACACAACTTTGAATGTGCGAGAAATTTGTGATATTTCCCCCATTTTCACAGTTCCGCATGTGCAACGTTGCGTATCTTGTGGAACACTTCAGATAAAAAATCCAAAAAGTAGTCGAGTTTGTGATGAATTTTCTCCTCTTTTCACTCCCATGAATTATACTTCTGTTTTCAATACCGTTGAAAAGTTACAGGCAATTGAATGATGCTTTCTATTTTCTCACTCTTCTTGCAATTTTACTGTTATTAAAGAGTCTCTAGAATGAGTACAATACATGATAGAAACCTGCGATTGGTCTTAAATGAGAGAAAATTTCATGCTCTATAAGCTGAGTTGACTTAATTGATCTTGCATCACTGTTTATATCGAAAAACTGTCGAGACTGTAAAAATGGAAAAAATATCGCAAATTCTTAGTTTTTTGAATCAAACGTATCTTACTTCACGATTATATTTTTACAAAAATCATTCACCTCACATAAAAGAGGAGATAATTTTCTTCAAATCAAGACCAAGTATCATTCTGAGTTACCGAGACACACAGTTTTGAATCGGTCATTTTTCTATGCATTGAAATATGGGCTAAAATACACTAAAGGAGGAATTTCTATTTTTTAAACAAATTTTAGTGAGATGATACATGATTTTCAACCGCCTTGACGAGCTGATATGAACGAGCTGTAGTACGAGGAGATGTGATCATTCAGTCAAAAGTTATAAGTGTTTGAAGTTTCGATCCTGGACGTATCCTTATGTGTGCCCCCCACTAGGAAATACTGAAATCTAACTAGTGATTCTCATAGAACATAACCCTCGTAAGGTGATTTCAACCGAAATATGTTTCTTTTTTGTTAGGAAGACCATGAAAAGGTATTATAATGAAAATTTGAATTTTGGCTGTAGGACAAGATTTTCTATTTTTTGGGTGTATTCCCCCTCCGACCACTACTAAATTCAAAAATGGGTACCTAAGGAATTCTGTTCAGAATTAATATTGTTAATTCACTTGATGTGTGGCTTTCTATCATTACTAGAAAAAGATCCTAGTTGTATAGGGTAGAAGTGGTAGGTTTGCATAATTTTGAAAACCCCTTAAAAAATACCCCTTTTTTGAAAACTCTTAGCTCCAGAATCAAAAATCGTAGAGTCCACGAGAGTGCACGACCACTCAATTTATTGGAAATTCTATTATCTTTAATATTTTATTCATTTATTTATCTATGAAAAACATGCTTTTTATGAATGCCTTTTCTCGAAAAGTTAAAGGTTCTCAAGATTAAATGTAAAACTTGAAAAAAGTCCGAAATTTTGGGTTTTTTTGGGAGTTTTGGGGTTGAAGCCACCCTCTGGCGTGTAAGCAAATTTCAGATTAGCATTCAGCGCCCCAAAATACATATAGAACCGTCGCGAAAGATTCTTTCGGTCTGTTTCCTGAAAAACGACCGGACTATACGAATTTGACTGGACTATACGAAACAGAAAAAAGTAATGAAGCATTACAATAATTACTTGGTCACTGTGTGCTAAATAGGGTGTAAATTTGAAAGATTGAAATTGGCTTCATTTGATATTTTTTTTAGTTATTTCATCTTAAGTTTCTTCTTCTGTCAAATTCACTAGAGTTTGCGATGTTGTTTATAATTCATTCCCATTTCAGAGACATTAATATCATCATGAAATGCCTTCGAAATTAAAATAATTATTAGAATAAAATGTACATTACAATTTAACTTATCAGTGTGCTTTTAAGAAAATTAGGTTGCAACAGCAAGGAAACTCAAACACAGGACCATTAAAAATTAAAATTGAGCAAAGGAAATCAGAATAATAGTGGATGATGAAGTTATAATTTATTTTTGTCAAAGATTTACCTTCAAACTCATAGGCTTAAAATTACTAAAATTCCTGCATACAACATATTATCAATTGCATTTTTTATGCTTCATATTGAGTTAAACTTTGCAAAATATAACATTGTAAAGGTGGGAAAAAGTATTAAAATTATCTACATTGGGATATCTCTATTTAATACCTTGATTTTTCAGCCATGATTCAAAATTTTGACATAAAATATAAAAAAAATCATGCCCCCCCCCAAAAATGTTGATGGCGCAAATTGCGCCATGCCCCCCCCTTGTGGGCACCCCTGGTGCGACCAGTGACTCAACCGCTTCCCTCTTGTATTTTGAAAAACAAAACAATCTTCTCCTAGGAATTTATGAAATTGGTTCACCTAGTATCCAGCATTTGATTCCTGAATATTTGTTTTTGTGCATTTATTCTGATTAATCTATTGAAAACGCCAACTCAATCCAATTTTATTATTTCTTTATTCATCAACTAGCCGTCAGGCTCGCTTCACTCGCCATATCCGTCTAGCCAGGGGGCTCCGCCCCCTGGACCCCCGACTGGATCGTCCAAGAATGAGATCAGCAGGCTCGCTTCGGCTCGCCTGCATTTTTCATTTGTGCATTTTTATCATATGTTGGGACAATCCAGTCGGGGGTCCAGACTAAACGGATATGGCGAGCGAAGCGAGCCTGACTGCTAGTAATATAATATTCCCAGGATTGAAGTAGCAGTGCCCAATCAATTTTTCCGCGATAAATGCATTTAAATCTTCAACTTGGTGCCAACCTAACAAAGACAACTCAACTTAATGTCAACCTGACAAAATTATTAATTTAGTTGCCAGTTAACAACTGTTTCGAAGAGGTACTCTATCTAGATTATAGTTCTATAGTAACATATGATATGGAAATTTTATTATAATTAAGAGATTGGGAGAAGAAGAATATACATGCTAAGAGACGAACTTTAAACCCTTAAAAACAACCCTTAGAGTTAAAATATTGCCAAAAGATTTCTTAGTGCGCCTCTAAAGGGCCAACTGAACATACATACCAAATTTGAACGTTTTTGGTCCAGTAGACTTTTAGTTATGCGAGTGAGTGAGTGAGTCAGTCAGTCAGTCAGTCAGTGAGTGAGTGCCATTTCGCTTTTAAATATATAGATAGTTTACAAAAGAAAAAATTAGAAAATTTTTTTTCCCTAATTGGTCTATTGATGGAGTCTGGAGGTATTATTTTTATCTCCATACCTACTCCACCATAACATTCGGATCATGTTGAATGTAATAATAATAATAATAATAATAATAATAATAATAATAATAATAATAATAATAATAATAATAATAATAATAATTTCAATTTTCAATTTTCAATTATTTCATTTAAAGTTACATAGTATCATATACATACAGTGTTTTGTTGCTCCTCTAGCTTAGAGCTAATTGAGGAGTATTCAAATTTCATACTACATAATAATAGTTATACATTCCATAATAACACTACAAATGAAAATTTTTGTAAAGTGTTCAATAAACTAAATTGAAAGTCTATAACAGTTTCTATCTGGGATTTGATATTAAAGTTCTAATTTCTACTACTTGAATCACAACATTAGTCACTCTATATTCTACTAAATCGGTGATCAACTTTGCAGACATTATTGTCTCTTGCATTTAGGTGGCTGTGAACAGTTGACTAGCTGAACCAACATGCACATCAACAATAATTACAACACACACAGTCATAGAATACAAAAACATAACCTATCCTCCAAAAAAACATTTATTAGCCTATACTACAAACTGTAATATACACTCTCTTAATCATGTTCACTGCTTCTAAAGCACTTTTTTGTTTACAATATTAAAATCATTCTTATTTATTCATTCATCCATAGTTTTTCTTTTCCATTTCCCATTGTACAGTGCAATTTATTATTGTCTACTATGTGCAAACTAACCTATCTACTAACTAACCTATTAGAATATTACCAATAATCTTCAACATATATTTCTATTCAAACAATTCCTATAAAATAATTCTTAAGTTTAGTTTTTATTTCATTTCTTTGTAAATTTTTCAATTCTGGTGGCAAATCGTTCAACAGGTAAGGGATTCTGTATTTTAATAGGTTCTTACCATAATTATTATTATAACGCTGTGCTCTAAATAGCCTATTTCTCAAACCATAACTTATTTCGTTTATTTCCCTTAATTCATCTTCAAAATAATGTCTGGACAAATCAGTGTATTTTGAGAGAGATTCTGGTGTCATAATACCTAATATTCCAAGCTCGACTCCATTAAATAATGTATTTGCTACTCTTCTAACTACATCATACAACGGCTGTCTCAAATACACTGGTGCTAAACTATGAATTGTAATACCATAGAATATTATACTTTGAATCATAGAGAAATAGATAATTCTTTTAATATTTATTGGAAAACAGTGGCTAATTCTAGAGCATTTGTATAAAGCAGCTTTCATAATTCGCAGCATCCTATTATTGTGTGAATTGAATTTCATGTCTGCATCAAAAACAACTCCTAGATGCTTAATATTCTCACTGAATTCCAAATGCTGACACCCGCATGTGTTTCTCAAATTATTATATCTTAGACATTCTGCTTTATGGCAAATTAATTTATAATTGTACAAACCTACGTTAATTCTAGGATTTCTAAATATAATTACCTTTGTTTTCTGTGTATTTATCTTGATACCGTTGTTGAAAAAATATTTATTAGCCAAATTGAGATCCTCTTGCATGTATCTTATGCCCATTATTAGATCAGTGTGTGTCATATATAACAGGTTGTCATCCGCATACTGCAGCACCTTACTTTTGAAACTGAGACTAGCTAGATCGTTTACATACAGATTAAATAGAACAGGAGACAAAATGCTGCCCTGAATAAGTCCACAGGATTGGTTATAATCGGTACTAATATATTCACCTATACTAACATGTATTTTTCTATTTTCAAAATAGTTTTCAAACAAGTTGAATAGCTTTCCACGAATACCTATTCTATTGATTTTTTGTAACATAATTCATAATTAACCAAATCATATGCTTTTGTCAAATCTGTTGCAACAGTTATGACAAATTTATTGTCATTTAAAGCTTCAAATATATTTTCTGTTAGTTTTTTAATAAATCTATTGTTGATTTTTTTGGAATAAACCCATATTGAGCATTATTTATTATGTTCTGATTGATCAGGTATTGATTCAATTGCATACAGATGAAATGTTCTAGAATTTTCATAATTACTGAGATTGATCCTATTGGCCTATAAGAACCTACATTTTTCTTTGCTCCATTCTTAAAAATTGGTCTGAGATGTGTTATTTTTAGACGCTGAGGTATTTTTCCTGTTTCAATTATCCTATTAATTAAATGCATCAGGATCAGCTTTAGATAGAAAATGTTATTTATGTTATATATCTTTTGGCCTAATTTTGTCAGGTCCTGCAGATGATCTATTGTTTAGTTTGTTAATGACACTATAAAGTTGATGTTCTTTCATTTTTTTAAAATTCATACTCATCCTATCCCCTATTGTATAGTTACCTTCTTTTAAATGTGGTATTATATCAAAGTGTTGCCCGTTCATTTCTGTTGTAATTTCTTCTATTTTTTCTTTAAAGCTGTTTTTAAATTTCTCTGTTAGGTTCATAATTTGATGATCTTCATTGATATTGAAATTTAACTTAATTGATTCCTTTAGAGACGGCCTATTCTTCTTATTTATAAAATGATTGATGATTTCCCAAATTTTCTTAGTATTGTTGGAGTTATCATTGAAAGCCCTATAATAATATTTCCTTTTCTCATTACGAATCATGTCTGTTAACTTATTTCGTATGTTTCTAAACTGATTTCTCAAATCCACATTATGTTTATCTCTTTTAACCATTTGCCATAAATAGTTCTTTCTCTCTATCATCAGCTTAATTCTATCATTGAACCAGGAATTATGTAGTTGCTTAGTTTTTTGTTTAACCTTTATGACACTTTTAGCATATATATTTTCGAACCTCTGAACTATATCATTATAAATATCTGATGGTTCTCTTAAGTCTAGAATCGGCCACCAATTTTCAGTTTGAATCAATTCATTTACTCTCCCCGTTAAAATGACGCTTTTATATTCATTTTCCATAGTCTGGTGTGTACCATCTGTACATGTTTCTAACAATTTAATCCCTGTCCAGTAATGGTCTGCAATTTTGCTTTCAATCAAAAATGAAATATAAGAGTTGTTAGGATCTAACTTTACATTAACATGATCTAGGCATGATGATACAACTGTGTTACCATATGTTTCCTCTCTAGTTGGCTTTTGTATAGTATTGTATAAACCATAAGAGTAGAGTACACTTATATAATTATTCGAACCATACATATTTGACAGGTAACATATATTTATATCTCCTACCATGATAATATTTTTTTCTTGACTCATTCTTCTGATGTTAAAAGCCTCTCTAATTCTTCATTAAATAAATTCACATTTTGATTAGGTGGTCTATAATAGCTATGATTATTATTGTCGTATTTCTAACACAAAACTTAAAAGATATTAATTCAGCAGAACAAAATCTATTTCATTTTTCTCAACTTTAATACCTGCTTTGTAAAAAATTCCCAATCCACCTCCCCCTCTCCCATCGGACCTACATTTAAATAGACTTGTAAAACCCTGAATTCCATACAAATTTGTTTCTTCACTATTAATATTAATTTCGCTAAGTACAAGAATATCTATTTCATTAATTATACTGATAGTTTCTGCTCTTAATGTATCCCAATTTTTTCTGAGTGATCTAATATTGGTGGATAAAATATTTAGTTCATTCACTGTCTTGTTCTTCTTCAAAAATTCTTTGGACTGATCCAAGTCTTGAAATACTCTGAAATCCCTGTCATTATTTAAATCTTCTTCATTTAATTGAAAAATTTTGCTTCCTAGAAAGTTTTATGGTTATATTTTTATTTATACCTATAATATTATTGTTTGGTAGATTTATTAGGGAGAAAAGATAGTAACTTAACCTTATTGAGCTACTAATTAATTGTAAATGTAATATCCTGGCCTTGAGAACTTTTAATTACCGTATCTTTATATTATTTTTTCTAAATCTTCAAACCTTATTATTTTTATTGCTCTAGCTGTCTCATCCTTTTTAATCATTATTCTGTCCCCATTCATCCACAGAAATTTGTATTTCTTTGTGATTTTCATTTCCTTCACTTTTTTGAATAAATTGTTGAAATAGGGGGTAAGATGGTCATTGAAGTAAATTGATTTGACTGTCTTGGTCTCGTTGAACATGGACGTGGTAGGTCTAATCGCCCTGGCCTTTTTAACTATCATATCCCTCACTGATCGAGAGCTCAGCTGTAGGATAGTTGGGCTTTCTGCATTCTTCGACGGCAGGCGATGAGTAGTTATGTCTTCTCTTCTCAGTTCAATATCCATCTTCTTCATAAGCGTGAGTATTTTCTCTTTCAGATCCTCATTCCTCGAAAACGGAATACTGGATATGATGATGTTTCTGCTTCTTCCATACTGTCGCTCACATTCCAAGTCCACTCTTAAGTCATCAATATCACTTTTTAAGATTTCTGTCTTCTTTTTAAGGTTTTTTATTTCTTCTAAAACCCCCCAATTTTCTCTTCAATTCCGGTGAACAGCTTCTTCATTTCCTCCATTTTTTTCACCATCACTGCTTCATGGTCACTGAGCATCTTCTCCACTAGACGTTTCAGCATCAAATGTGTCCCATCGGTGAGTTCTTCTTCAGTACTGTTTTTCCTTGGTCTTGCTGCACCCCTACATTGAGGACACTCCCATTCTGCTTTTTTTTGGGCACTTTTCGCCTTCCATGTTGACTTAGATACTCCCGAACAGTGAAAGTGATATTCCAATTGACACTTACCACAAGCCACACAATCGTTATCAATCGGCAAAGCCTTACCGCAGACTGAACAATCCATATTTAATCTATTGACAATATTTCACTGAATAGCAGTTAAATTCTAAGATTGTTGGTTAAAGTTTTTGTTTTCCTAACCTCACTTTTTCGAAATCTAGACTTACCGACTTCAAAGTTCCCGTGACTCGTAGCAAATATTATTTACACAATAATTATCAAGTTCTCTGCCAAAAAATAACTTAAAACATTATTATTTTTCTTTCAACTTTTATACTGAAGCACTTATTTCTCACTTGCTTATTCTTACGTTATTATAATAGTCACTGCCTTCGTGATATAAATAATAATAATAACAATAATATCGAGTGACCTGGCTGGCTCAGGTCTGGTGTCAGAGTTTTCAGGTCACAGCTGAACAAACAATTCCATGACCTGACGGCTGCTTTTTAGGCAGCCGAGACCGACGGGCCAATGTGTCCATCTGAAACACGGGAGTGAACCGAGAAAAATTTATTGAATAAGTCATATACGTGTAATCAAATCAGCATTAGCCATTTAAAGTAAATAATTGTCTTTAATCTCCATATTGTGCAGTTTTGTTGTTTTCATGTCAGACTGGCCAGTTCATTAGCTTATATATTGAATAAAGTTGGTGACATTATCAAAATTGTTGCTGCCGCTGAAAAATTTTCCAACACAGTCGCAATCTCACGAATTGATCAATGGGCCAATTTACCCTTTCCACAGCATCAAGACCCTACTACGCATAGCAACAACACCAACTGACTTGTTGCTTGTTACTAAAGTCGAAAAGCCAGCACGACATAATTTTGGTATAATCAGGAATACAGCAGTCTGGCATGCGCAGTTGACTCCCTTCGAACTCCGCCCGCCACAACAAACGGAATACTAGGGATCAACTCGTCAGACCACATCTATACATGTACTCTCTTGTCCGTGGAATAATTTTCTAACAATTTGAGCATCTTTCCGCCGACACTACTTGATTTTTTTGATCCTATCAAAAAAGATAAATCTCAAGATTGAAAACTTTTAATAATATTTTGGACTTGGGCATTGGCATAAAATAAAAATAACTGTTCGAATTGAAATGCTACTATTTATTCAATGGAATTATCATCAAATTAATAAGTCCTTCAAAATAAAGGAAAAGTTAGATTAAGAATAGATTATCGCCTTGAAGAAGATAGGCCTACCACATGGAAATCAAAGTTATCATTTCCTTTGAAGATGACTAACAAGAAGAACAGAAGATCATATTCAACAACTTCATTGATTTTTTGTGATGAATATATCACAGTTATGAGGGATTTTATTATAGTTTTATTTTAATTAATCTCACTATCCTTTCTGATGCATTGTTGAATCAATAACTCATGCTTATGATGAATGAGTTAGGAAAACTTCAATCGATTTGTGAAGATTTGATTCTAGTTGGTCAATTGTTTTGAAACATAAAAATATTGAAAAAAATGATAAATTCACGGTTCTTCGATAAAGATGCATCTCCGTACAGATATGAGCTGAACAAGCTAAGCTACCACACATAACAATTTTCATTTTTCAATTTTTCATTTTTCATTTTTCATTTGCGTGTCCATCCGCTACCCCTGTGTTAAGAGCCCACCAGGATAGTCTGTATAATCTTTATGTCTTGTGACATTTCCAAATTTAAAGTTCACTTATAATGATAACTAGTGGGTGGCCTTCAATCACAAGAATTATGTTGAGGGTAACATTATAATAAATAATTGGAAGAAAAAAGCTTCTGGACATTCTGAACTCTCACGAACCTTATGAACTAGGATCCCAATAGCCAATTGCATCCCTAGAGCCAAAATTTCTTGATAAGAAGGAAGAGTAAATTGATAACCTGTCTATTATCTAAATAAATATATTATTTAATACGGTTAATTTTTGTTTTGTTTTTTCACATACTAGGTAGCTATAGAATATTGTTGAGTACGATTTCTCATATTATTTCTTGAAACTCATTGACTATTATACAATGGTATTGTATATCAAATGGGCGGACCTGCTTTTATATGTTTCATGACGTTCCTCACATCATCAAGTACTTGCGCGAACACTTTTCAAGAATTTGGAATGCCTATTCATTGTGTTGCCTTCAATTTTAGGATTTACTAATACAGCAAATTCTAATTTTCATTTTACAGTGAGAAAAAATTTATTTTCAAACTGTCATATGATTATTTATCGTACAATTTATATTTTTTATAGTGTTTGGGTTTCTCCCAACAGAACAGAGCTAAAGCACTCATTCAAGGGCCATCTTATTCAATCACAAGATAACAGTACAATATTATAAAAACAAAGCATTATTTTCAAGGCCCTTGTATTGTGTTAAACAATCTTAATTGCCGAACCTCTTGAATTCTAGGAAAATTACACTCTACAACTTTTAAGAAAGCAATGATTGCTCATTGCTATCATTAAATATCCTAAAACCAATACAGTAGCATCACTTTACACAATTCAAGCCAGATTACAATACTACTATTTTAGAATTGATAATTATGTGAGATGTGCCTCACATGCCCCAACATCACGCACTTCAAATATAGCACTGCATATAAACTACCACGCAATTCATTTTCAGGTCTTTTCCACTCTTATACATTTTTTCGACAGAATGTTTTGAAAATGTACTTATCATTAGAATCATTCAGAATTAAATGTATTTATAATATTAATCCAATTATGAGTAGAATAGAATATAGAATAGAATAGAATAGCTTTTATTGTATTGAGCAAATATTATACAAGTAAATAAATTTATAATAAACAAATGCAAGCTGATAACCCTTGGTACTTGACCGTCAGGGTGAGTTGAGATGTATACATGACTTTTAAAGAGTTTTTTGTAAATCTTCCTTTAATACAAGAAATAAATTTTTCAATGAATAAAGTCTCTCACAATTTCGAAATTAGGCACTAATAATTGAATTCAGTTGTCAGAAAATGTCTATATTTCCATGCATCCGCACAGTACCCACTCACTTTCAGCCAGTTCTCACCATTCAAAAGCGTTTTCATCTCTGACCAAGGAAGACACGATTTTCCCAGATGCTTTCGCCTGTAGAAACTAAGAATAGGGCACCTGCCAATGAAATGAACAATATCCTCTTCTTCCTTCAAATTGCACAAAGAACAAAGTTTGCTGCTTCGCGTGTAGGAATATTTGTTCAATTGTATGAGTTCATTCCTAGCCTTGAAGAACCACTTAATTAATTTGAAGTCATACTCCTCGGACACGTATTCATTGCTATGACTGAGCTGGCTCCGAAAAGGGTAACGTTGACTAGCTACGACTTGCTGAACCTGTTGATCATACAGTTTTTCTCCTATTGTTGTTAAAACTTGGTCTGTATTCAAACTTCCATCTCTGATGCCATCCAATGAGATGCTGAATGATTCCTCCAGTCTCCGCCAATCCTCAAACATAAACGCTTCTTTACTGATCATCTCCTCCATTATACATTTTGGATATCTATCCTCTGATAACTTCAAGCATCTTTTGACAAATCCAAAGTGTAGCCTCAGAGTATGTAGAAAAATTGGCTGTAGTCCAGTCTCTAGAAGCATGGCAAGTTTGGGAGAATATGTTGGCAGACTAAACACTTTTCTTATGAAAACCCATTGTATACTCTCCACCAAGTCGAACATCCTGCTTCCCCACACCTGAGCACCATAGCACATTATGGATCGGACAACCGCTTCAAACACCTTCAGCTTTGCTTCGAATGTAATAGCATTGTTCAACAACAGGTTATTAAACAGACTTAATGCCATTTTCGCCGAGGCCAATCTCTCTCTGGAATGCAGTGTCATTGAAAGTCTTGACGTCAGATTTATTCCTAGATACTTGTAAGAATTGACAACTTCGATTGGTTTTCCTTTGTACCACCATTTCTCATGCCTTCCTTGTTTTCCACCGTTTCTAAAAATCACTATCTTGGATTTATCAAGGTTGACAAGTAGGTTCCATCTTCTGCAATATTCCTCTAATGCTGTGATCATCTTTTTCAAATCTAATTTATTTGATGCAAGAAGTACAATGTCATCAGCATAGGCAAGTATTCTTATATTTGTGTCATTCAGCTTCACACCCCCCTCCATATTCTCCTCTAAATCGTTTAGGAACAATGCAAACAGTAGGGGGCTCAGCAGACAGCCTTGCTTCACGCCAGTATTAGTTTCAAATGCATCTGAAAGACCCTCTTGACTCCAGACTCTCGCTGTGGAGTTTGAATGAATAACTTGGAGGATTCTTAGCATTTTTGTGGAAATTCTCATTTCTGACAATTTGAGAAACAACGAATGTCTGTCAATTCGATCGAATGCAGCTGAATAATCGACAAAGAAAGCATAGACTTTCTGCCTCTTGACTGCAAGCCTCATTCTGATAATTGCCATCAAATTGAAAATGTTTATCTACTGTTGAATAACTCTCCCGAAAACCAGCCTGGAACTCTCTCAGTTTTCCATCACGATTGACCCATGCTTTCAGTCTATCAAGGAGAATTGCAGTGAACAGCTTTGCTCCAGCATTGCCAAATGAAATGCCTCTGTAGTTTGAAGCATCCCCAGGGTTGCCTTTCTTGAAGATAGGAAAAACTATTGATCTCTTGAAGCTGTCTGGGACACAGGAAGTGCTGTACATTCTATTGTAAAGATTCAACAGACTCTCCATGAAACAGGTGGGCGCATTTTTGAAAAATTCATATGGTACTCCATCCTCTCCAGGTGCTTTACCATCTTTCACGCGGACCATGATCTTCCTCAACTCCTGCATCTGGAATGAAGCATCCAACAATTCATCCTCAATGTAGGGCTCCACATACAACACTCTCTCAGCTGTCACTGCAGGGTTCAGCAGCTCTTGAAAGTGTTGAATCCAATCTCCCATTGATATTGTTGAACCAATAACAAATTGCTTCTTCTTAAGCTGTCTGACCAATGTCCAGAAGTCCCTTGAATCCTTCACAGTCTTGAATCCTTCAATGCAATTCCTCCAGTACGTTTTTTTCTTTTCCTTGCATAGTTTCTTGTAATTAGAGTTTGCCTCCAAGTAATGCATTTTCACCACCTCTGAGTTTGTTTTCCGGTAGAGTTGCAAAAGGCTGAATGACTGAAGATCCGCGATTTCCCACAAATGTAAACTCACCATTCCTATCTCCTGCCATCCTTCGATTCAAGATCACCATTTCTTATTCCTCAAACAATTCCAACAAAGATTTTCCGTTTTTATTTAATACTTCATCCTTCGAACGTCTATGTAGTGATTGTAAGTAGTGAATTCCAGTTATTAGTTCTTCTTCAATATTATTTGTTCATCGCCAACTCTTCCATTCACATCTCCTATGAGCATGATATTCTGTCCCAGTTCCTGCATTACAACATTAATTTCCTCAAAATCATTACACCAATTATTACAATTAATATAAACCGGCAGAATATTCACTATCTGCGACTCCATCTTCAACTCAATAACAAAATGATTTGAAATTTTTAAAAAAATTATATATTTTTTATTTCTTTCACTTTTTTTTATTCCATATATTCTGCCACCACTCGCTCTTCCGTAATTAGCAATTCTAACTGCCGGCACCCAAACCAGCTCATACTCGGCAAACTTCAATTTGAACTGAGAGAAAAAATATTCATTATCGATAAAAGTTTCAAACAGACAAAATGTTTCATAACTCTGAAGTAGATTAATAAAGTCAATACTATGCAATTTATTCATAATTCCTGCTACATTATATGCAATAACACTGAAAAGTCCTTCATTATTTTCCTCATTGCAGTTCCGATTATTTGTTTGTTGCGCTGCTTGACGGGCGAAAAAAGTTTGTTATTATTTCCGTTGTACCGGTCTTCATTGTATTGGACTTGGCTCTTCTTATCTGCTGCTCGGCTTCTCTTCTTCTTTTCTTGAAATTCTCCTCTTGAATATGCATTGAATCGCCCGAATCTGTTTCTTCTATATACTTGCACTTTATCTCTTCATAGCCCATAAAATTTCCATCAATCTCTAAACCATTCCTTCTCATTTTCACAGTATGTTTCAAACATACAAGTTTTTTACGTACTCCATTCAGTTCCTTACGAATTTCTCGTGAATGTTTATCCAAATCATGATCAACGAATATTTTAGAGCTTTTAAGTTTTCCGGATTCTTGTAGGATAATTGACTTTTTGATTGAGGATATAAAAGATACCACTATAGGACGAGCCCCTCCACTATCAGATTTTCTACCCAATCTCCTTACAAAATTGATATCTTGTGGCTTCAGTTCCACTTTCATAATTTCATTACAAATATCCACAATCTTTTTCATAACCTGAGAATCTCCTTCCCTATCATTCTCCTTGACACCAAAAAATATCACATTATTCTCTCTTTTCATCTTATCAATTAATTTATTTTGCTTCTGAAGTTCTTGATGCAAGTTTCTATTTTCTATGATTAGGGATTCAATTTTATGATTCTGTTCTGTGATTATGGTAGTTATATTCAAAGCACTTATTTCTTGTTTAATAATTTTCTGAGTATCGCTTATAATGTCAGTTTTGAATTTGGCCAGAATGTCCTCTAAATCCTCTTTATTCAAGGCCATGATAGTATAGATAGATAAGGTGCCGTTGTTTTCACAGAAATAAATTGTTTGACACTTCAATATTGATTCGAAAGAATTCTACTGAGCTACGGTATCTAATCTGGCTAAGAGAACGAAGAATATTTCACTACGGTATATAGCTGTCTATCTATCTACAGGTATATCGATGTAAAGTACTTATCTATCGTCAGCCGGTATTGCTTCTTCTCCTCCCGCCCGTCTCCTTAAAAGTTCTATTGCAGAGATTTCACTTCAAACTAACCTATAATTTCTGAATCGAATTTCACTTAATAAATATCACATTATAGTAACAAGAATGTCTTATTTCTTTCTATCAAATATCTCCTTACATTGTAACAACACACTGTCTACAAAACACGACATAAAAATGTTTCTAAACCAATAAAATTCACCAAAAAGACAACCGTTATCACGAGCGCAACCGACCTGCTTCAAGTCTCTCTCTCAACTCCCCCAATTATGAGTATCCGTAACTAGAAGCTTCTCCGGTCCTGTTCATGTTCACTAAACTTGACAAATCATACTTGTCAACAGAAACATGGATGCTCGCACAACCAAAACTTCTCTTAACACTCCACATGTACAAGCATGTATAACTGTCAAAAGCCTCCAGTCATAGTCATCATACAGAGATGGTACTCTACAGTGGATTATCTCATAAGCATCGATCGAAGCTTGACCGAACAAAACCATAGAAAGCTGTTAATCTGGTAAATAAATAAATTCTACGTTCGCCTCCATAAACTCCAATTTGACTCTTCTAATGAAAACGTTGACGCCACATCATTTATCCAAAGAAGCGATCAAGAAGCGGATTTGTTAATATGGGGTGTTGTCAGAGATATGCCTGAATTCCTGTGCGGAGGCTCTCGCCCGTTGCAGAGGGAACATTGTGTACTTGTGCACCCCTTGTTTGCTTACCGACCTTATTCCGTTCCAGTCCTTCCCTTTGCAAAGGGACCTCTCCCACTAACCATCCTAATAGAAACACCCCAACTATACCCTCTAATTAATAAACACATGCCTGCAATGTTTTCATACCACATCGATTTGTTTTCAGAGCCTAACAACGTTTTCATAACTCAATATTCGAGTCTAGGATGTTCAAAATTCAGATAAGGCATGCGAGTGTTTATTGATAGTTTCTGGGAAATTTTTTTTTTCGTACCATGGATAAAAAATAGTTCTAACTGGCCCGTAAATTTCCAGTCCGAAGTAGATCCCAGAGCAGGAGAGAGTGCTTTCCAAAATATCACTCACTCTACTTTACTTTCATGATAATAGTAATTATAATAAGAGTTTTGCAAAACAAATGACAGAACTTCAACGTTTTAGGTCATCGTACGAGAAGACTAACAACGATTAGAAACAATGGTTTGCAGGCTATTAATTTGCTGATACCACTTGTATTATGATATAAAAGTTATTAAAAATTCGACAGAGTCACTGTTCAAAATGCATCTAATTCGACTATCAAGAAACCGTGGTCCTGTACCAAATAGAACTGTAGAATATTACAATATATGTGTGTTTTTATTTTATTCCAAAATTATCAATTGGGTGAAACATTTGAAATAGGTGAGAATGAATAGCAGCGTTTCTTCGAATAGAAAACAAATTTTCTTTTCTTTGAAAAAATTGCTCTGACTTGTTTGCAAGGTGGAGTATTAAATAAAGATGCAAAACATTTGAAAAAGCAAGCGGTGGTTAGTGCTGTTACTTGAAGCTTACCGTATCGGACATGGAAAATTCTGCTCCAGATAATGAATAACCACATATAACAGCAATATTAGTAAGCAAGGAATAGACAGGTTCCCTATTCAAGAGTACAGTACTGCTTCCATACTCGAAAGCTGTTGAAGCCGACTCAATCACTATCAAGAAATATGTGAGGTAGCCTATTGTGAAGATTTATCGGAGTTATTGATTCATTTTATAGAATCCTGTCAGGAAATTGAATATTGGAGCTGTGTACAAAATATAACGTTTAAGTTTCAACTTGGCTCCACCTTTATGAATATTTTAATTTTTCAAACAATGTGATTTATCTTTCTCCTTCCTCATAAATCACTATTCATTAATCACTATCGTAGCAGAGGATACCTAGTCTACCTAAAGGTGCGAACAGATATACGCGCCACGAACATGAGCAATTCACTTTTAATCAGCTTTTTATAAATGTATTTTTACAGAAACGGTAAGATACAGATAAAAAAGCTTGGCATCAGCTGATTAAAAGTGAATTGCTCCTGTTCGCGGCGGGTATATCTGTACGCACCTTTAAAAGAGCAATTTGTAATAATTATGCACCTATTTCGGACGAGTAATAATGTTCTTCACATTCCATGAAGGACTTTTCAAAATTCGCTTCTTTCAAGAAATTGTGGATCTCAATTAAAATATAAACCATTCATCTGCCTCAGATGATGATACGAAAACAATACATAATATATAAAATACTCACTTGAACACTTTGTTCAAAAAGTACAAAACATAATTTATGAAAAAAATTTATTAAAAGTACAAAAAAAATGTTAAATTTCTTCTAATTTAATCGGCATAACCAAGAGAATTTATTGGTTTCTGTACTGGATCTGGAAAAATACTTCCTCGTCTGTAACTATTACTCGTAAATTCGAGTTCATTTGTATTCTAATCAATTAATTTATACAAAATTCCAAATAGAAGTTTGAGCGAGATACAAAGGCCCTATTTTCAAAACTCCACAAACTCTTCATATTTAATCGTAATTTCAACCTACAGAGCCTCAAAGTTCAAACAGATCTTTTTTTCCTCCTTTGCTTGGCTATTGTAAGAATATCATATTATTCTGTAGTGTCGACTATAATTCGTATAATTTTGTGCGTTCTGAGAAGTTTCTTCCCTTTATAACCCTCCATAAAGAAGGTGGTTGACATTCATTAGGTTGGCATGAACCTTGAGTTAATTGGATCATCCATTCATTTAACGCTTCTTGAACAAACGCTGTTACTCTCAACTTGGCTAATATTACAACTTGAGCTAATACTGTGACAACTTGGTTAATTTCAGAATTGATTGTCCATTACAAGATGCTGAGCTCTGTTGCTCTAAAAAAAGAAGGCAAAGTACTTATCTCGAAAAATTATGTTGATAATTCAATAATAAATATAGGCTCTATTCTTTAACAGACTTTGTACGAAGAGTGTTGATTCTAGATATTGATATTGATCACCTACGAAATCAGGAATACTTCTAGTTCAATTAAATTCAATCCTTTATATCATTGTTCTAGAAGCAATAACTATGTAATTCCCCTATTTTTAAACATTATTTGATAATGATTTTTTTGTTTATTTTCATTTAATAATCAATATTTAATTAATCAAACTAATTGCGTCGTTTTCGGATAAGTTCTTATAATATTGGTCTAGTTCTACTGTTGAATTTTCTTGAGAATTCTGTGTATTGTGGGTTGCCTACTCACCTCCTTCCTACTTGTTAGGCATTACAAAAACTATTATCACTTACCTGTTATTCTTTTGTTTAAACTCATTTCATGTTTTATTATTTGAATGTAAGTTATGATATAACTCATCTTTCCTCTTACTTCCTCAACTTTCCTCAAATGTATCATTATTTCATCTCTCTCACAATGCACTGTAGGTCTTAGTATACATAATATCTACAATATTATTCTATGAAATAATGATATCTAGAATTATTGTTACTGTGAGCTTTTGCTCAGAGGCTCACTCCTAGAGACTTACCAATGAAATAACTAAAATTTGGAACATACCTCACACCTTGATAGATATCGTACAATGATGTGAAATCGAACTTTCTTGATATCAGAGCAAATCATACTGGATGTTGCTGTTCTAATCTTTTAAAAATGTTTCTTTCATCAGTTTGTAACTTCAAATGTTGAATGATCATCTCACTTTCAATTCCCACAAGAGACACTAACAAAGATCATACAAATTCACTTTTATCCTGCTTCCAATTTATGCTTAATCTGATATATACCACATGCATCCTATTAATTAATTTGTAAGCTGAAATATAATAAAGGAAAGAATTGGCTCATACACGTACGGGATAGGAAATTCACGAATGACGCATCATCACGTCTGATCTACTTGACTGATCAACTTAAAATTCTGCATATTGATTCATAATTTACCAAGTAAGGTTAAGGCCTATTTCAAACCCTTCAAGATTTCAGTAGGTCAAGTTCTTAGTCAGTCAAGTTTCTGATTAGACCTTTGCGGAGCACAGGTTACCTGCTAGTTTAAAGTATTTCCATTCAAGGTATCCTACTTTGAATATGTTATATTGAATACTGTTATAAAGGGAAAATCATTAAAATATTACGAACAAATCTTCTCCTAATACAGTATTTTCAACAGGATAACTGAAGCTCCATTCCTGAGCGAAATGATAGTTTCTGTTCCAGTAATTTATTCGAACATCGTTCGAAGATGGTGGGAGTGCTTCTTAACTCAGTAATCCCTCTGTGTCGTCAATTCAGAAAATCCACCTTTTTTCTAAAATTATAGAAGTATCTAGTAGTGAACATTAAACCACTAACTGATAGAACCAGTGAAAGGTCAAGCGTCGAATGACTTTTGAAAACCTGGATCGGTTTCTCTAGTTTCATTGGTATCACTTTTTTCTCCCTCTCACAATCCTCCCAGCACGAACGGGATTGCTCAAGGTGACCAATGACTTTTTCGCGCTCTCGCACATTTTTATGAGGAAAATCCACCATCAGGATTGCGCATGCGCAAAACAAAAGGGCGAATTTTGAAAAGCGCGGGAACGTCAGACACCCCCCAACGAATGTAGCTCGAACTCAGTTGACTTCGGCATGCCGCGTCGTGATGTTGTCTCACTTCCGGTTTACTGTGTCACGTTGTGTTCACGTTCAAATTATCAGATCGCGTGCCAACAAATATGTTGAGTGAGGATTTGAGCTGGAAAAACAAAAAGTATTTCAACCCTGGATGCTCAGTGCATTCTCTCAGTATTAGCATAGTATTCTAATTTTTTATTGATTGCTTGTTGTTTTTGCTGGATAACTAGGATGGATTATTCAGTGCTTGAAATATCGCGCTAGAAAAATATTGAAGACTTTCTATCGTTGGAGTCATTGAACCTCAGGCTGTCATCGAATATAATGTGATCACCAATGTTGAATTCATAAAAACACCACTCATTGGAAAAATGTACAAATTATTCATAAATTTGATAGATATAACAATACACATGATACACGTGACTAATGTCAAGTCAGTGGTACATGTGTATTACTTTTTTTTCTTAAAAGAATTATAGTACCCTTCGAAATTAATAGAAAAATAGATTAAGAATACAAATTATAACAACTAGTTTTAGTGTTCACACCACGTCAGGTTATACAAAAATTCAAACATAAGTTTATGCATTTTAGAAAGATATTGTACTATTTTTTGATAAACCATAATTTTCTATTATATTAAATCAGCTCAATTCAATCGCCTTAAGCTTGCATTTCACTGGAATTCGAGCTTCATAGTTTCCAATCGTCTGATGCACTAATAGAGTAATTCGATGATAGTTATTAAAAAAGTGGGATAGATTATTTAATTTACAAATTTGAAAGAATGATCAATGTTTTTGAAATTATTCGATCACAATGTAAACCAAGGAAACTTCATTGTTTATTTCACCAGTCTCTTCCAACAATTTTTTTTTCTCTCAATGAACAATTTTCAACAATGCATAGTGAAATGACTAACAATCAAAATCTAAAAAATATTCTTGCTAGGAATCCGTGTAGTCAATCTGATATAATTGGGAAATTGCTGTCATCATTTTTCAATCAATCATTGATTCAATTTACAATCAACATTTTCGAATTCTCTCATTGTATCATGATTGATTGAAAAAGCATTAGATTTATTTTTCACCCAGATCCCAGCTCCAACTGGAATTGTGATGGCGAAACCAATTAATAGGGCACGTATGGTGTATAATTAGTGTTCTCGTTATCTTTGTCAATGAATTAAACCAGGATTTATCTTCGATAGTGACAGCTCAGCTCTTTGTCATGAAGAGCATATTCATTTCAGCGACTTCACTCTTCCTTCTCCTTCTTTTGACTGGTGAGTGTTATTCTAACAATAAACAATATCATGATATTCATTGAGCAAAAACTTGATATTAGCCCGAGAGAATACCTCTGTATATTGATCCGTTAACAGCGTTATCAGTCTGGAGTAAAATGAACCTTTATTCAATGAATAACCTATTCGACAGTTTATAATAGGTTTTCCAATGAATATATTCATCTCAATATCACCTGAACAGATTTTTCTCACTACTACATACATCTAAATCTTCTCTTCATTTATGTTTCAAAGTAAGTTTTCCATTATATACTCGAGTTTTTTAAACTTCTATTTGTAAAGTATCAATAATGCGTTTGATCCATGATGAGACAAAAGTCTTGTGATTTGTAATCAGTTTTGAAAACTTTGAAGTTTTGTGTCTCTCTTTAGCACGAAGAGGAATTAGGAACTAATTTCTACCTAATTCTCTTAGAAACTAATTTTTAATTATACTTCTCTATAAATAAAGTGTATGATAAGCCTTCCTGCGAAATATTCCGTTATAGAGTGAACCACAATTATAATTAACTACATAATTACATTCAATTAACATAATGGCTTCCGGTCCCAATCTTTCATATCTACGGTATAGAAAACTGAACGAGTTACACTACTTCGAAAACTCTGTGTATGAAGGGGTTGCCTACTCAGTTCCTTCATCCGCTAAGCATCGAAGGCTGAGCTGGAATGAGCCAATCATTTACGTTTAATCAAAACCATTTACAAACAAAATAGCTATCAGTCCTTGTGAAAGAGGTTCGAATTGAGCAATTTTGATCCTAAATATGAGTTCGTAATTTTGCACATAATGAGTATTGAGAGCTGATTGCCAGTCAAATCCTCGTTCCATTTTCCAATATCAGGCAACAGAATGCGCCAAAATTATAGAACAATGAATAATAAGCTTTAGGAAATCATTTTCGGGAAAAGCTAAGGCCTTGATGAGGTCGTTTTCATAATATATTTTGATGAATTGTGCTTGTGTTCTACATAAATGGGTCGACCAAGCTTATGCTCTTCATGGTGGTTTGAATGGAAGGTGGCATTGTTCCATCTTTTGACCTGTCGTGAGCAGACTCACTATCCATTCATTATCATTACTTGGAACCCATCTGTGTCTTGTGATGCACTGTGATCTTGATTTCGCATCAACTAATCAACCATATCATTGAATGAGGTAGAGATGTCATGACTACATATTATATTATAATCAACGACAGGATAAACAGCCCCAAGCAAGTGACACGCTCAGGATTATAATATGTATCCTTATGAGAGATTTCTTAATCACATCCCTAAATGTGATGTTTGATGAACAATGATGAACATCCCTGTAGAAATATGAGCCTGTCAAATCACATTATGAACGCTATCTGGTGTATAGCGTATTAGAAAACTGTATAGGAGTTAACAAGAAAACTCTTGTTACATTGTAATGTAACAACATTACACAGTCACCCATAAATTATGAATACTTCTGTTTTATAGCAAGCTATATTTTGATATTGGATAAGTACTCTACGATCATTTTCATTCCTGATCGATGAATGAACATAAATATAAGTACATGAGGAAATCAATGTTTTATAGATCAGAATGCTTTCTTGGTTCATTCATGCAACTTGGAGATATTATTGAGTACATTCACTACTAGAATTTCAGTCTCATTAAGAAATTATTTGAAATTACACCTGCAATTGAACTTGTGCTTCCTGGAGTTCACAAACTAATTAGAGTTCAAGGCCATATGTGATTAAAATTATGTTGATGTATAAAAGGAAATGCTGAATAATCAACAGAGCTATCTAACTAGAACATCGTAAGATATACAACGGAGTACTACCTCTTAATTAGTATCCATCCTCTTGACTTTGCGGTCAATCTCACACCGGTTCTTTTTCATTGAACATGGATGAATAGAAAATGATACATATTATATATGTACCGTAATCAATAAATGGAAATGTGAAGTTTGTTTCAATTTAAGAAATATGTTATAACAAATTCTATCTATACTGATGGGAAAAGCCAGATAGTATGATGTCACATGTCACATAATATCATACTCATATCTGACTCATCGGATCTACAATATAATATTCCTTGCAAGATCTAATTAGCAAGGTCTCAGGCTACATCCAAACATCTCAATTTTTCTCTATTTTCAATTCATAGTTGAATACTATGGCCCGGTTGCACAAAAGCCGGTTAAATTTCAACCGTGATTAATTTCACGAGAACCAATCAGAGAAGGCCTTCTTAATAAGACGGCTTCTGTGATCGGTTCTCGTGAAATTAATCACGATTAAAATCTAACCAGCTTTTGTGCAACCGCAATTGTGACTGCATAGTAATCATGAGTATTCACTGAATAACAAGTATTGCTACATGAATGCAAAACTTATAACAACTGCTGCAATAAATATGCCTCAAGAATCACTATCTTATGAGAATATTAACAAAAGTTATCTAAAGTTATATGATTAGCGAGTTCACGGATAGAATTACAAAAAAATCGCATCTCTTGTTTGTGTTTTCTATGGTTATTCTTTTGGAATTCTCACGCCGTTTTTTTATTTTAATATTATTTGTTCATGTTCATTCATAGGTTTTCCACTTTTTTCACTAACAATCTTCTCGTTTCATCGCCACTGAAAATCATTGATTGATAACATTACCTGAGAATTATTTGTTGGAGAGAAAAGAAACTGGTTTGAGAGAATGAAAGAAAATGTCACTACATTGAGTTCACTTAGCGTCAAAAACACCTAGCGTCTTTTGAAACACAGAGACACAAACCAGGTCTCACGGTCTAGTTCCGGAAAAATTTGTTGCCCAAATGTCTTGCGATTTTCTGTCAGCTTTTGTACGTTTTCTTAATACATTTAATAAGCTTTGAGAATTGACTGCTTCCTCTATTTACTACTTTTCTATTCAGTATTCTCTACAATTTCATGAAAACAATGAAAAACTGCAAGGTCATGAAATGTTTGACAAATACCAATTCCAAAAGAAAATAGAAGCTGACTTATCTCGCTTTTGAATCTTAGGCAGTCTCATTCAGCTGAAGTTTTTAAGTTAGTGACATTTGACTTAAAACAAGGCTACCCTGTTCTATAGAGACAATTCAACACATATTGTTTATGTGTGAGCAGATTCCTTGAACGCGGTTTATTAATGCTCATTTTTCTAGCAGTATTCCACAATACTATCATACTATTTGCCTATCATACTATCAGCAGCATAATTTATTGCAGATTGATGAGGAATTGACCAATTTAACATCCTTCAGTGTCAAGATTTCTTCTCATTAACAAAGTTATAATTCGAAAGGGAAATATTAATTTATGATTCCACAAAAATGTTGAAATCATAATTCCTTGAATGAATCATACTTCCTTGATTTCATCAGAAGTGAAAGACAACTTTTGAAGCTTTGAGAATAATCCTTCAAATTTTGAAAAAAAGACTTCCACTAATATACTGTCTACCGGTATAGCTTTGCTCCCGATTGCCTGAATCAACTCTCTCAGTCTATCTTCTACGTTGGTAGTACAACCATAGATGAAGGATAAGCATAAGCATCTCGCTAGCGAAATTTGCAACCAGAAATCACCGTTGCATGGAAAGTCTCCTATATTTCTTGTCTCAACAAGAAATATACTATATAATGGTACAACTCATTTGAATGCAAGCCATTTCATTGTGTGACGTTGTAAACCTTTGCCCCACTGATTGGGTGCCATATTATGTGAGATTGTGCTCTGTACCCTTGGAGGGTTACCTCTCATGATAGAGCGATGATATTAGTATTTATAAGAGCAGTCTCTAAATTCCCTCTTTTGCGAATAAATTCACAAAAAATTAAGGCCGTCCGGCTCGCAAAATTACTGGGTTCAAACCTCAGCTCTAGCTCAGTGGTAGATACACGAATATTCCAAATATAAGTAATTACCATAAGGTTCAATGACCAGTGATTGATAATTCTTACCGCTGCTTCTGTGAAGTTCTTGAAGAATACCAGTGAGGAAATTAAAAGAATATTTGATGACTGATTATCAGTAACCATGCATCACTAGAGAATAATAAGGACCAACTATAGTTGTTTCTAGTTGATTCTTAAAACGCTCGTCGTGAATACAAGTATTCACCAATATACCCTTTCAAAATTCCTTAGAACTTACAACGCCAGTTCTTGAAGCTCTCTGGATCCTTATATGCTATAACTGGAACCTTATTAATATAATTTTTCAATATACTTGTTCTGGCTGATAAAATGAATATCATCAAAGGATGATAAACATTGAGTGCTCTGAATAAGGTTAATATTACTTGATTCAATAATTTTAAGTGCTGCTAAATATTTGTTGATATTAAAACAGCTCAAACTGTATATCACGAGATGAACTAGGATAAAATAAATTTCTACGATTTGTATGCTGACATAAAACACAAAATATATTCCCATAAAAGAGATGTGCATAAAATATTCGATATATCTATAATTCACTTAAATAATCTATTTCAAAAATCTGAATAATTATCACAGGCTTTACTAATATTCACAATAGTGGGTTTCAAATTCATAAATATATTATATTTAATACTGGTACTTAGACTTCCAATCAATACAAAATTCTGCAAATAAAAACCTGTTCGGTCTATAGGTTTGATATACTATACTTGGTTCAATTAACAATTTTATAATTAATAAATTAATATTCAAACATGAGATCTCAGGGATTTGTATGAATTCGGGCCGTGCGTGGAAGTAAGCTTCCTACATATATTAAATAAATTTATAAAATGTTCTTATGAACTATGTGATATTATTCAACACGTGGTGATTTTTAATTTAATTCAAGTTAATTTGAATAGTGCTTTTTTATTAATTACCCCACTGAACGTAGAAAAACGAGCTCGTTCGACTTATCACTCACTGAACTGAAGTTCTAGATGGTCTCGTGGATTGAATTAATTATTTCCAATAATTAATTAGGTAGGCTCCTTTTCGTCTCTGCTGGGCTAGCGCGTGATCCAGATTCTTATAAGTTTCTTTCCGAATTACAGATATATTTATAGGGAACGATTACAATTACGAACTCTTTGACAGCACTGAGTTCACAGATAATTGACATTTAATACAAATACTTTACATTAAAAAAAAGGGTTTGGCTTAATAGTTTTAAAATTTTAAAAAGAGGAAGAAAGAACCCTAAACTCCATGTTCATCCTCTCAGGTCGGGATCTTAAGCCAGAAGAAAGAGGTTTTTAGAAAAATTTGTCTCTTCCACGAATAATTCTGTAAGCTACTCTCTGATTGGCCTTCAATTCAATAGACTCAATACAATTGGTTGCCTTGGGAATCAGGGCTTCCTCGGCTTTATAATAGAAAAAATTAAATAAAAAAGAATTTTTATACAAATGTATGGAGTGTTTATCTTAAATTGATTTCATAAATAAATCCTAACATGCGATGTTAATATATTTAGTTTTTCTTTTATATGAGTTTTGTATACTCTTGATTTATCATGCTTTTTTAGATTATAATAAATATTTATACAAAAATAATGGGTGTTCGTATTTCTACACATCGACTTCCTTTAGTATACATAATATATCCTTTATGAGTAAATTTTATATAATTCAACCTGTCATATGGGTTGATCAAATAATCAGCTGATTCGCTCAGTATTGATTCTAATAATTATCGATTTATCCAAGATCGACTAATTCTTTTCAAAATGTAAACAAATAACTCTAACCTCAATGTTCATGCATTTTATTTTTTATAATCCGCCAATAATAAGTAAGCCGCTTTATAATTTTTTGATCTTACCAATGGGTTCTCATAATTATTAAATCACAATTATACATGTTTTCTTATCATTGTTGATAATGCTATTACTCCTAATCGCTAATAATACTTGATTTGAGTTGATTTATCCTTTGACTAGGTCTAACCTTCTTTCCAATTTTATAGTTCTATTATATTTCATTGGTTCATTTTAAAATATTTGGTGGTATTAATTTACCACGTGACAATTGTAAGCTGTGGTTCAAATTTCCGGCTTCATTCCCGCATCACCTACAGGCAAATCCTTGTATTCCTGTTGCATTTTAAGGCACAATTAAGAAGAGTGTTTCCAGCTACTCATACTTTGATTCATATCACGATGGTCTATTCCACTCGTGTTTTCATTTCCAGGCTTGATGAATACGATGAATGATATGAAACTATGGTGAATCCGTTCCATCCTGGTATCCAGTCTCAGTAGAGATTAGCCTAAATTTACTGAATATAGTTTACAGTTTACATATTCGTAGTGGCACATGCAAATAAATGTACTATACTGTAAATAAGGAAACCATATTGATACAGCTAAAATATTTCTGATCAATACATTCCATGGAAAGTTCTTTACTTTCTGCTATTACATTGTATACCTTTTCAAATTATGAATGATCGGTTGAATGATTTGAAATGTTTTAGAGCTTTGGTATTCATAGAAATTGATGTCAATCTTCTTATAGAGATCAATCCAAAGCTGAGACGTACTTGGATTATTTGAAATGGTGGAATATTTATTTGGTTTCACTCGGCTTACATATGATTCCCTGAAAACTCTCGAAGCAGGCTGTTGAGGGAATAGGAATAGAAGACCCTATCTTCTTAAAAATTTAGCTGAGTGCTTGGGTCTTCTTTACTTTTTTCATTTCTCTCACACTTTCTCTGTCCATTTCTTCTGATTCTTCCTTGAAATCGCCTCAGAGAGTTTCCTACCTCTTTTCCCTCACACATTTGTTGCTTCGTCCTTTTCGCATTCAACTGGAACAGTCTTTGCGCTGGAGAATCATCTTCACAGTATATTCCTGTCAGTAGTTAAACCCCGTAAAATATTCGTCTCTCTTGTATAGTGGAGGGATTAAGCTCTTCAGAGAGAAGTATCAAGAAACTTCAAAGTCAACCTCTACAGTCTCTCAGGACCACAGGGCGTCCTCCAAGAGGAATATGGATTTATTATTGGATTCAAATAGATAAGGCTGGATTCAAATTTTATAAATACTTCGTTGGAGCTTGGCCCCATAAATTCACATACATCAAAATTAAACGATAACTTTTTTATATCATTGAATACTTGATCATTGATTACTGTGCATAACGTACATTGGAGTTACTCCTTATTAAACATATCTATAGAGCCCGGTAGGCTACTCTCTATATCCAGTGAAACTAGTAATCGTTTTAGTCTCTTTCATGTTGATGGGCTCTTTCCAATGAGAGTTTGCAAAAGACTCAACTTAAATTGTAAAGATTTCTCGATCAAAACGTTTTTTGATGGAAGTGAAGAGTAAAAAGTTGAAATTGTATTGATGATTTTTATTTCAAGTTTAAAATTGGGGAAAGTTCTTGTAGCTAGATATATTGTAGCAACATAATATTCTACCTAAGCCGTTTTGTTCAATTTTTTTTTCTCGATCAAAACGTTTTTTGATGGAAGTGAAGAGTAAAAAGTTGAAATTGTATTGATGATTTTTATTTCAATTTTAAAATTGGGGAAAGTTCTTGTAGCTAGATATATTGTAGCAACATAATATTCTACCTAAGCCGTTTTGTTCAATTTTTTCAAAAAGTACAGTATCAGTTTGACAACATCATGTAAAATTTGTCACTAAAAAAAGACTATTCTCTGGATACCTTACCGACGCACATGTCAGCTTGAATTAACTGATGTTGAATAATGATTCTCATCACAGAGAAGCTCTACCCATGCGGAAGTTCACAGGCGATGCATTTTGTTTGCATGTATGTCAGGTGAAAAATTGATGAAATTATTCTTCCCTCTATGGTCGAAATTCGAAACTTTCTTTCATACCAGCTGCAGGATAAATTTAACCAATAGAAAGTCGATGCTAGTCTGCTTGGTTCAATAACCGTAACAATATAAGTATTCTGAAAATATACAATGTTGATAGAGATAAACTTCCCTTTTTCAGAATTATTTTTAAAACCTCCATCATTATTTACCCAAACTGGTATCATGAAATCGATAAATTTAATATTGTTGACGTTTTTACCTGTTGTGAGAATATAATTCCAGGGAAATTATAATAATTGGCCAAATAAAACATGGATTCAGAGAGGTACATTCACTTCTGAAAAAATATTTTTTCCTTTCAGAACAATTTCCAGTTTGAAGTATCGATAACTGATTTAGAATTATTCTTCGAGTTTCAGTTCACATATAGTCTTCTATAGCTGTTACGACTATCACACCTACACTTCCACTCTATTCGGTAACTCGAATAACCTCAAATTAACTTCCTTGCTCCTTGTTTGTAGTGGGAATCTTGCAATTGACTAGCAAATATGAGCTGACAATTAGATGATGTGGCAGCCCACCGTTATAGGGGATGAGAGTTTGTCTTTGAACTTCTCTCCAATTGAATAATTATAGTTGAGATATTCAAGCAGCCCAGAAGCAGGAATAGTTACTTAGTCATTGCTGCTAATTGCTATGGAGTTGAAATGGAAATAAACTTTTAATGGAAAAAGTTTAGTCTGGGAACTTTCTCTTGTGCTACTTCGCAAATTAGTGATACTTTATATTGAAGTTAAAAATTCCCCACTATTGAATTAAATAAACTTGAAAAGTTTCAAGTGAGGTGGAATTCATGCACGTTTAAAGTTACTAAAAAGTTACATTACTTTAAAGTTGCATTTGAAGCTCTTATGTGTATTAATTCATACATATTTCTATTCAATATTATGCCTAATAATATAAATAGTTTTCAAAACTATTAATATTTCAACGTTCTTATCAACGTTTCATCCTAAATGCAGTATTTTTGAATCCAAATTCTCTGTGAAGGTCTCCCCAGAAGTTTTCCTCAACAAATTTCTTCGATAACTAACGATATCGCTTTGAAAACACTTTACACTATTTTTTCAAATCAATTTGATAGAAGGTACTATGAAAGTTATGACAAGCTTTTCAAATTAATTCTACTTGCTAGGAAAGCAATAAATTCCTCTGAAAAATACACCTTCAATGGAATATAAGAATAAATGAAAGTAGTCCATTTTGAGTTGTAAGTTTAGAGTTTTATCTTTTTACTGAAGCCAGAAACTCAACACAGTCTCACATAATAAGACATGTTGTTACTTAATATTATTGTTCTTAGCAATAATTGGAACTCCATCTTACAACTACAACAAATAGGTTTGCCTCTGTTCAAAATGATCAAGCGTTTCAATCCGAGAAACATACAAATTATCTTTAATAAAAAACTTGTGAGTATGTTTATTGACTAAGTTAATTGCATTCGGAACTAAAGGAAGTAATTATTAATTATTGGGAAAATGTTGAAAATTTATTGGACCAAACTCTCCTTGAGTCTTCCAACAAGTTATAACATTATACCTTCACTTATTGCTTCTATACTTTGCATAAATCATAGTTGTTCAAAGCATCAGAGTAAAATCACCATATGATAGAAAATTGTAATTATAGGCTACAGTTTAATCGTATGTCGCATTATATCCCCATTTATGAAGATATGCATTTGGGAAAATTGATTGTGTATTGGACAGAAATACATCCAATGTAGCTATGGATGGATTCTGTGCATTCTTATTTCGTATTCTGTTCTCGGTTCCAACGTGTACGAGTATTGTAACTAAACCCACTTTGTGATAGATGCAATGATTTGAAAACCGCTAACCGAAATGAATACTCATAATGACAAATGATATTGTGAGTAACCCGTAGATATAATAATTAGAAGTAATAAATGTTTAAATACAATGAGAAGTATTTTATGAACCATTAATCGATATTATACGTAAAAGGCTGGGGTGCTGCATTTCACGTTTTCACCATCTGTTACCTACCATCATTATTATTGTGATCCCATCATGATTAATATACTATTAGTAATGTTCAAAAGCATATTCCTCTACCATCTATCCACTATAATCGTAGGTTTCATCATTCTCTCCAAATAAGACTTATATTGTTTCCTGCACAGGCTTAGAATAAAAATATTAGTATAATAATAAGAGTAAAATATCTTGGCCTGTATCATCATCTATATTTGGAAGAAAAATAGCACAAGGATCGCCTTATGATAATCAAAAACAATATAGAAACATGAAGTACCCTTCTATTAAAAACATTTTAATTTATAAATAATCTCATTTGAACTTCATGTTTTATATTGTTTTTAATAATTTTAATAATGTAGCTCATACAAATGATGTGATTTTATTGCCTTATAATTTTATCTAACAATGTTATCACATCAGTGTCATTTGCATCGTGAATAAATGAATGAGAAAAAATAGAACAATCACTAAAAATCTCTGCAATCTCTTTGAAAATTATACGTTTGAAAAGAGAGCTAACTTGTACATTATTCTATTTTGTCTGCAAAGTCTCCATAGTCCATAGTCATAATAAGACTGCAATAAGACTATTAAATTAAACGTAATTTGAGTTTATCAGAATGCTTTTCTCCACAAGAGAGGTGAATGAGAGAGCAAGAATAAAAAAGTGATCTTGTTAAAAGGTTTCCTAAAAGCTCCTGATGGCGTTGGTAGTCTGCAGGAAAATACTTGATTTGGAACTGAGGATTGTGAGGTAATTTACAAGATCCCGTCTCGATTTCATGTGGCTCATCAACTCATATTACACCTATACAAACTATTGATTTTTCCTTGGTGTTATCTGGATTTTTGATATCAATATTGGTTTAATAATAGAACGAAGCAGAAGAATAGATTGAAAGCCACTCCTCTGATCAACACTGTATGATTATGACAAAACTCATCCGTCCGTGGGCTAATAGTAAATGATCTGCTTTTGTTGGTGCCATAGGAAATGGTCCATTCAACTCGGCATGTTTGTTTGCTGATGAAATGGAATCGTTTGTTGTTGACACTTAATCTGGATGCCAGGCTGAATCAGCGATAATCGATTTCTGGACCAGATTTTACGATGATGACCGCTTTTTGTGCGTCATCCAATGAGAACGGTAATAAAGACGCTTTATCAGAGCTTTTAAACTATATCCGGCTGGATGGCTGGATTAGTTTTAAAGCTGGGTAATTTACCTTGAGAGCACGAAGTCGACCTACCCTTGTCACATTGGCGCTTTGAAGTTTATATTCTCGATTATTCCGTAAATGACTCTCAATAAAAAACTTAAAAAACAAAAAACTATTTTGGTGTGTCTTAGTATTCGTGATTGAATTTTAATAGGATGTATTTTTAATAGAAAGAAGAATTATAAGAACAAAGCTGACTGGATTCTCATTTCACGAGTCCTATTCTATTAAGCGAGCAATTTCTGTATATATTTTTATATCTGGTTATTTTTATATCTGGTTATTTATGTTCAACGGATCTCGAAAACGGCTCTAACGATTTTCTCGAAATTTGGAACATAGTAGGTTTATGATATAAAAATTCGATTACACTAGGTCTCATCCCTGGGAAAACTCGCTGAAGGACATTAAAAGGATAAGAATTCATCCTTGGAAGAACAGATGAGAATTTCGTCGTCTGTCGGTAACAGAAGATGCGTGTGCCTGTGTGGGAGATCAGCTGTGTAATCAATCAGCTTAGCGTATCTCACGAGAAATATTATCTAGAAATTGTAATTAACTCTATCAAAATAATCTGATTTGTTGACATGACATTCTAAATCAGAGTATATCATAATATTCAAAGTTAATCATTATTTTACAGTTTCAAGTGATAAGTGAATGTTATTTTGTTATTCAATTTGGTTTGTGAACAATCTTAATTTGAACTTTTCTGTTTTTTAAATATTTCAACTGAAATTGGACCTGAATTCAAGTGTATGAGCCTACTTTTTGGACCATTTATAGTGTATAAATCTAAATTCGGGGAAGAAACAGTTTGGACTGTGCCTGTTAGTCCTTCCCCAACCATTTTGAAGAATTGTGTTCTGTTTATCAATAAATATATAACGAGCGAAGCTTGGTGCCCCGATATTAATATTATTAATGCAAATCCCAATATCAATTTCGATCTCCAAAGGTTCGTGTTCGTGGCGCTCATTTCTGTACGCAGCTTAACACTTTCGAGTACAAACTCGAATTCTTCAATGAAAATCACTTCCATAGCACATTAAATTCACAAACATATTATATTCGATCAAGTTCCACATTATAGAGTGAAAAACTATTTTTGATTATTTGTGCATGAAAGAACGGTTCAATCGAGAAAACCATGTGTCAAGAAACCAGAACTTCGTCCTCTACCCATTGATTATTTCATTAATATTATCATTCCAATACACTCATTCCCAATTGTAAATTATTTGTATAAATATGATAGTTGTCAGACAAATATTTTCAGTAATCAAAATGGTTTATTAGTTCTAAAATTAACACAAAATTATCATCTTTTTTTTTCTTTTTAGTTTATCAGAGATTGACAATGGTGTAATAACCGAAACCGGTCTTTCTAATTATCAATAAATCAGTGGTTTTTTGACAATTTCTTAGTCTTTTTTCATTCAATACAATTATCATCACTTTTGACCTCTCGAATCATGGAGTAATTGGGAGCTGTTTAAGGAAGTGTACAGACTGCTCCAAAATGTCTCTTGAATGAGTCTCTATTTAGCTGGATAAACAGAGCAGATCTAATTTCTAGCGGCAGTTTTGCTGCGCGCACAATTCGTGGGATTCGCCAACTGTCGTTTATCACTGCATACGGAGAGAACTGGGTTTTGTACGTGAGCGTCTCTCCTCGCCTCACTTCTAGCCACATATCGTCTTTGGTTCAGCTTCTCACATGGTCCCACAACCAGAAAACTCTATTTATCGCTTTTGTAGTGAAGCTGCCTGCTGCGAACAAACAAGACGGCTCAGCTCACATTATAAATGACTGCTGCGCCACCAAACATACATGTGAACGACCACTTGATATACAATGCGACCAGTAATGTAGTTTATACAGCGACTACCCTAATTTGTTAATACGAATACGATCCTTTGTTATCACATCTTTCGTTCCAAGGCTGTAGTTTCTTATCCTAATTATACGCGTTGTACATAATAAACAACTTGTACCAGTTTACAATCAAATTTTACATTATGATTAAGTTATTTAAAAATTGAAGAGAAATCTACTGTAAGCTCATATGGGCATCATCTTCAGAAAAAAATCACTTTTATTCTTGTAACAGGTAACAGCTACTTTCCTCGTAAAAACCCTCCAGTATTATTTTACAGTCTGTTTTAACATACTGAGGTCATGTCCAGTCTATAGAATTAGTAACCCTGAATACTGTTGGTAACTTACGTGGAATTAGCGTGAATCCCATTTGGGTAAACAAGAAGTAAACATTATTATCCATGATATCTAGATATAGAAAACTCAAAGGTTGCATTATGATCATCCCGCTGTGACCACCACCAATTCTTAATTTAGTAACAATAATTCAGAATTCAAGGAAAATCTTTCACCAACCACGTACAGTGAGTTCAAAGTATCAGAGTAGATTAATGTTACAAATACCTAAAAGAAAAATTATGATCAGTTGAAATACTCTTCAAGAATCAGAAAACGTTACTTTTCTCGTAAAAACCCACTAGGATTATTTTACAGTCTCTTTTAACATGCCGCGGTCATGTCCAGTACCTTCACTATAATATATTTACTTGCATACCGTACTGTATTGACTAGTAATGAAAATTTTTTATGACCATCTGCCATTAGGAAAATGAACATGAAGCCAACTGAGTAGAATTTGGATGAGGGTAAGACAGTGAGAGAGATGCGTTCACAAAACAATTTTTATTTGCTTAAAAATGAAGCAAACTAGCTTCTGACCGATAACCTCAAAAATAATCGGCATCAACATTTCATGCCGAAAACATCTCATGATCAATATGAAGAATGTGAATGAATACTTTGTATTACTAAATCACCGTTCAAAGTGATACAAATGGCAATGAAGTATTGAAAATCCAGCTTTCTAAGAAATACTCAGCAATATTGTGTTATTGTGTGATAAACAATCCACTTTTCTATAAATTTCTCAACAATATTGTGTAAGTGTGTGATATATTTTAAAAACTCTGTCACATATTAGTGAGATGTCTAGATTTTTGTTCGAAGGTTTCAAAACATAAAAATTCATGTTGGCTTTGAGCTCCTGTTTCCTTTCACTTTTAAAAATTCATAAACGAACAATTCTAGATTGCTGTATCATGTTTGAAATTTTTTTTAAGAATGACTTCATACAATATTATTGATGTATAAATGATATATTTGTCTTATTCATGTGGACACAAGGACACAACATTTACTTTGACATTGTTTCTTCAGAGATTAAGGGCTGCTAGTAAATTATCACTGTTGTTTGCTTTCTACCTAATTACCAAGGGTGGAGTCCGATCTCAACTTTCTTTGCATGACCTATATGCGGTTCAGTAGCAAATGACAGCATATGGAATTAGCCTCGAGAGTTGATTGGAGGAGAAAAGGTTATTCAACCGTGAACCGATTTGAATGCTGTGGGAAGTAGTCTCTCTCTCTCTCTCTCTCATCGGATAGATTCAATTGATCAAACAGCGTTAATTTATATTAACTAATAAAGTTTTAAGTCATCCTTTCTTTGGAATTTGTCGTTTTATGAGAATTCAGTAGGGAAGAAGCTCAAGCAGGATCATCTTATTTCTTCTCTCCCAATCATTTTGATAATTATCATTAATGATGAGTGACAAAAAAGATGAAGAAGGGATGAAAAAGGAATGGAGAATATAACTACTATGTACTTCCAGGCACGCTGATATCACTCCAATATCATTTCACTGTACCGTCGATGAAATGATCTGAAACAATATTTTTTCAAGATTGGTGAAATATTTGAGACCATCAGATGATTGGCGATTATTTTGCCTCAGTTTTGGCTGTAAGGCTTCATCAGACTTGACAGGAGTGGATATTATCGTTATTTATAATATTGTTATTAGTATCGGCAGTTTCATTATTTCTACTTGAAGCTTGAATTTTGCTTTTCATCACACAAGGAAGAACAAGAATTAATCCTCAAAACAACATCCATTCTACCTTGCATTCAATGAGTTGATCCCTATCAGAACCCGAATCCATGTTTGATCTATGACACAATTCATGTAGCAATTCAAACAAAAAATATCGATCCACACCGTCCTTTCCGCGTACTTGAGCCACTTTCAAGTTGCGATTAGATGAGAAATAGCTTTCTATTCTGCTGCGATTCAACCTATTAATTTATCGCTTCCTACTGATACAAGAGTACAATTGAATAGATCAATATCGCTCTGTACGGATGCTGGCTGGCTCTTCTATCCCTGAGAATTATTATTTCTATGAATAGGAAAATTGGAAGCAGGTGCACTATGTTCCGTTCTCCACATTCTGGCTTTTGGAGCTCCTGGCCTTTGAAAACTCGCTCATCGCTGAAAGCGTGGGTTGGAAGGCTGTAAAAAACCCATTCGGGCAATGGATTTTTCAAACTTGCTGTGTCATAGGCCAGGAAAGTTATTGCTCACTTGGTATCATCCAAAGTTCATTCACATCTTGAACTATAATAAAAATATTATTGAGATTACGTCGCACTAAAGATTGATTTTATAGTTGGCTTATGAGCTTCGATGTATGAATTGATTTACTTGATTGAGGATTTGCTTATGATTATTGATATTGTAAATTTCTACAATTATTCTTGAAAATTAGAGCAAGAATTCTATCAGTTAACTAACAAACTAAAGAATATCAAACTATTGATAATCTTATGATCATGATTTATTATTAAAAATGGTGTTATAGATTTTTCAAGATTCTTTGTCATGTGTTATTAGTTACCGTGACCATAGAGAAATATATATTCGTTTGCCTCTGCCGAAACCTAGTTTATTATAAGCTATTGATTTGTTTGTTATATGATGGGCTATTATTATGATAGAATATAAAATGGTATCATGATACTGTCCCGTATCCATCCCCACATGTGATTATTAATCACAATCCCCAATATGATTATTATCGATAGTTATTATATTACAAATTGCTTTTTCATATCATATACAGTTCAATAGTTATTTTCTTAGTCTATATTATGTAAATTCATCTATAATTTTGCTGTATTGTAAGCTATTGTATATAAGTGTATAAGCCAGTATATATTGTAAT
This sequence comes from Nilaparvata lugens, assembly GCF_014356525.2. Classification (NCBI taxonomy): domain Eukaryota; kingdom Metazoa; phylum Arthropoda; class Insecta; order Hemiptera; family Delphacidae; genus Nilaparvata; species Nilaparvata lugens. The sequence continues at coordinate 17,359,311 of NC_052504.1, forward strand.
CTACATAAATAAAGTACTCAATCAATCAATCAATCAATCAATCAATCAGAAAAAATAGAACAATCACTAAAAATCTCTGCAATCTCTTTGAAAATTATACGTTTGAAAAGAGAGCTAACTTGTACATTATTCTATTTTGTCTGCAAAGTCTCCATAGTCCATAGTCATAATAAGACTGCAATAAGACTATTAAATTAAACGTAATTTGAGTTTATCAGAATGCTTTTCTCCACAAGAGAGGTGAATGAGAGAGCAAGAATAAAAAAGTGATCTTGTTAAAAGGTTTCCTAAAAGCTCCTGATGGCGTTGGTAGTCTGCAGGAAAATACTTGATTTGGAACTGAGGATTGTGAGGTAATTTACAAGATCCCGTCTCGATTTCATGTGGCTCATCAACTCATATTACACCTATACAAACTATTGATTTTTCCTTGGTGTTATCTGGATTTTTGATATCAATATTGGTTTAATAATAGAACGAAGCAGAAGAATAGATTGAAAGCCACTCCTCTGATCAACACTGTATGATTATGACAAAACTCATCCGTCCGTGGGCTAATAGTAAATGATCTGCTTTTGTTGGTGCCATAGGAAATGGTCCATTCAACTCGGCATGTTTGTTTGCTGATGAAATGGAATCGTTTGTTGTTGACACTTAATCTGGATGCCAGGCTGGAATCAGCGATAATCGATTTCTGGACCAGATTTTACGATGATGACCGCTTTTTGTGCGTCATCCAATGAGAACGGTAATAAAGACGCTTTATCAGAGCTTTTAAACTATATCCGGCTGGATGGCTGGATTAGTTTTAAAGCTGGGTAATTTACCTTGAGAGCACGAAGTCGACCTACCCTTGTCACATTGGCGCTTTGAAGTTTATATTCTCGATTATTCCGTAAATGACTCTCAATAAAAAACTTAAAAAACAAAAAACTATTTTGGTGTGTCTTAGTATTCGTGATTGAATTTTAATAGGATGTATTTTTAATAGAAAGAAGAATTATAAGAACAAAGCTGACTGGATTCTCATTTCACGAGTCCTATTCTATTAAGCGAGCAATTTCTGTATATATTTTTATATCTGGTTATTTTTATATCTGGTTATTTATGTTCAACGGATCTCGAAAACGGCTCTAACGATTTTCTCGAAATTTGGAACATAGTAGGTTTATGATATAAAAATTCGATTACACTAGGTCTCATCCCTGGGAAAACTCGCTGAAGGACATTAAAAGGATAAGAATTCATCCTTGGAAGAACAGATGAGAATTTCGTCGTCTGTCGGTAACAGAAGATGCGTGTGCCTGTGTGGGAGATCAGCTGTGTAATCAATCAGCTTAGCGTATCTCACGAGAAATATTATCTAGAAATTGTAATTAACTCTATCAAAATAATCTGATTTGTTGACATGACATTCTAAATCAGAGTATATCATAATATTCAAAGTTAATCATTATTTTACAGTTTCAAGTGATAAGTGAATGTTATTTTGTTATTCAATTTGGTTTGTGAACAATCTTAATTTGAACTTTTCTGTTTTTTAAATATTTCAACTGAAAATTGGACCTGAATTCAAGTGTATGAGCCTACTTTTTGGACCATTTATAGTGTATAAATCTAAATTCGGGGAAGAAACAGTTTGGACTGTGCCTGTTAGTCCTTCCCCAACCATTTTGAAGAATTGTGTTCTGTTTATCAATAAATATATAACGAGCGAAGCTTGGTGCCCCGATATTAATATTATTAATGCAAATCCCAATATCAATTTCGATCTCCAAAGGTTCGTGTTCGTGGCGCTCATTTCTGTACGCAGCTTAACACTTTCGAGTACAAACTCGAATTCTTCAATGAAAATCACTTCCATAGCACATTAAATTCACAAACATATTATATTCGATCAAGTTCCACATTATAGAGTGAAAAACTATTTTTGATTATTTGTGCATGAAAGAACGGTTCAATCGAGAAAACCATGTGTCAAGAAACCAGAACTTCGTCCTCTACCCATTGATTATTTCATTAATATTATCATTTCCAATACACTCATTCCCAATTGTAAATTATTTGTATAAATATGATAGTTGTCAGACAAATATTTTCAGTAATCAAAATGGTTTATTAGTTCTAAAATTAACACAAAATTATCATCTTTTTTTTTCTTTTTAGTTTATCAGAGATTGACAATGGTGTAATAACCGAAACCGGTCTTTCTAATTATCAATAAATCAGTGGTTTTTTGACAATTTCTTAGTCTTTTTTCATTCAATACAATTATCATCACTTTTGACCTCTCGAATCATGGAGTAATTGGGAGCTGTTTAAGGAAGTGTACAGACTGCTCCAAAATGTCTCTTGAATGAGTCTCTATTTAGCTGGATAAACAGAGCAGATCTAATTTCTAGCGGCAGTTTTGCTGCGCGCACAATTCGTGGGATTCGCCAACTGTCGTTTATCACTGCATACGGAGAGAACTGGGTTTTGTACGTGAGCGTCTCTCCTCGCCTCACTTCTAGCCACATATCGTCTTTGGTTTCAGCTTCTCACATGGTCCCACCAACCAGAAAACTCTATTTATCGCTTTTGTAGTGAAGCTGCCTGCTGCGAACAAACAAGACGGCTCAGCTCACATTATAAATGACTGCTGCGCCACCAAACATACATGTGAACGACCACTTGATATACAATGCGACCAGTAATGTAGTTTATACAGCGACTACCCTAATTTGTTAATACGAATACGATCCTTTGTTATCACATCTTTCGTTCCAAGGCTGTAGTTTCTTATCCTAATTATACGCGTTGTACATAATAAACAACTTGTACCAGTTTACAATCAAATTTTACATTATGATTAAGTTATTTAAAAATTGAAGAGAAATCTACTGTAAGCTCATATGGGCATCATCTTCAGAAAAAAATCACTTTTATTCTTGTAACAGGTAACAGCTACTTTCCTCGTAAAAACCCTCCAGTATTATTTTACAGTCTGTTTTAACATACTGAGGTCATGTCCAGTCTATAGAATTAGTAACCCTGAATACTGTTGGTAACTTACGTGGAATTAGCGTGAATCCCATTTGGGTAAACAAGAAGTAAACATTATTATCCATGATATCTAGATATAGAAAACTCAAAGGTTGCATTATGATCATCCCGCTGTGACCACCACCAATTCTTAATTTAGTAACAATAATTCAGAATTCAAGGAAAATCTTTCACCAACCACGTACAGTGAGTTCAAAGTATCAGAGTAGATTAATGTTACAAATACCTAAAAGAAAAATTATGATCAGTTGAAATACTCTTCAAGAATCAGAAAACGTTACTTTTCTCGTAAAAACCCACTAGGATTATTTTACAGTCTCTTTTAACATGCCGCGGTCATGTCCAGTACCTTCACTATAATATATTTACTTGCATACCGTACTGTATTGACTAGTAATGAAAATTTTTTATGACCATCTGCCATTAGGAAAATGAACATGAAGCCAACTGAGTAGAATTTGGATGAGGGTAAGACAGTGAGAGAGATGCGTTCACAAAACAATTTTTATTTGCTTAAAAATGAAGCAAACTAGCTTCTGACCGATAACCTCAAAAATAATCGGCATCAACATTTCATGCCGAAAACATCTCATGATCAATATGAAGAATGTGAATGAATACTTTGTATTACTAAATCACCGTTCAAAGTGATACAAATGGCAATGAAGTATTGAAAATCCAGCTTTCTAAGAAATACTCAGCAATATTGTGTTATTGTGTGATAAACAATCCACTTTTCTATAAATTTCTCAACAATATTGTGTAAGTGTGTGATATATTTTAAAAACTCTGTCACATATTAGTGAGATGTCTAGATTTTTGTTCGAAGGTTTCAAAACATAAAAATTCATGTTGGCTTTGAGCTCCTGTTTCCTTTCACTTTTAAAAATTCATAAACGAACAATTCTAGATTGCTGTATCATGTTTGAAATTTTTTTTAAGAATGACTTCATACAATATTATTGATGTATAAATGATATATTTGTCTTATTCATGTGGACACAAGGACACAACATTTACTTTGACATTGTTTCTTCAGAAGATTAAGGGCTGCTAGTAAATTATCACTGTTGTTTGCTTTCTACCTAATTACCAAGGGTGGAGTCCGATCTCAACTTTCTTTGCATGACCTATATGCGGTTCAGTAGCAAATGACAGCATATGGAATTAGCCTCGAGAGTTGATTGGAGGAGAAAAGGTTATTCAACCGTGAACCGATTTGAATGCTGTGGGAAGTAGTCTCTCTCTCTCTCTCTCTCATCGGATAGATTCAATTGATCAAACAGCGTTAATTTATATTAACTAATAAAGTTTTAAGTCATCCTTTCTTTGGAATTTGTCGTTTTATGAGAATTCAGTAGGGAAGAAGCTCAAGCAGGATCATCTTATTTCTTCTCTCCCAATCATTTTGATAATTATCATTAATGATGAGTGACAAAAAAGATGAAGAAGGGATGAAAAAAGGAATGGAGAATATAACTACTATGTACTTCCAGGCACGCTGATATCACTCCAATATCATTTCACTGTACCGTCGATGAAATGATCTGAAACAATATTTTTTCAAGATTGGTGAAATATTTGAGACCATCAGATGATTGGCGATTATTTTGCCTCAGTTTTGGCTGTAAGGCTTCATCAGACTTGACAGGAGTGGATATTATCGTTATTTATAATATTGTTATTAGTATCGGCAGTTTCATTATTTCTACTTGAAGCTTGAATTTTGCTTTTCATCACACAAGGAAGAACAAGAATTAATCCTCAAAACAACATCCATTCTACCTTGCATTCAATGAGTTGATCCCTATCAGAACCCGAATCCATGTTTGATCTATGACACAATTCATGTAGCAATTCAAACAAAAAATATCGATCCACACCGTCCTTTCCGCGTACTTGAGCCACTTTCAAGTTGCGATTAGATGAGAAATAGCTTTCTATTCTGCTGCGATTCAACCTATTAATTTATCGCTTCCTACTGATACAAGAGTACAATTGAATAGATCAATATCGCTCTGTACGGATGCTGGCTGGCTCTTCTATCCCTGAGAATTATTATTTCTATGAATAGGAAAATTGGAAGCAGGTGCACTATGTTCCGTTCTCCACATTCTGGCTTTTGGAGCTCCTGGCCTTTGAAAACTCGCTCATCGCTGGAAAGCGTGGGTTGGAAGGCTGTAAAAAACCCATTCGGGCAATGGATTTTTCAAACTTGCTGTGTCATAGGCCAGGAAAGTTATTGCTCACTTGGTATCATCCAAAGTTCATTCACATCTTGAACTATAATAAAAATATTATTGAGATTACGTCGCACTAAAGATTGATTTTATAGTTGGCTTATGAGCTTCGATGTATGAATTGATTTACTTGATTGAGGATTTGCTTATGATTATTGATATTGTAAATTTCTACAATTATTCTTGAAAATTAGAGCAAGAATTCTATCAGTTAACTAACAAACTAAAGAATATCAAACTATTGATAATCTTATGATCATGATTTATTATTAAAAATGGTGTTATAGATTTTTCAAGATTCTTTGTGTCATGTGTTATTAGTTACCGTGACCATAGAGAAATATATATTCGTTTGCCTCTGCCGAAACCTAGTTTATTATAAGCTATTGATTTGTTTGTTATATGATGGGCTATTATTATGATAGAATATAAAATGGTATCATGATACTGTCCCGTATCCATCCCCACATGTGATTATTAATCACAATCCCCAATATGATTATTATCGATAGTTATTATATTACAAATTGCTTTTTCATATCATATACAGTTCAATAGTTATTTTCTTAGTCTATATTATGTAAATTCATCTATAATTTTGCTGTATTGTAAGCTATTGTATATAAGTGTATAAGCCAGTATATATTGTAATCTACATAAATAAAGTACTCAATCAATCAATCAATCAATCAATCAATCAATCAAACAATCAATCAAACCACATGGAATGAATAGTGGTTGAATTTTGATCAACGATGATTCGTTTTGTAACAATAAGTAGATCTACTGTAACAAAGTAATGTGTTTTATTTTAGTTCAGTATTATAACGCCTGTCCCAGATGCAACGATGCAACAATCATTTTGAATATTTCAATAGAATCTCTCTCAGTGCTTCAGATTATTTCGACTTCCTAGTATTTCCGTCGCGATGGAAACTCTCTTATTTTTCAAAATAATATTGTCTTCTATGGAAAACTTCAATCCACCATCGTCAATAATACTCCTTCGACCGGTACTTTTTCTATATAGAGATACTATATGAAGAATTTTCTTAGAAATATGAAGTATTTCTTCTTACTGTCTTCCATGGAAAATTCCAATACTCCAATAGCAATAATACTCCTACAACAGGATTTATTGCTATTTCCTACCTAAAGTAAACATGAATAATTCCACTCATTCTTCAATGGGAAGCTGTTTTAATTAATTCAGTAATTAAGTCTTCCCTGGATGTTCATTATTTATTGGTCGAAGAATGAACATCCCTCAACGTTTTTGCATTAAACGTGTTTTAGAGGTAGTTTTCTGCCAGGGAGCTCATCAAGTAACTACAATGAAAGGCTTGCGTGACTGTTGTTCCTCTCTTCAATAAATACTTGCGTTGTGTTCACCAGATTTTCAACCTTGTCTCCATTAAATCATAGAATCGTCTGCTTCGAAAATAGCATTGGAAATCATCCTTGAATATTCATACCATTCATTTTTTCCATTATTCATAATAGATGAATCGTTTGTAGTGTGGTTGAACAGATTAACAGTCTTTCTATTTTTATTTAATATTAGTTCTTCATTGATTAAAACTAATAAAAATTAATTTTTTTAATTAAATTTATTGTCAGTGATGATAATTATCTCCTATTTTAACACTCCACAGTAATAGTTTCTGTTTATTATTCATTTATTTATACATTGATACATAGGTTACAATATCATTCTCTACTATGAATGATTGGGAAAAAAACAACAGGCTTGAACCCAAAAGTTCTCCTAAATATTATAATGAAGAATGAATTATCATTTATTGTGTACTGTATATTATTAAATATAAAACTCCCATGTTATCGTCTATAAAAGTTGGAGCATTTTTTAACAGAATAAAATTGAAGTAGTGAAATATCTCTGATCGATTGAATGATTGTGAATCATGCTAATTCAATATCTCCCATTTTCAGATATCCTAGAGCTCTGTGTTCGTGCCGTTTCTTATAAACCTGGATGCATCATATCCCGTGAAGGTGAGTACGGTTCCACACTTTTTTGAAAATACTCAATGATCCAATTTAAAAAAAAACTCTCCAGAAAGCTTCATCACCTATTATTGAAATTTAGAATTCACTTACGATCTACAGTGTTGATTTTGGAAACGAGAAAAATCCTGACATACCTATCATTGAATTGTACTGTTACAATGGATGAATGAATATTCATTGACTTGTTTTGGTGAATTTTTCTTTATAAATTTTCAATTGAATCATATTGAATTTGATGTCATATCAAATCTTATCACATTTAAGCTGGAATATTGATCAACTAGTGTGATTTATAATAATATCATGTTCATTCAGAAGAGCTTAACAATATTATCATTCTGATCAGGACATTGTTTACCAACCTTAAAATTTGAGTTGTATTCATGTATTTTCCAGAAAATTTCTTCAAAACCGGACAAAGCTCACTCACACTTGAAGAAGGCAAATTGCGATGTAATGGATCTCTGCAGGTGACAAAAGACTTAATTAAATTTATATATAATTAAAATTATAGAAAGTGCATGGTAGAAAGCATGTATAGACATACAGTAGAACCTCGTTATAAATTTCCATTACGGTCACGAGAATTAAAAAAGAAGAAGATTCTTTGAGTGTGCGTGTACAGTACTGCACATTGTTCTAGTTCATGAGTCTAGATCATTAGGCTACATGGACGAATTTCTTGCACATACATGGACAATTTCTTGTTCGATTTTATTCCAATCCATATTTATTCACAGTTCTATTACTCGATATATTCAGTCATAAAATGAGTGTTCACTTATCATTTATATAGAAAATTCCGTTTCATACATTTAGAATGTATTTTTAAGAAAATATGTTTCTTACAGAACAAACATAACCTATTTTTTGGACATGTAATCAAAATTTGGGAATGGAATAGTTTTGGGCCAAGCCTGTTGTTCCTTCCCAATCATATTTATATGATTTGTTATTATATCCACGTATAAATAAATAAATAAATAAATACTAAATTGTGCTATTTTGCTGGGTTAGAGAATCCACATCGTTTTTATCATTCAGCTATGCATTCTGCTTGGGAATGCACGAGTTCGGTTCGATATTATTAGATTCGAGGCGGTTTTATTTGTTTTGTAGCACAATATCACAGCTTATGGAATAGTGGAACAACATTCCTTCAGATTTGTTGATTCCTAAACATTTAGTTCAACAATAATACATATCGAACAATGCATTCTAAATGTGATGCGAATGTGAATGTGAATGCACATGTAAATGTGTGCGAACATATGATCGGATTCTGGATTATTCGAAAGATGAATAGTTCGATCAATAATGGAGTGTGAAACGCTGATGAATGGGAATTTTTCACAAAAGGTACTGGTACACTCTGATTCACTAACTTTATGGCTTTCATTATACTTTTATGAAAGTTGATTTCTTGTTAGTAATCCATGTTATTAGTTTTCTAGCTATTTTGAATGAGTTGTTTCTTATCGGGAAATCAAGAGTTTCTCTCAGTGAAGATCATAACAAAATTTTGAGAAAAAACAATATATAAACTTGTAGTACCCTTTATTAAAAAATTTAAAATATTTTGACGTTTTCAATATTTTTTTATAAATATTTTAAAGGTTTCAATAAAGGGTACTACACGTTTTTATATTGTTTTAATCAATTTGAATAAAGTATTCTTTAAAATATTTTAACGTTTTTAATAGTTTATTAAAATATTTTAATAAAGGGTACTACAAGTTTTTATATTGTTTTTATTAATTTGAATAAATTAGCCCATCAGTGAAGTGATTTAACAAAATGTTGAGTTTTCTCATATACAATTCCCACCCAAAATTGTCATGTCTATATTGTAGGTGAAAAGAGAAAACTGTTATTTTAAAAAATTCCACACATTTCAGTATTGGACTTCAATAATATTACTCTTGTATCTTCACAAGATATTGTATTGTTTTTTGCACGGTGGAAGCATCTTCATGTATGTTTTATCCCGTTCTATGAACGATGTACTGTTAATAATTCCAGAGAGAGTGGAAGAACAATAAAAGTCATAACGAGAAACATGTCAGTGTACCTGCATTGAAAGGTCAAGGCTGCTGCTGTTAGCAGTACAGTACTTTATTTTACTCACACACCACTATGATGTACTCCGCAGGTTGCGTGCTGCACGTTAATTTTATACTGTATTTATATGCAACTAACATTCCTGGCGTTCAAAAAAAGCTTATTGATTAATCAATCAAAATACTACTCGGGATCTAAAAATTGATACAAACTGATGCCATGTCTTCCACTACTGAACCACTTCCTGATCAATATTTTTAATCATGTCATGAATAAGTAATTGAAAATTACTTAAAAACTCTGTATTTGACAGTAAAAATAAAGTCACTGAGATCTGTGGAATTTTTCAAAATAACAGTTTCTTAATTTTTATGTACAATATTGATAAAAAAGTTTCTCGTGAGAATTGGATTTCAGAAAACTTAACTTTTATTATGATCTTCACTGAGAGAAACTCTTGACTCTGTAATTGAAGTTAGACCTATATAGAAATCCTATCTTGAAACATTTCAATTATTCTTTCAGTGAATAAATTGAATTCACATCGATTTTCATTTTTCTTAGGGAGCCTACAACAGTAACAGTCAAAAGTTCAAATCTTCACCAATTACAACTTCAAACCTCATTCATTTTTGTTTCATATTCATTTTCCTCAATTTTTCAAGTTTCCATTCGATCCACTCGCAGAAAATATCCAAAATCGCTTAATAATAAAATAAACTCAATCAGTTTCTCTATCCAAAAATATGACCAGTAAAAACTATACAGATCATCAACTTATATAATAATGTGATTGTTCAAAGATGTAAAGATGTAAAGATCTATTCACCATGAATATACTGAACTTGATTATGGCATTTCTATTAACTTTTGAGAAATATTGTAATAATAACAGTTGGGATACGATTTACTTATTAATTGAATTTATTTACTGAATAAAATTCAATTTCCCATATTGAACTTACAATTTCTAATTCGATTTATTGTTTTTTCAGGATGTTTGTTTCTGGTACACATTCAGAGAAAACGTGATAGAAATTGATGAAAGAGATGAGAGGAAAGTGGTGATTCCACTCGGCAGTCCAAATCTCTGTCAACGTGATTTAATTTACACGTTAAAAAATGGTACGCTAGTTCAATTAAATTGATATTATTTATTAGTCAATTCGAAATTTAGTAGTATTATTTCCAGTTTCACTGGTCGAGATAATTGAACATGATCAAATCACGTACGGTTTACAACGAGTGCACTGTGCATCATTATTATTTATAAGGCGATAGTTGCTATTGTATTGATAATTAAGTGCACACTTGTAAAGCATACCCGGCTAGACCATATTCGAATATATTGACCAAGGTTGGTTAAACCCGACATTAGATTGTCAATGCCTGACGTCCTATAATGACTAGTCAATCAATATGACTACTCATCAACTTGCGTGCTGCACGTTAATTTTATACTGTATTTATATGCAACTAACATTCCTGGCGTTCAAAAAAAGCTTATTGATTAATCAATCAAAATACTACTCGGGATCTAAAAATTGATACAAACTGATGCCATGTCTTCCACTACTGAACCACTTCCTGATCAATATTTTTAATCATGTCATGAATAAGTAATTGAAAATTACTTAAAAACTCTGTATTTGACAGTAAAAATAAAGTCACTGAGATCTGTGGAATTTTTCAAAATAACAGTTTCTTAATTTTTATGTACAATATTGATAAAAAAGTTTCTCGTGAGAATTGGATTTCAGAAAACTTAACTTTTATTATGATCTTCACTGAGAGAAACTCTTGACTCTGTAATTGAAGTTAGACCTATATAGAAATCCTATCTTGAAACATTTCAATTATTCTTTCAGTGAATAAATTGAATTCACATCGATTTTCATTTTTCTTAGGGAGCCTACAACAGTAACAGTCAAAAGTTCAAATCTTCACCAATTACAACTTCAAACCTCATTCATTTTTGTTTCATATTCATTTTCCTCAATTTTTCAAGTTTCCATTCGATCCACTCGCAGAAAATATCCAAAATCGCTTAATAATAAAATAAACTCAATCAGTTTCTCTATCCAAAAATATGACCAGTAAAAACTATACAGATCATCAACTTATATAATAATGTGATTGTTCAAAGATGTAAAGATGTAAAGATCTATTCACCATGAATATACTGAACTTGATTATGGCATTTCTATTAACTTTTGAGAAATATTGTAATAATAACAGTTGGGATACGATTTACTTATTAATTGAATTTATTTACTGAATAAAATTCAATTTCCCATATTGAACTTACAATTTCTAATTCGATTTATTGTTTTTTCAGGATGTTTGTTTCTGGTACACATTCAGAGAAAACGTGATAGAAATTGATGAAAGAGATGAGAGGAAAGTGGTGATTCCACTCGGCAGTCCAAATCTCTGTCAACGTGATTTAATTTACACGTTAAAAAATGGTACGCTAGTTCAATTAAATTGATATTATTTATTAGTCAATTCGAAATTTAGTAGTATTATTTCCAGTTTCACTGGTCGAGATAATTGAACATGATCAAATCACGTACGGTTTACAACGAGTGCACTGTGCATCATTATTATTTATAAGGCGATAGTTGCTATTGTATTGATAATTAAGTGCACACTTGTAAAGCATACCCGGCTAGACCATATTCGAATATATTGACCAAGGTTGGTTAAACCCGACATTAGATTGTCAATGCCTGACGTCCTATAATGACTAGTCAATCAATATGACTACTCATCAACTTCTCATGTGAAGCAATCACTGTATTAGATTATCATTATATTACTTTAGCATCTTTGTCCAGTCAAGCGGGCATTAAATTATTGCAAGATCAACCTCCTTGAATACTATTTTCTAATTGGACAGTAATCGTTTTTAAAATTACGAAAGAAGATGAACAGCTAATCCTCTATCCATCATGGAATCAACCCTCTCGAAAAATTCATAGGTAACTTTTACAACAATCTTCTACCTGGAATCCTTATCCTCAAAAAGTCAAGGTTAGTGGGTTACGCGTGGGTTCGAAAATGAATTCATCGATTACACAGAAGAATGGTGTGACTACGACTTTAATGGGCAGATTGTTTCAAAGTTCTGACGAAGCTACTAAGGAATCTTTGTTGTACATGACGCAAAATTTGAAGGGAAAATGTATTGTGTATTGTGTACATTTGAACATTGTGAACATTTCCTTTCTTAAGTGTTTTGTTCCTCAGTCCTCCTTCTCATCCTCTACTACTTCTCATTTTTTCCCTCTTTTCCTTTTTCTTCTCCTCCCCCTCTTTCTTACTTTTTTCTGCTCCTTCCTTTCCTTCCTCTCCTTCCTCTCCTTCCTCTCCTTCCTCTCCTTCCTCTCCTTCCTCTCCTTCCTCTCCTTCCTCTCCTTCCTCTCCTTCCTCTCCTTCCTCTCCTTCCTCTCCTTCCTCTCCTTCCTCTCCTTCCTCTCCTTATTTTTCTTCTTCTCATCATCCATTCTTCCTCATCCTCCTTTCTCATTATTACATTCAGCAATCCAATGTTACGTTTACTGTCTTCCAACTTCCATTCATAACACATTGTTGCTTCCTCCATTGAAAATCAGAACCATGCATCCAATCAGGCTCAGCATTTCAGGGTGCATTGAAGTTTCAAATGCTCTTGAAAGAGACAAGTGATTTGTTAACAATATATGGAACAAATACGTATATCATGATGTTTACAAATTCTTGAATATTATATTTACGGTACGTTAGGTGATTTATTATGTAAATAAGAAATAATACAATAATTAACTTTGCAGTGATTAGAGTCGGGCCTATTTTTTGCATGGGGTTGATATACTTGTTCCAATAATAGCATGCCTTTTAAAGTAGAAATGATGAATCGTGTTGATATGGGCTCTATTAAGCATCATCTTGGCTTGATAGAGATGATCAGAGATAGATCACCGTGATGGTTTGAACTTGGAATAGAATATATTTTAATAAATGCTACCATACTTTAATCTGATTAAAGGTTTAAAGGTTATCGTTATATTATATCCCTGAGAGATTCGTCATATGAATAATGATCACTGTATATTTATTGACTTTTGGTGGAGAAAATTACTTTCTAAAAATTGATTCGAGAAATGGGAAATACCTTTTATCGCAACAAAATTGAAAATTTGTGAAACGCCAATACTCTTTTAGAAACAGAACTGGTAGGAAATAGACGGGAGAGTAAAGCTGAGAATTGTATAAATGAAAATATGGTGGATTAAACGTATGAAAATATATACCGATTCGAATATTATTTATTGATTCTTACTCCTTCATGTTACGTCGAGCACCCACGCTCACTTACCCAGCAGCAACGCTAGCTTGAAAAATGGTTTGGATATGCAAGATGAGCATGCATAAAAATAGCAATATCATACAGAGTCCAATAGAGATAAAAAGTAGGGAGTCATAGAGTGGAAAATGAGAGGCGAGATACAGATATCAATATTTTATTATAGAGGCGAAAAATGCTGAAGCAAATGTCTCGAGAGATTAAATTGAAAATAGAATGTGAATAGTCTTCGTTAATTCTCCACCGCTATTCATGGATGAGCTCTGAAATAATGATTGAAACATAGTGTTTCAAGATGAAAATGGATGAAAATCCTTACGTCTGAATAGTCAGACTATTTTTTGAACTTTATTATTTATTCATCGTATCTCATTTCTCGTCAATTCTCATCATTTAAGAATTCAATAAAATATATGAGTTTGTCCTTTATATATTATATAATATATTATTGAGAAATATTCATCAAACTGTTCTTAGAGAGGAGTGAAGGACTCACTGATGTAAGGGAGCTTCCACATTTGGTCGAGATTATTACAAACTCCAACACTGAGGTGCAAACTATCTAGGCCTATCTTCTATATTATAAGACTAGTAGGTAACCCGTGCTCCGCAAGGGTCTATTTTAAAACTTTGCAAAATGAAAACTTGACGTAATAAAAAATTCGAAATTTGAAAATAGGCCTATAACCATCCTCGGTTAATGAAGAATCTTTATGCAAAATTTCAAATCAATCAGTCCAGACGTGATGATGTGTCAAACATAATTTTCCTACATCACGTACGTGTATGAGCCAGCTCTTTCCATTATTATAGTAAAGATGATGGATAGATGGATGATTTATCAGTATCTTTGAATGAGAATAACTTTTGAACGGTTTGAGAAATCGGTGCGGTTTTGATGCGACAGAAAATCAGTTATTTTTATTCGAATAGGATCCCCAGTCACACCTATCATCTAGTGTACTTTTAAAAGAAATGTTCAGCTGCTTCTATACAACAACTGGAAGCATGACAAATTGAAAACTTGACGTAATGAAGTCTTGAAGAACTGAAAATAGGCATAAATAACCATCCTCGGTTAATTAAGAAATTATATGCAAAATTTCAAATTAATCAGTTGAGTATATTTCAGACGTGATGATGCGTCAAACATAATTCCCTATTCCTTACGTGTATAAGCCAGTTCTTTCCTTTATTATAGTATAGAAAACTGAAGAAGACATAATACTTGAAAACCTCACAGAGTCATATTGATTTTTCCAATACATCAATAAATTCTAGTATCGATTAGATCCTCCTCAATTTGAATCAGGCAGCCTTTTGTTTTCCCAATTCCAAACAAAATACCTAAATTACTCGTTTCACTGTGAATTCGTGTCTGATAGTACATTATAACTGAAGAATATAAATTATTACTTATTTTATTGTGATCTATTCATGTTTTTCTTATGAAATTCAATGATAGGCCTACATCATGAAGACTATGTCCATTTCATTTGTACTGATGGCAAAATTTTACATAAAAAATAATTATTTGATAAAATCCAAGTTCAATTGTAATGAAAACAAATTCCTTCAAAAAATAGTTGATAATAATACGTTTTGAGGGAAAAAATTAAGAACAAAAAAATTGGGAAGAATCAGGATTCGAACCAAGCAACCATCGCTCCGTAAGCTAGTGTTTTACCGTTACGCTACACAGCCTTTGTAACAGCATCAAAAATACACCCTTCTGGGCTGCAACAATGTAGCCTATGGAACTTCATGTACGGTAGCATAGTTAGATGGAATTTGAACATTAATTCTGAAAAATCTAGAAGGAAAATTGAAATTTGGGCTTCCATGTGCACGAGATTGATATTTTTAGAATCTATGTGCAAAATTTGGAGATCTAAATCATTCTTGTTTTTCCGGTATGCAATCCACAAGTTGACATGTTTTGATGCGAACACACGAACAAACGAACAAACGAACAAACGAACAAACACAACCCTAATCTCTCTTATTGTATAGAAGATTACAGATTGATTGCACTGTTCATGAATTCCTCATTTCAGATTCATTATTTTCATTAATCGTTTGTGTGCCGTTTACACATACCGTTTAAAACTAGTCTATTGGTTTTGACGAATCAAGTAACATTTTCAACTTTTAAAGAAAATTTATCAAGCAAATAAATTAATTTCTCATCTCTTTTAAAACATGTCATGTAATTTTATACCGTTGATAGACTCGTACGAACCTAGAACTTCCCCTATACTACTTGTTATGTATAATCTATTATTTTCTCTTATAGATATCTTTAAGGTTAGTTATTTATTGGATTCCTGGAAGATATTATACTTGATATATTATTTTCTCTCATATATATCTTCAAGGTTAGTTATTTATTGATATTGGAATTGAGAACATACCCAATATATGGTGCAAAAATATATTAATTCAAGGCGGTCTTGAATGATAAATTCATAGGAAATTTATTGGAGAGGACTTAATCCAACCAGCAGCTCTACAGAATATTTTTGTCTGGAATTTTTCATGTTTCTAGATGAATGTAATTATTATTAATGATATCAATTTACCCTTGTATTAGAGTGAAATTGTTCGAGATTATTTTGGATCCCCGTTCTTCTGAAAATTTCATAATCGGTTTCTTCACACTGTGTGTGTAAAACATTTCGAAGTTGAGAAAGAACTTTACTTGCTTATGCTTAAGTAAGTTTCTGGCTTAATCCTCAGTGTTTTTGGTGTGGTATTACCCCAAATTCTCCCCCGGAATGTTCAACAGTTTCCTTGTATTCTTCTAGGTAGCAGTTACTTCAACCTTGTTAGCTCAGAAATCTGTGGATTAAATACATGGTCTTTATGCAGCAACTCACCTTTTGATAGAGAACTTCAAGAAGTCATCGGACCAATCACGGTGGAATGCACAAATGGAGTTGAAACAGTCAGCAGGAAATTATCAGTTATTGTCAGAGATGTAAATGATAATCCACCAATACTGCCTTCGGTAAGAAGCATATTCATTTTTACAATTTCACTTGAAGTAGATGGCGAATAGCTGATTCTATTCTGCATGTTTGATTTTCTTATGAGTTGCTTATCCAGCTTATTATTTATGACAAGTCGAAGCTTTTCTAGTGATTTGTGATGTTTTCGTTTACTGATAAATTTATTCGTGAACAGAGTTTCTTATTTTTGCAAGACATTTGTAGCCTTATTGTATAGACTGAATAATACATTTCAAAATCGTCAATAATGAAAATAACATAATATCATAGTGACAATTTTAGGAGCTACTGCATCATTACATTACATATCAATCAGCCTACATTCACTTTTTCACCAACTGTTTCTCTGAGTTTCTCTGAGAATTATAATCTATCTAAGAGAAAGATTGATGTACTTGAAAGCGCTTTTTTCGTCGAGATGGAACGGTTGTGCCTTGATTCATCAGACGGGCTTTACTCAAATGCAACTCTCCAGAATGAACGCCAACGACGAAGGTCGCAAAGAACTTGAATCTTCTAGATTTCCAGCAATTTATTATCAAGTACACAATATTGTGAGAGGAATTTTCTTCACGGGCGATAAATTGTCAGAGCAAGTTCTTCATGTCCGTAATAGTTTCCTCAGTTTTCCTCCCTCAAAATTCCCTCATTCAGTTCCCATCATGGAGAAATTTACACTTTTATTGGTCAATTTATGCCACTGTTCATCGTATTAACAAAAGCTTGAAAGTATTATTAGGGTAGGCTATTGAGGTCACGGATTTCCATATTCTATGCTAATTCACTTGCATATGCGGTCTAAAATATCATCATTCAGGTCATTGTTAAACATGGAGCTGATCTCTCCGCTTCAGTTTGATTATTTGAAATCCAGAAAGACATTTCTTGTACTTCATGTAGTGTAATTGAAAAGGTGATTGACTGTTTACAAATGTTTTTTATTCCAAGTTTCAAAACTTTGTTGCTTCAGTGAAGCTTAATTTTTTCAAATCGTGTTTTCAAATTCCAGTTTTACAGTATAGCAGGATATCACAAACCTCAAATTCAATCTTTTTCATTTTCTTAGTTCTCCTGAATTGATCAATTCAATGCTAATAAGTTATTCATTACATTGATCAACATTATGATAAATAATTTTTGATAAAGTTGTAAATCTGATTTCATCAAGATGAAATCTATTTCACTTAGTAAAACTCTGATAATTCAAGGAATCTGCATACATATTCCTTCCACTCTCTCATTCCAGAACTAATTGAGAAATACTTGTATTTCAAACAAAAGAAATAAACTATCAAACCCAAATATCAATGAAATTGAACATCATGCTCACGAAATATGTATGCATCAGTGGTAATATTTTTTTATGGCGGATGTTTTCGCTTGTGCGTGGGCAATGGGGAGTGCGAGGGTGAGTTATGAGTTCAAACGTCCATGCCTATTCGATGGGATTCGGCGGGATTCGATCCCGCGACCAGGTAGCACTAGCAGACTGGAGGGTGCAACGCCTTAGTCAACTCGGCTATCTGGCAGGCTTATAAATCATCATGATATGATTATCATTTTCTAACATTCTAGTAATAAAGGTGATACCAGAATCACCTAGTGTTATTCAATTCATTTATTATTTTCAAGAGAACTGAGTCGAATTTAAGTTAAATAGAAACTAGTTACTGTGGCTAGTTTAAAAATGATAAAATATTTCAATGAATGACAGTATCTCTTCCAAGAAACTGGACAACTTTCTCAATTCCCATAATCAATTTAGGAATGACATTTTAGCCTATTTGCTAAACAATTATCAATCAAAATAGCCTAATTTTTGGTGATGTATTTCTTCACTTGATACCTGAAAGCCACAGATTAATTGATAGTGATGACTCTCATCTACTTAATCAGGAATGCTATCTAATTGCAGGCCATGTTGCTGGGTGATGGTGAGGGTGTGAGTGAGCATCTGCTTGATAAATCACTGCTGGCAATCGACCGGGACTCGCCGCCGGTTAATGGTTACGGCTCGGCTCCTGAGTTATTAGCTGGCTTAGGTGGCCGCACTCTTACCGGGTTTACAATTTCTAAGAGATGCATTTCGCTCCAAAGTGGAGTTGTGGGTACTGGACTGTATTGCGGTGAGTAACGTCTGCTCTTGAATATTTTTCAAATTCCAATTGTTTCAAAGTGATTATGACTAGAGTCTGAGTTATCCAAATGTACGATCAACACATATTTACAACATCAGTTATCAAAGCACAAATCAGTTGAAACAACAGATCAACAAACAGTTAACAACGCACAAATCAGTTACAATAACAAACAGTTATTAGACTGTTATAACGGTTATAAATACATGAATTACTTACAGCAGCAGACAGCGAACAGTTATTGATACAAATCAGTTACTATTATAGAACAACACACAGTTGTTATCAAGGCATGAGTTGTAACTGATTCAATAACAGATCAACAAACAGTTGATCAACGCAAGAATCGTTCTTGCAACTTTTGCTCCCATGAAAACCACTTGTATTGAAGAACAAGTGGTTGTTTCGCAAGCTGAACCATCATAACACACTCATCCAAATGGTCTAAACCTGATAATTCTATGGATTTTGAGAGCATCTTTAACTCCATGTTATACTATTTTAAAAGTTTATTGTAAAATGTTACCCTAAAAGCAGACTTCTCAATTTGAATCATCATCATCATCATCATCATCATCATCACTGCAAAATACTCCTTCTTTAACCTTCTTAAGTTTCAACCTTCTTTAACCTCAAAAATCGTTTCAGCAATCAGTTTTTATAACTCAAATGTGTAACGCTAGTTCCAACCAAAATGGTGCACATTGGTTAACGCTGAATGGACTAGAAAATAATGACGGTCAGATAAACTTATGTTCTACTAACCTAAAACTACACAAAATCTCTAAGAAATTGGAAATATACAGTGTATTTGTAAGCATTTGAGACTCATAAGCTATATATTAATTGTGTATCTGCCATACGCTAAATAATGCTCCTCTTAAATCTTCTAAATTATTTTCTGCTCTTTTACACACTCCACCATATTTTTTGAATAATTTTTTATATCGTTCGTTAACTCATTGATATGTTTTCCTCCAGTACTGTGCATGTATGTACTGCCCCATATATGTTCCACAAAGCATTTATTCATAAAATACTTACTGATCCTTATCACAAGTTCAGATTTCTACGCAGTAGAAGAAACGTTAATAATTTGGCTTCCAAGGATTATCAAATGTGATAACAATCAATACCACGATTTCAGCTCCAAATTTGTCAAAGGAATTCAATTGAATGTCATTTGACGCAAAAACGTGGAAAACACGAACAAAGAAATTCAAATGAAAAAATAAAGATTTAAACCTGAACTTCACAATCAACTCCCTCCAACAATGGAAATACGTGGAACAAATGTCTACTCTCTGTACCAATTCGATTAATTCCTAATGGAGGCTCAATCCAATTTAAAAGTTCAAATGAGTTGTCAATCCCATTCCTGTTCACCAGGAGCTCTGAATTGGATTAGTTCCCCTCAGCATAAATCTTATCAATATTCTGTTGTAGTTTGAAACTGTTGAATGATTATGTTAATCATTGGCTGATAATCTTCAAAATACTTCTATATTTATCAATTCAAATACAGCGTTCTTGTTCAGTGTTACTACTTGAATGGGTGTTTCAGAGAGAGAGAGAAAAATGTTGTAATGAGAATGAAAATACTCTCTATGAGGATGTGTTATGAATAGACATGATGTATTTTATATTATAAATGAAAAGTTATCAAGTACCTATCTTGCGATAAATAAGCTTTCCTACTATAAGATTTTACCATAAGCTGAATAAATAAATGATAGGACTTGAAAACTTTTCTCTCGGATCGCGAAGAAAAGTAAAATTATTTATAAGATGAAATTGAATT
This sequence comes from Nilaparvata lugens, assembly GCF_014356525.2. NCBI lineage: Eukaryota > Metazoa > Arthropoda > Insecta > Hemiptera > Delphacidae > Nilaparvata > Nilaparvata lugens. Next base: position 17,379,986 of record NC_052504.1, read on the forward strand.
CTAGATTTTTTATACGGTCGGCCTATTTCCCTTTTCTACCCAGTTCATGTATTAGTCTCTCACAATACTATGAATGAGAATTAATGAGGATACGTTCCTAGTAACTATTAGAATAAGCAAAGCATTACACATTTTGTAATTTCCTGATCCAGATTGTATTGAACATGATAATCGTGAAAACCAAAGAGATAAATTTTTAAGATTATCATGTTCAGCATCGAGATGATTTTTCAAGAACGAGTGAAGTTCAAGAACGAGAAGCGGCTAGACTGGAAAGTGTAGGAGCTTGAAACGGGGACAAACTTTCCAACCAAGTTCTGGCAGAACTCATTCAGTAACTTCATTCCACAACAGGAGCTTTTCTCTGAATGCTCTTGACAGTAGAACTGAGAAGTTTCTTCAAGAAAAAATGAGTGGCATTCATGAGTGTAGCCATTTTCGGTTTCAACAGAATCATTCACATTGATACTAATGGTTATTTTGTATCAACATCAGCAACTAAGAAGTATCGTCAACTAATGATGCATTTTAAAGAAACCACTACTCTCCATTTGAATGTGGACATTGGATACCATCTCTTCCGCGGTCTACCACGCCTATTTCTGTTCGCTGGTACCCAATTCCATACTTCAAAGGAAGTCTTCCTTCATTAATTCTGCGCAGGTGTCCATACCATTTCAATTGTTCTCTCCAATGACATCGATTATCGTGTTTTTTTGCGCTCATTCTCTCTCTTATTATATCATTCCTGATTCGATCCAGCAATGTTAATCCTAAACTCCTCCTCCAGTACATCATTTTCGCTGAAAGAAGTTTTTGAGAAGTTAATTGTCCACACACCACACTTCTGACCCATATGTCATGACTGGCTCAACCATTGCCTGGTATATATTTTTTTTGTATTTTTTGTTATGTTTTTATTCCATAGGATTGGATGTAGTGCTCTTATCATATTTTTTCCCTTCCTTATCTTCCCCATGATATCATCCCTTCCCTCCCATCATCACTAATAACAACGCCGAGGTACTTGTACTCCTTAACATTTCTAATCAATCCATTTTCAGTTTCAATATCCTGTCCTGTGCCTCCGACTGCATATATTGTGTCTTTTCTGTGTTAACCTCCAAGCCCCATTTTTGTATTCTTCTATCAATTTTATTACCATATATAGGTCATGTCCTGATGATCTTCTGCTAAAACTACCTGATCATCCGCGAAGAGGAATGTATGTATCTTGGAATCCTCCAGCTCAATTCCCATTGGGCTGCATTTCTGTGTCCATTTTTTTAGAGCAGTACACATATAAATTTTGAATAGGGTTGGAGAGAGGAAGGAACCCTGTTTGACCCCTTTTGTTTGAGAAAAGGCTTCAGAGTTTTTATCGCCAATCTTTACTACTGCTTGATTTTCCTTGTACAATGCTTTCACTGCATTTATGAACACATTATTTACGCCTGATTCCTTCATTGTGAGCCATAATTTCTGTAATGGAACTGAATCAAATGCTTTACACAGATCTATAGAAGAAGCATGCAATTCCATACCTCTTGCTAGTCGCTTTTCTATCAGAAGTCTCAGGGTGAATAGATTGTCCACACAGGAACGACCTGGTCTGAATCCACTTTGCTCCTCTATTTCTATTATTTCCTGTTCTATTCTATTTTCTAAAACTCTTTCATAAAGCTTTCCAATGGATGATGTTACACTAATACCTCGATAATTATTACAATCCCTTCGATTTCCCTCTTTATAAATGGAATGCAAATATGAAATCTTCCAGTCTTTAGGAATTTGATCTCCTTTCAAACACCTGTTGAAAATTTCGCACAGCAGTTCCAGCATTCTCATGGTGGCGTTTTTGATTAGCTCGATAGGCAAATCACCTGGTCCTGGGGCTTTATTATTCTTCATTCTAAGCATTGCTGTTTTTATTTCTTCCAACTTAATTGGCTCTGCTTCTCTTATTACTATTTCCTCCACATCTATTCCTGTCTCTAGGTATTCAGTACGTTGCTCTGTCAAAAGATTATTATAATGCTCCTTCCATTGTTCTATTCTTATAGGATTAATTTTTCTTTTTCCATTCAAATTTTTTTTAGATTCTTTATAGTGGCCCAAGCTTCCCTAGACATTGAATCACTACATAATCAATTATCGATTTCAGATTCCTTGTATTTTGCGTCCAAGTATACTTATGTATATCCTTGTGCTGGAAAAATCCGTTCAATATTCTCAGTGAATATTGCTCACACAACTCAATCCATCTCATACCGTTATCATTCACTACATCCTCCCCATGTCGTCCAATTATTCCACTGTCTATTTTTTGTCCTAGTCTTCCATTAAAGTCCCCTAATAAGATTATTTCTTGTCTGCTTTTTGTTTTGATCAGTACCTCAGAGAGTTTGTCAAAAAAGGCGTCCTTTTTCCTTATATAAGACGGATTTTTCCAGCACAAGGATATACATAAGTATACTTGGGCGCAACGCCTTAGTCAACTCGGCTATCTGGCAGGCTTATAAATCATCATGATATGATTATCATTTTCTAACATTCTAGTAATAAAGGTGATACCAGAATCACCTAGTGTTATTCAATTCATTTATTATTTTCAAGAGAACTGAGTCGAATTTAAGTTAAATAGAAACTAGTTACTGTGGCTAGTTTAAAAATGATAAAATATTTCAATGAATGACAGTATCTCTTCCAAGAAACTGGACAACTTTCTCAATTCCCATAATCAATTTAGGAATGACATTTTAGCCTATTTGCTAAACAATTATCAATCAAAATAGCCTAATTTTTGGTGATGTATTTCTTCACTTGATACCTGAAAGCCACAGATTAATTGATAGTGATGACTCTCATCTACTTAATCAGGAATGCTATCTAATTGCAGGCCATGTTGCTGGGTGATGGTGAGGGTGTGAGTGAGCATCTGCTTGATAAATCACTGCTGGCAATCGACCGGGACTCGCCGCCGGTTAATGGTTACGGCTCGGCTCCTGAGTTATTAGCTGGCTTAGGTGGCCGCACTCTTACCGGGTTTACAATTTCTAAGAGATGCATTTCGCTCCAAAGTGGAGTTGTGGGTACTGGACTGTATTGCGGTGAGTAACGTCTGCTCTTGAATATTTTTCAAATTCCAATGTTTCAAAGTGATTATGACTAGAGTCTGAGTTATCCAAATGTACGATCAACACATATTTACAACATCAGTTATCAAAGCACAAATCAGTTGAAACAACAGATCAACAAACAGTTAACAACGCACAAATCAGTTACAATAACAAACAGTTATTAGACTGTTATAACGGTTATAAATACATGAATTACTTACAGCAGCAGACAGCGAACAGTTATTGATACAAATCAGTTACTATTATAGAACAACACACAGTTGTTATCAAGGCATGAGTTGTAACTGATTCAATAACAGATCAACAAACAGTTGATCAACGCAAGAATCGTTCTTGCAACTTTTGCTCCCATGAAAACCACTTGTATTGAAGAACAAGTGGTTGTTTCGCAAGCTGAACCATCATAACACACTCATCCAAATGGTCTAAACCTGATAATTCTATGGATTTTGAGAGCATCTTTAACTCCATGTTATACTATTTTAAAAGTTTATTGTAAAATGTTACCCTAAAAGCAGACTTCTCAATTTGAATCATCATCATCATCATCACTGCAAAATACTCCTTCTTTAACCTTCTTAAGTTTCAACCTTCTTTAACCTCAAAAATCGTTTCAGCAATCAGTTTTTATAACTCAAATGTGTAACGCTAGTTCCAACCAAAATGGTGCACATTGGTTAACGCTGAATGGACTAGAAAATAATGACGGTCAGATAAACTTATGTTCTACTAACCTAAAACTACACAAAATCTCTAAGAAATTGGAAATATACAGTGTATTTGTAAGCATTTGAGACTCATAAGCTATATATTAATTGTGTATCTGCCATACGCTAAATAATGCTCCTCTTAAATCTTCTCAATTATTTTCTGCTCTTTTACACACTCCACCATATTTTTTATATCGTTCGTTAACTCATTGATTTTCCTCCAGTACTGTGCATGTATGTACTGCCCCATATATGTTCCACAAAGCATTTATTCATAAAATACTTACTGATCCTTATCACAAGTTCAGATTTCTACGCAGTAGAAGAAACGTTAATAATTTGGCTTCCAAGGATTATCAAATGTGATAACAATCAATACCACGATTTCAGCTCCAAATTTGTCAAAGGAATTCAATTGAATGTCATTTGACGCAAAAACGTGGAAAACACGAACAAAGAAATTCAAATGAAAAAATAAAGATTTAAACCTGAACTTCACAATCAACTCCCTCCAACAATGGAAATACGTGGAACAAATGTCTACTCTCTGTACCAATTCGATTAATTCCTAATGGAGGCTCAATCCAATTTAAAAGTTCAAATGAGTTGTCAACCCCATTCCTGTTCACCAGGAGCTCTGAATTGGATTAGTTCCCCTCAGCATAAATCTTATCAATATTCTGTTGTAGTTTGAAACTGTTAAATGATTATGTTAATCATTGGCTGATAATCTTCAAAATACTTCTATATTTCTCAATTCAATTCAAATACAGCGTTCTTGTTCAGTGTTACAACTTGAATGGGTGTTTCAGAGAGAGAGAGAGAAAAATGTTGTAATGAGAATGAAAATACTCTCTATGAGGATGTGTTATGAATAGACATGATGTATTTTATATTATAAATGAAAAGTTATCAAGTACCTATCTTGCGATAAATAAGCTTTTCTACTATAAGATTTCACCATAAGCTGAATAAATAAATGATAGGACTTGAAAACTTTTCTCTCGGATCGCAAAGAAAAGTAAAAATTATTTATAAGATGAAATTGAATTCTAGATTTTTTATACAGTAGGCCTATTCCCTTTTCTACCCAGTGTTCATGTATTAGTCTCTCACAATACTATGAATGAGAATTAATGAGGATACGTTCCTAGTAACTATTAGAATAAGCAAAGCATTACACATTTTGTAATTTCCTAATCCAGATTGTATTGAACATGATAATCGTGAAAACCAAAGAGATAAATTTTTAAGATTATCATGTTCAGCATCGAGATGATTTCTCCTCGAGTGAAGTTCGAAAACGAGAAGCGGCTAGACTGGGAAGTGGAGGAACTTGAAACGGGGACAAACTTTCCAACCATCAAGTTCTGGTAGAACTCATTCAGTAACTTCATTCCACAACAGGAGCTTTTCTCTGAATGCTCTTGACAACAGAACTGAGGCGAATTGAGTGGCATTCATGAGTGTAGCAATTTTCGGTTTCAACAGAATTATTCACATTGATACTAATGGTTATTTTGTATCAACATCAGCAACTAAGAAGTACCGTCAACTAATGATGCCTTTCAAAGAAATCACCACACTTTTCTCCCATTCATATTCTCAATTTGATTCCTCGTCGTCTCTGTGAAGTTTTCTACTTTTTACCAATCAATTTCCTCCTCAACTCGTTTCATCGATTGCACTAAGCTGTGCAGTGATTTCATTATTTGGAATTTCTCTCATAGTCTGTATATCAACATTCATCAACGATATTTTCAATTAATTTTGTGAAAGTTTGTTGAAAGGAATATCGAACCCTTCGTTTAGAATAGCGTAACCAGTAACCTAAGGTACCAGTAAATTTACCTAAGGTAAATTTTTTTCCCCAACTTAAAAAGTGTAAATGTTTGAATTTTGAGCTGAATATTCCTATTTGTGATGTATATTATGTTTTCTATCGAACCAGAAGGAGATACATAATCTTCAATACCATAGAATGTCAAGTCCTGAGTCCGGAATTCATCAATCAGCTTCGATTGTACATGATATGAACCAGGTTTAGTACCTTACTGGTTTTCCAAAAACATTTAATAGTTTTACAACGTGAGTTTTTTCAATATCTTCACATACAGCAGATCCATGTCATGGGAAATTTAATCTCAATATTTTTTACCATTCCAGAAATCAATGTGAGTGATGATACAAGAGACCTTTTACCTACCAGTGGAACAGTACGAATCGTTGATACTACACTTGTATCCACAACATCTGAACCGGATTATGTAAGTGGCAGATGAATATTTCTCACCATTATGAATAATAACCGTTCTCTATTCCATTACACCAATTATTGTTTGCTCAATTTCATGTTATAAAATATTGCATGATGTATTTATCACCATATGTTACTTTATGACATGTATAAGCTGTTGTTAACTAATTGTATCGAATAATAACCGGTCTCTATTCCATTACACCAATTATTGTTTGCTCAATTTCATGTTATAAAATATTGCATGATGTATTTATCACCATATGTTACTTTATGACATGTATAAGCTGTTGTTAACTAATTGTATGTTGCAATGATTTTTTCTTGTAATGATTGTTAACTAATTAACCGTTAGTCATATTATATCCAATGCATTATCTCTGACGAAACTTACTAGTCACCTTCACATTTTCTATCAAAAAATCTCTAGTAGGATTTTACGAACCTTATCGTTCAATGTATCATGAAATTTCCATATGATATTATTGGAAACTAGCCGTCAGGCTCACTTCGCTCGCCTGCGTTTTTCATTTGGGAATGCTTCATTCCATCAGAAAGTCAAAGTACTGAGAAAACGCAGAAATGCTGAGAAAAACGCTGATTTTGGACGTATCTTCAAATTTATTCTAACACAACATTATTACACCCTAGCTGATCTTCTGTACTAAATTTGAACAATTTCTGTTCATTTGTTATCGATAAATCTGAGAAAAAGCAAAAAGACGCTGGAAAAGGCTAATTTTGGGCGTATCTTTGACGTTATCGCAAATTCCTCCTAACACAACATTTTTACACCCTAGCTGAGCTTCTGTACTAAATTTGAACATTTTCTGTTCATTTTTTCTCGATCGATAAAGCTGAGAAAACGCTAAAAAAAACACTGGAAAAACGCAGATTTTGAGCGTATCTTTTGAATTTTTTTTCAAATCCGTTCTTAGTGCGCCTCTAAAGGGCCAACTGAACGTACCTACCAAATTTGAACGTTTTTGGTCCGGTAGACTTTTAGTTCTGCGAGTCAGTGAGTAGGGAGCACAACACCTTGTCGTGGTGGAGGGGCTTGTGTACTCCTGTGACCCCAAGAGCTATGCCTGCGGTTGTGTAACTACCAGCAGGGCCTCCCAAGCCGGACAGGTCGAAGGGCAGGAGGCAGACTAAGAAGTGCTCCAACAAGACGTCGTTGGGCTAATCCCCCACAAGTCGGGTTAACTCGGATTCAAAGAAACATGAAGAGCCTCAGAAATCGGACAGGATCTAAACGGAACAAATTGTATAAGATAAAATTTAGATTTGGATGCTGGAATGTTAAAACACTGACTGGGAAAGAAATTGAACTTGTTGAAGGGATGAAGAAGTACAAGATTGCTGTGATGGGACTGAGTGAGGTAAAACGAAAAGGAAATGGTAGAAAGGAGCTAGAGAATGGATATGTCCTGCTATATTCAGGAGTTGATCAAAAGGAAAGAGCAAAGGAAGGAGTAGGCTTGGTAATGACTCCGGAAGTGAGTGACAGATTAAGTGACTGGGAAGCTGTTAGCTCCAGAATAATAACAGCTGATTTGGACCTGAACATGAAGATCACTATCGTCTCTGCCTATGCTCCGACTGAGGATGCTGATATACTCACCAAAGAGTGCTTCTACAGTGAGTTACAAAGAGTCACAACTAAAGCAAACGATAAGAACAGAGAGGTAATAATAGCTGGTGATTTAAATGCAAGAACAGGTTGTAACCAAAATCGATCACATGGTACCATTGGTCCTCACGGGGGAGAACAGACTCTAAATGAAAATGGAAAGAGGTTGATAGAGTTCTGTACTGAAGACAACATGCTGATAGGAAACTCCTGGTATAATCACAAACGTATCCATAAAATTACATTCTTGGCAGAGGGTAGAGATGCTGAAAGTGTCATTGACTATTTCATTTATATGGACCTGGAATGAGAAGAAGAGTACTTGACGTCAAAGTTATTCGGGGAGCTGAATTGAGTACTGATCATAGGCTGCTGGTTATGGATGTGAGATTTCGGATTTTTATGAAACAAGCAAACAAAAAGTTTTCAAGATTGAAACTAGAAGTATTTAAGGAGGAAGAGAAGATAGAGATATATATAGAAAAAATAAGTGAACATCTGGAAGAACTAAGAAGACACGAGGAAATGGGAGTGGAAGAACTATGGATATGTTTGAAAACAGCAATAAGTTTAAGCAATATGTTTAAGAGCAACAGAAGAAACGTGTGGTAAGACAACAATAAATACCAAGTTGAAGAGGACTAGATGGTGGAATGACTTGGTGTTGAAAACAGTGCGTGAGAAAAAACTTGCTTGGCAAAGATACTTGGAGATTCAGTCAGAGGAAAACAGACGAATATATGTAGAGAAAAGGAATAATGCCAAAAGGATCTTGAGAGAAGCAAAGTGTCAATCGTGGAGGAATTTGGCGAAAAGATTCAAGCAACTTACACTGAAAATCGCAAGCAGTTCTGGAGCATTGTTAAGGGACTGAGAGGAAGAAGAGTAAAACCAGTAAGAAACATAAAAAAGGGATGGTGTACTAATTAGTAAACAGGAGGAGGTATTAAAAGTTTGGAAAGAATTTTTTGAGGAGAAATTCAGAAAATAAATTGAGGAGGGAGCAGGAGAAGATGAGCATCAAGGAATTGATGAAAATCAGGAGAATCTGGAGGTATGTCAAGAAATTACTCAATAAGAAGTGATAAACTCTGTCAAGAAGATGAAATTAAATAAAGTTTCAGGGTTGGATGGAATATTCCCAGAAATGGTCAAGTACGGAGGAAATTTGTTGGTCGAATGGATATGGTTACTATTCAGAAAGATCTGGGATGAAGGAATAATGCCAAATGACTGGGAATATAATCTCATAATCACAATATTCAAAAAGGGTAATCAATGCGAATGTGAGAATTACCGCCCAATATGCCTCTCTTCAGTGGTTTATAAGATGTACATTAGAATTCTAGAAAGCCGACTCAGAAAAGTGGTAGAGAATCTTCTAGAGGATGAGCAAGTAGCTTTCAGACCTGGGCGCCATTTTCACTCTCAGGACTGTGATGGAAAAGAGTATAGAAAGGTCAAGGAATTTGTATGTGGCCTTCTTGGATATAAAGGCAGCGTTTGATTCAGTGCCAAGAAAGGAGATATGGAAAGTACTAGAAGCAAAAAATGTACCATCAAAGCTGAGAAAAGCAATAAAGGCTGTCTATCACAACCCAAAGGGCATCATAAGACTGAATGGTGGACTGTCAGAAGAATTTCCAATTGAACAAGGGGTTAAACAAGGAGATAGTATAAGCCCATTGCTATTTGTGGTTCTAATGGATGGAATAAATGAAATTTGTAAGGCTCGAACTGCAAAAACAGTTGTTGGAAATTGGAGAATGAGACCGATAACAATACAAGCGCTCCTGTATGCAGATGATGTGATACTCCTAACTGACAGTGAGAATAAACTAAAAAGGACAGTAGAGGAATGGCATGAGATTCTGAAATTGAAAGGAATGCAGCTTAATATTGATAAAAGCAAAGTAATGCATGTTGGGAAAGATGAAGAGGAGGAAATAGAACTTTTTCTGGAAGGAAAACAAATGAAACAAGTAGATGAATATGATTACTTGGGAGTCAAAATAAGAAGAGATGGAAGGATTGACAGTGAAGTTCTGAATAGAATCAAAAAAGCCAATAATATATCTTATTCAATAAATTATACTCTATTGGGTAAAAGAGAAGTCAGTAAAACGGCGAAGAAGAGAATATACCAAGCAGTGTATGAAGCAAAGCTACAAGTTGAAAGAATTCAAGCAGAAAGCTGGCCAGTTGTTGAAAGGCAAACTGTTGTTGTTAAACTGCTATCGTTGTGTTGCGTGGGCGCGGTTGTCCTCAATCACGACCCCCCTCCCCTCCACCCAAACCACCTCCTTTCCAGACCCCTTCCCTGGAAAGGGTTCCCTCCAAAACCCTGTCCTCGAAACTCCCTTCGCTAGCGTCGCCAACAACCAACAAAAGGGTGCAACGCAATTCCTGTCTCGTGCATAGAATAATTAGAAAGCACTCCGTCCTAGCGCGAATCTTGCCTTTTTTAATCTCAGTTCTTAAACTTCACTTACTAAAAAGCATGAGCATTAATCTCTTCCCCATTCAAAAGGTGTAGTATTTCAAAAGGTTTCTTCATTTGGTTGTAAAACCTCAAAAGTTTGATTTTTTTATTATTTATAGAGAGATTCTTTGACGAAAATGCTAGGTAGTTTTCTATTACCTTACATTATACCTTATACGCGGGTTTTTACAGCCTTCCCGGCCGTCTCCCGCACTCAACACGCCATCTGCCCTCTATCTCTCCATACGTCTTGTTGGATGCCCCTGCTCTCCATGGCCTCTTCTATGTTTTGCTGCCAAACCGTTCGTGGTCGTGCTCGTTTTCTCCTCTCAGCCGCAATCCACTCATATACCTTCTTTGGTATGCGACTGGGGCTCATTCTTCTGAGATGTCCGTCCCACTAGAGTTGTTTCTCCAGTGTAGTTCTCTTTTATAAGTATAATTTTTATTTATTTATTTCACAGTGGAACATTGAAGTGAAAGTGGTTCTTTGAAGCTCAGTGAGAATCTAAACCACCTTATGTGTGGAGCTTTAAGACGTTTCTCAACGACACCATAGTTTGACTCAATCCATTAAGCTTCCTCTCACATAATCTAGGAGGCATGGTGTGAGCACTAATCTGAATTAATTCCAATAGTTTGAGAGTTACAACCAAGTTTCTCTCTAGAACTCCATCCATGATTTCTGAATCAAATTATGTGTGAAAAGTTTTCTCCTTTGATCAAAATCCCATCTATGCTTCGAATTACGAGAAATTCTTAGTCAGTTTGACTATATTCAACAATAAACAGATTAATTAAAAGTAGCTTGCAGTGTAGACCACATCTGCACATAATAATTTGTACTCATAGAGAACAATTGATACTCATAGAGAATAATTTTTTAATTGCATGATCATTTTGATTCATTGATCATTTTGATCATTGCATGATCCGGCTGATTTTCATTGATGAATCTTCTTCATAGGTTTATTCGTGGTGCTTTTTCTTTAATACGTGGTTTTTGCGTAGTCATCAAAGTAAGATAATAATAATTCTCGTAGAATTTGACATTCCTTTTGTGACTTAACAACTATTGATTCCACAAACTTTTGATGAAAATTTTACCTGAAAAAAATTGGATCTTCAAAATAATACTAATCTCTCAGTTATAATTTCAATTTCGAGCAATCAAACATTCAGTCATAGAATATTTGATTCAATCTTCTTGACTCGAAATGTATGCAAGCAACAGCAATCAGTTTCCCATTTAACTCATTATCAGATACATTATCACTACACCTGTTACATTAGCAGATAGCGACTGGGGAGGTTCCAGCTAGGCAATTAGTGGTAATGTTCTTATTGTAGCACACAGCTATTGTACGGAAATGTATGTATCGATCGCAATGGTACACAACTGCACCATTCCGGGGGCCTCCATCATTATTCATGTACTGTAACACCTAGCTGTAATTGTGACAAGGAATTCTGAAAGTCTAGCTTGATACTTTGATAATAATCAATACATTGAAGAACATTTCTTGGAAAATCTGATTACTCTGCAGAGTCTACGTATAAATGAATAAAGAAAAATCAAATATGCTCAAATTTATTTTGAAGAAATGGAATAATAAGAGATGAAGTACAGATATTGATAGATTTAATATCACGCTTCTATTTGAATCTAGTTCTGAGCCTACTGATTCATTTTTCATATCACATTTGCTTGTGATAATGAATAGTATTTCACCCTTTGCGATCTTAAAACTAAGGTATAGGTTGTCTTTGTCAGTCGGGTGGCCAGCTGTACTGACCAGACCATTTTGCGTAGCAACTCAGATTTATTTCAACTGGGTTGTCCCAGCCGATCAGATGGCCAGTGGGACTGGCCAACATAAAAGTCATCGGCTGGCCAGCACCACTGGCCAACAATATATGTTGCATTAATACATATATATTTTCACACTGCTGTCTGTTCTTTTCAGTGGTGAGATCTACTGAGTATTTCTCCAACTATATAGAAGACTTCTGCCAACTTTATAGTGAATAATAATAACAACAGATGGCATATTGTCCACAGCTGTCTCAGTCTCATTCTCATGTCAACTGTACATTGTTTACATATGATAGGAGAGTTTGTAAAGTGAATACGGTTACTTTTGATTTTCATATCTTATATTATTTTCTTTACCAATGGAGGGAAGTGTTCTTCTGGTTGTTAGAAACAGCAATTGTCAACTCTTACATTCTTTTCAATGCCAACCAAGACATGAAAAATAAAGTCTGTTAGAGATGTTTCAGGATAATATTGATCAATGAGCTTGTTGGGGAGGTAAGAAATTAAAAAAAATGAGAAAGACTGTCTCAATTAGTAGATGATGAGAGACTTAATGGCAATTTGCATCTGCTCTATCAACTACTAGACGGCAAGACCAGAGACTGTGCCGTTTGCAGTGATAGACGGCCAGGAAAAGAGAGAAAAAGAACAGTTTTTTTTTTTGTAAAACGTGCTCAAAAAATCCCGAACTACATGTAGGATAGTGTTTTGAGAAATATCATTGTAACAAAAAACTTAAATTGGACTGAAACTTGATTGGACTTGACTGAATTGATTCACAGCTGAAAAAGAGGAAGATTTCAAGAATGATTATGCGAGATTTATTAATATTTTTAACTTTTGAATATATATTCCATTGAATTCATCATCTTAAATATATGTGTATGTGAATGAAAGAATACTTTTAGTTGAATTCATTTATATTTTTTCAATTTGAAATACACTCTTAAAAACCTGTAGAATGGATTAAAAATAATTGCGAGTTGGTGGGAGGGAACTATCAATATGGCTGTCGAGCTGACAGTGAGAAGGAGCTGGCCAGTAGCACTGGCCATGCGAGCGTCGGAGACAACTCAGATTGAAATATTTCCGGGCTGCATATGAAACTAATGTGGCCAGTACAACTGGCCAACCGACCGCAAAGGGTTAAATTAGACCGATGAATAGTTTCTGAACGATATTCTCATCAATATTACTTGATTTCCATGTGTTATAATTCAGTGAATTGAATAAATTCATTAATGTATGAATAAAAGATGATTACTTTACTTGGTATTGCTATATTATCAGCGCCGGTTGTATACATGGAAAAGTCCCAGTGACAAACCAGAAAAGGTCATCAGAAATCAGGTTGACTCTTGGAGGAAGGAAGGTGAACCTTCCTTCCTCCAAGGGTTGACTTTATTATGATCAACAAGAGGTTCCGAAACAGCTGCATGATAATGAGGACCTACCCAGGCGCTGATAATATAGCAATACCAAGTAGTAAAGTAATCATATTCTATTCATAAATTTATGAATTTATTAAATGAAATTTAATTCACTGAGTTATCACGCATGGAAATCAAGTAATATTGAATAAAGTATTGATCAGAAACTATTCATCGGTCTAATTAAAATACTATTCATTATCACGAGCAAATGTGTTATGAAAAAAATCAGTAAGTTCAAAACTAGATTCAAATAAAAGCGTGATATTAAATCTCATATCGGTACTTTAATCTCTTATTATTTCATTTCTTAAAAATAAATTTGAGCATGTTTGATTTCTCTTTTCAAAATAACAATAATTATTATTGTTCAATCAGTGAGCTTTGATTCAGTTTTTTTAATGATTGAATCCGTCGATTTTGAATTTATCATATTATGAATATATGATTGAATATATTAAGGTAAATTTGAATCTGAGAACAGTGCTGTAATCCATTCTTCTACGGAACGTTATGAACGCTCCGTTATCTACAAAAAAAAAAATGCTCCACACTTTTCTGATTGATCATACTGCTTCTCACCTATGATCCACACTAAACATGGATATCAAAATGAAAAATCCTTCTCATGCTCAATGTACCTGATTATTAGTAACTGGGGATCGTTCTGACAATTACAATGGTTTTCCTTTTCAAATGAATTCCGAATTGACTCCTCATTAGTATGCTGGAAGCTACAGGCATCAATATAAGAATTCTCTTATGACACCATTGAATTAGAACTCATGTAATTGAATGAAAACTCCCATGGAAAATTATCCAATTGGAAACTGAATTGTTTCGTTTTTTTGGCATCAACTCAAAGTTCATCCCAGTAGTAATTGAAAGGATTTCAATCTAACTGAACACTCAACCAGAATCCCAATGTAGTTTGCTATTAGTTTCGAGAAATCGTGAAATTCTTTTTGTTCGTCTTTCTGCATTTCCACTGCTCCACCAGAATTCTCTCTTCAAGCGTTCACCCAGTTTAAAATTGTTTTGGGAGTGATCACTTGTGATGTGTGTCTGATGGTTTGCAATATATGGTGAATGATTTTCAAGTGAATAATTTTTGAAAATATTTTTATCATGTACTAAGTTATACCTAGACAGTAGATTCATCTCATTTTCCAGCAAGCATTCCATGCAGCAATAGAACCATCATTATGCTAATGTAAATTGAATTCGTACTCGAATATATTTATCTCATAGTGGAATTTGGTGAATGGATTTTGTGGTTTGAGTAATTCGAAATAATCACGTGCGACCATTCAGTTCGACCGTGATGCGTTTTGTTCAGTTTTGCTTGTGATGAACGAGTGTGAGGGATTTAACTGGAGTAATGAGAATGATGGTGTGAGGGGAGGAGTGCAGAGTGCAACCCAATGATCTCATCCAATGATTTAGTACTTTTGAAGGGCACGAATTAAATCTGCAGCCCACGTTCAGCTCTCAACAGACTTGGCCAATCGGAATGCCACATATTGGTTTACTGATTCCCATTCCAAAAACATGCTGATAGCGGTCGTTGTTCACAACCAAGTGCCATCCTGATAATAATTCTGAAAAGAGCGCACACTTGACCTTTCACCTTGATTTGGTCGATTGGAAAGGTTCCAGGATTGAGCGACCGCTGAGTCGAAAAGGCGCATGGACTAATCCAGCCCAATTCATCTCACTGATAAGCATGAGTAAGCTTCATACATTTACCGCTTTTTGTTCTCTCTTCGATGAACTTCCTATCTATCTTCCACCTCTTTTTCCATCTTGATGTTTTTTTCGAGCAACCTGAAATGAAGATTCACAATCACGTTTTTATTCACATTTTAAATTTTTTATTCTGGGAAATTCGATGAAAATGAATTTCGGTTTTCTAATTGAGAAGTCTGACTAAAATAGATCAGATCAGGACTTCCCATATACTGACCTGAGCCTAGAAAAAAAATGGCTACCGTATGTGGTGATCTCACGGAAATTCCTACTGAGAAAAAATCACTAATCAGCTGTTAGAGAGCGTCTCATTTTGTCGAAATCTCAGTTCGTTTAGTTCCCGTTTAAAATATCAATGCCGGCCACCACATACGGAACCATTTTTTTTAGGCGCAGGTCCGGTATATAGGAAGTCCTGATCAGATTAAGATATGGAAATCTGGTATGTTCCATTCCAATATTCGATGAAGTGTTACAGATTGGAATAACTTGCTGAACATGTTATCGAATAATTATTGAAAATATGACATTCAGTCCACCACAAATCCAATAGTTTACTTGAAATATGACAAGTAGTTTTGTCTGTTGAGCATTAATATTGTCTCATAATCTCTTTCATAACGGCTTCATTTTCCAGAAGTAGACCGAATATTCATCAGAGTCTCTTCTCAGAACACCCCAAGTAATTTCGCTGCCCTCCACAACTATTCCAAACAGTCGGTCATTCTTTCACGCAAAACACATCCGTCCCTTCCATCTCCACCCTCATTCGTTCACTCACTTGTCCGCAATTTAAATAATTCTCGAAGCGGACTTCCGCCATTGACTGCTTCAAATGAAATTCTTGTTGTGAATTACGTCTTTCATATGCTTGGTCCTATGCCATCACAGTAGTTATGAGCTATGTCTGTAATGTGAGCATTTATTTATGATGATTTCGAGTGAAACTTGTCGCCCGCTGTATTGCTTCTGGAATGAAATATTTCCCAACTCGTAACCTAAATAGCCTTATTCAATCTTCAACGTTTCCTTCAGTGAATTTATCAAACTAATTAAACAACTCACGGAACTCATTTCAATCAATTCAATCCATAAACGTTATCACTGATGAATTTGACTTATTTAATAATATATTTCAAAGCATATTTCCGTTAGGAATTTTCTCTAGAATAGGTACATCCACTTTCGTGGACGATGGAATAATCTTGGGAATTTCACTAATGAGAGAAATCACTAGTATAGTCTAGTTAGAGTATAAATATCCTACTTATGATAGACTCCACTATCACTTTTTGTTTGGCAACCTTTAATTAAAATAAACTTTGTTATAAATTCAAAAAGTCATCTTCTAAACTGAAGATTGACGAATATTCATGTTCCATCTCATAAAAGTATTTGAACTTTGCGATCCAGAGTTTCATGCAATCTATTCTCGTGAATATTATAAAAACAAGTCTGAGAGATAAATTTCCAGTTCACTTTTTATAGAAAACTATGAAAACTCCATCTTATCCATCTACAGACTACTGTATCACATCATTTTGATACAGTATCATCACATCATCACATTACAGACTACTCGAGTAGTTTGATAGTTTCATGACATTGTATAGTATGAACACGCTACCATGAATTGACCTCTAACTAGTTCGGGTTCTCTTCAAAAAGAGAACTAGTTTCTAGATTCTCTTCAAATTCTAACTAGTTTCTAGGTTCTCTTCAAATTTATGATAAGTTATTGATTTTGGAGTAGTTTGCTCGATTCGATGTCGACTTCACCTCTCACATTCTCATATCTATTTCAAAGTAGTGGATATTCTGTGTGTGGAAACGTTGTGATTAATAAGTAAATTGACAATTAGCAATAAATGGCATATGGCATATTTTCGAAATGACATTTCAACAAAAACAAAGAACATATTATTATTTTTTTGTTTGTTTGGCTTCTTGTTTTATGAATAGCATATAACCGCCAGGCAACCACAATCTGAACGAGTGTAGCCAAAGCCAAATTCTAGTTTCAGCACTGTCTGATACACTCAATCCAGTACGGGCGAAATATTAGATATGAACTGAACACAATCAAAATGATGAGGAAAGAGAGCTGGGATAGAAATAGAAAACCGGATTATGCTATTCTACTTTCTCAGAAAAACAAAAGGAAAATCCTTGGAGGATAAATTGGATTTGGATTAGCTCTTCCCTCTCATATCTTGATTAAAATTCTCTTGTAGGCGTCAAATATCCTGCTTGGAACATGAAGGAGTATCACTTGCAACATGTGATGAGCGGAGAATATTATATTCTACCTTGTTCAAGATTATAACTTATAAATTTAGGCTCAACTAAGAGGCTTCAGCCTGAGTGCACTAAGTTCTCGCGTTAACGCATGCGCTAAAAAGCAATATTCGAGGAGCTTATGGCTGATCAATCTACTCAAGAATCATTTCAACGTGAATAAGCCATCAAACCATAGGTGCAACACCTCTAGTATGGGAATGAGAAGGTAATGTCCATTATAGAGCACTGAAATCCAATCGAGCCTTGTGGTCATATTGGATCTCTAGAGTGCATGAGTAGTTCCTGAAACATTTCAACTCTGTCTCATGTGCTGGTTTGACTTGAACTCAGTTCAGCTTGGACTATCGGTACACCGACATGACACCAGGTAATGGTGTGTCTGTACTTGGATTGTTCACCGGGTAATGGTGTGTCTGTACTTGGATCGTACACCAGGTAATGGTGTGTCTGTACTTCGATTGTACATCAGGTAATGGTGTGTCTGTACTTGGATTGTACATCAGGTAATGGTGTGTCTGTACTTGGATTGTACACCGGGTAATGGTGTGTCTGTACTTGGATTGTACACCGGGTAATGGTGTGTCTGTACTTGGATTGTACACCGGGTAATGGTGTGTCTGTACTTGGATTGTACACCGGGTAATGGTGTGTCTGTACTTGGATTGTACATCAGGTAAT
Organism: Nilaparvata lugens; assembly: GCF_014356525.2. NCBI lineage: Eukaryota > Metazoa > Arthropoda > Insecta > Hemiptera > Delphacidae > Nilaparvata > Nilaparvata lugens. The sequence goes on from NC_052504.1 coordinate 17,398,185, forward strand.
GGTGTGTCTGTACTTGGATTGTACACCGGGTAATGGTGTGTCTGTACTTGGATTGTTCACCGGGTAATGGTGTGTCTGTACTTGGATCGTACACCAGGATATAAGTTCTGAAATGAGAACAAAAAATTTTTGTTCTATAGTGAGGTCCACGTTATAATGGCATTGGAGAAAGATAGCAGAACAACGTTGCCGATCCTATGTCTTGTCAATGCCTTCTATAGACGGTAGCTGATACAGGTTTATTGATGTAATATTAACTTTTCATTCTCGTTTAAAATAATAAACTATATTTTATGAAGCAAGAAATTATATTTTTCAATAATTTCTCAATGAATTTCCCTAATTAAAATGAAATATTTAGTTAATTAATTATCAATTCTACATTGTTAAAAGACGATCTGGGAACAGAGCAAAGCGAGAAAGAGATAGTGCTATCAGCTTTGTTGAATGATAGACAAGGATAGCAATACCATTGCTAATTAAACTCTGCCATTATAACGTGGACCTCACTTGAATTGCTTCCAATGCATCATGGTTTTTAAGCATTAAGCACTGAGTCTGAGAATGAGCATGAGGCATTATGTTATAACAGTATGCTTGTAGAAGAATATTGTGTGTTTGTTCTATTATTCAGTATATCATTCCATAATAACTCTGTTGAAAGTGCTATGAATAGCAACCTATATTAGAATCTTTCTAAAAAATAGCTTGACTCAACACCGTACTAGGTACAGATTGATAAGTTGATCAACCACACTTGATCAATCGTATTCTGAAATTTATCGATGTCAGATTATAAATTATATTATTCTTAAACACATTATTTTGTGAATCAATTTTCGGTTATCCATTTTCAACTCCTGCATCAATAGATTCTACGTTTCAACCAAAGTTAAATTTTCAACTTCAGAACTAGATTCCCAATATTGAAACTAGAAAAATTTCCAGAACTCATTCAGTTTCAGTCAAATAGTTTCAGTAATTAATCCACTCCAACCAGACCTGGTTGGATGCACAGTATTACTCACTCACTCTTTCCCTTATTCCGACGCTTGATTAAAATTCGTTCGCTTCTCTGACAGCGATTCCTCACACTTGAAAAGCTCAGCGGAAAGCTGACATTTCTTTTCTGATTACCTTCAGATTTATTATCTCACATGAATAACCTGCTTTACATGTCCTCTCACCTATGAATCTGTCATGATGAAAAATCAAAAGGGTTTTTAATTTATCCGTTTTACTCTGAGTTTTGCACCGGTTGAGAATGATATTGAAACTTCTGTGACTCTCTGAAACTTATTTGATAACCAGAAATAGAAAATTATAGAGATCATTCTATGGTTTCTCTGATGAGTTTGAAAATAGAATACTTCAAAATGCAATTCTGGATGAAGTCACGGAGTATTTATAAAACATAATAAAAATCATTATTCATGGATGGGGTTGGAGATGAAAACACCTTGAAATTTCAATCTGGGAAAAAGTTTCTAAATATTTCAGTGAGCTGTTGTCTTGATAGATAAATACTACATCATTTTCCAACCAAATGATTTATGATCAAAGTATATTTCCAACATTCTACACAATAATTATTGTTGGTATTTTTTCTATTCCTGTAAAAATATGTTTTGTTGCAAGGTAAGATTGCTGGAGATCACACCGATTTGTTCAACTTTTAGCATTCACCTGTCCAACTTTTTTCGCCTGTCCAACTTTTTAGCATTTTTATAAATTATGATCATAACTTTTTGAATTTCATAATCTCCAGTTTTTTAGGTATTGTTGATCGGTTATGGAATAATTTGCAAAAATAATACTCTCATAGATTCAACAACTAGAGAAAAAATATTGTGTTGAGGAGTTCTGCAACTCCTATAACAATGAGATTAATCTATTTGAGAGAGTGATCAAAATAATCATTTCTGATCGACTAAAATCTTGAAATCTTTGAGAAATACGAAATAACAAGGAATAGCGGATGCAAGATGAAAGAATGCACAAGATTATAGCTCCTGCTGGTTCCAAAATATTACTCATAACGTGAAATCGGATTGAAGATTTCGAGTACTGCAGTTCAACAACATTGTTCCATCCAAGGAACAAAGTTCCACTAAATCAAAATATAGCATGAATATATGAACAGCAAAACATGAACTTTATTTGACCGCACGAACTCAAAATACCATATCATTATTATGTTTATTAATATTATTAATGATTGTTCATGATTATTAATTCGCATTGAAGAATAGGAATTATTTGTGGATATGGACTAAAATTTTAATGTCTCATAAATCTTATGGATACAAGGAAAATCAAAAATCATTTTCCAAACAAATCATTCATTCATTCATTTGATTCATTTATTTACAATGCAAATGACACTAATGTAATAACATTGAAAGATAAAATAATAAGGTAGTCCTTGTGCTATTTTCCTTCCAAATTTATAGGTGGTATCATGGTTTAATGTTGTTTTTCTCTACTGTTTTTCAACTGGGCATTCTCCTGAACAATTAAGTCCGTGATTGAAAAATGTTGGATGTCTCAAGGCTTAAATTCAAAACTCTAATAAGATCCTAGATTTTATCCATCGCTCTGGATTCTAGTTGTGTCCTGGCAACCAACAATACAATCAAGACAAAGAGTAACAGAGAAATTGGCAGTTTGAGTGAACAAATTGGATGATTAAAGCTCTTTCACAATAGTTGTCCAATGCCAGTGAGATGGAATCAATTCAAGTCACCGTCAATTCAAAATTACTTGAAGGGTTTCGCTGGAGTCGCCACAATTAATCATGACTGATTTATTGTTGCACGTAATCCAATTTCTCAAAACTGTTTGAAGCAAGAAATGTTGAAGAATTCACTTGAAAATATTTCTCTCACCTCATTCGGGATTTTATCATGAAGGTGACAGCATGAATAAATTACCACTAAAACTAATCGAGCTTTGGAAAAGACTCATTACTTACTGATTACATAATTTCCTAAAATATTCATTCAACAACTTTTTTATACCTCATCTATTTTTCGAGATATCCGCTTAAATATTCATGCCAAATTTCAGATCAATACAACATTTCGTTCTTGAGATAAAAAATTCCCAAGTTGAAAAAACAAAATGACAGCTATATAAGGATAACCGCTGAGTTTTGTACACTTCAAATACGACACTTGTAGTCTCCTATCATCCAGGAACAATACCCTAAACTGTTCGACACTACTTCTGGAACATTCTGTATCAATCAGCTGATCACGTGTAAAACGTGACAATATTCTCAGCTTAGAAGGAGAAGAAGAAGAGGAGGAGGATTGAGAAGAAGAAACATCATTACATTCATCTTCATCATCCTATTCCTCCTATCCATCCTACCATCCTATCCATCCTCCTATCCTATCTATTCCTCTGTCCATTTTTTAATTGCGAAAATGGATGTAATGAGAGAATAGGATGAAACTGAACATAAGAAATCCTATTCTCTCATTGCATTCATTTTATTGTCTTACAGTACATACCGATAATTCTGAAGCAAATACTACATTTTTAAGGATAATTCTATGATTTTTGCTTTTGAATTTTCCATTCCTATGCCCATTAACCCCCTAGCGGAGCTCGTCGCCCGATATTTATATTTCAAAGACCATATTGAGTCTGATTATGATGTCATATTGATCTCGTATTGATAATGTCAATGAAGATATATGATCCCAATGATCAGTTTATGATGTGATTTATCATGATTCATTGATCATACGTAATTGATACTTATTTAAATGGTGGAGAGTTCAAAATAATCTTATAATATTAAGCGAGCAATTTCTGTTTACATGTTTATAATATGCCTCTTTTCTGTTTAGGGCTACTTGTAATATAAATAATAGAAATACAAATTCAAAGAAAAACATTTTCAAAATGGCATGAATGTCCGAAACATGTGATAAAATATTTCAAAAATCTGGTGTGGTACACTCACACAACTTTCCTTGCTCATATTCGAAACTACGATCAGACTTCTGTATATGTGTGTATATAATTGTTTTCAGAGTACTTTTTCCTTTGTGTAAATTGTGAAATTCAATAATTTTTTTAGTCGTCATTTTTTTAAAGTCGTCAAAACAGCTGTTCTACAGATGAAATATCTCGACTATGTGTTCTTTTTATGAACTGCTCTACCTACCTACCTCATGCACGAGAAGGAGGTTACAAAGTCCATTTCTCAAGGATGGGGTGGACCCCCCATTAGTTTCCCAGAAAGGAGACTCATGCCAGTTAATAGAGCTGATAAATAACTATACAGAGTATGAATTTGAAAAAAATCGGTCAAGTTATTTTGAAAAAATCGTGAAAAACATGGTTTTTTAGTAATTATCCGCCGTTTTTCTCAAGAATATTACAGAGCTCCTGCAATTTTCCAAGGAAAAACTCATGTCATTTGATAGGACTTATGAATTCCATGAATACCCATGAATACCCATTTTATGAATACCCATGGCTTGAATTTGAAGAAAATCGTTAGAGCCGTTTTCGAGAAAACCGTGAAAAACCTGGTTTTTTGTCATTATCCGCCATTTTTCTCAAGAATATTACGGAGCTCATGGAATTTTCCCAGAAATGAGACTCATGCCAGTTGATAGTGCTTATGAATATCTATCCATGGTATGAATTTGAAGTAAATCGTTAGAGCAGTTTTCGAGAAAACGGTGAAAAACATGGATTTTTAGTCATTATCCGCCATTTTTCTCAAGAATATTACGGAGCTCATGGAATTTTCCCAGAAATGAGACTCATGCCAGTTGATAGGGCTTAAAAATAGCTATCCATGGTATAAATTTGAAGAAAATCGTTGGAGCCGTTTTCGAGAAAACCGTGAAAAACATGGTTTTTTTGTCATTTTCCGCCATTTTTCTCAAGAATATTACGGAGCTCCTGAAATTTTCCCAGAAATGAGACTTATGCTAGTTGATAGGGCTTATAAATAGCTATCCATGATATAAATTTGAAGAAAATCGTTAGAGCCATTTTCGAGAAAAACGTGAAAAACATGGTTTTTTAGTAATTATCCGCCATTTTTTCCGCCATCTTGAATTGAATTTTATTGAATTTCTTATTGTCGGGTCCTCATGGTATAGGGACCTTAAGTTTAAAATTTCAAGTCGATCGGTTAATTAGGAATGGAGTTATCGTGTTCACAGACATACACACACACACACATACACACATTCACACACACAGACCAACACCCAAAAATCATTTTTTTGGACTCAGGGGACCTTGAAACGTATAGAAAACATGAAATTAGGGTACCTTAATTTTTTTTGGAAAGCAATACTTTCCTTACCTATGGTAATAGGGCAAGGAAAGTAAAAAGGGTACTGAGATTTGTATATCTATTTATAATATGACTATGTCACCGGATTTTGAAAACGGCTCTAACGATTCTCACTAAATTTGGAACAAATTAGGTTCATGGTAATATAAGAATTCGAATGTATTAGTTCTCTATAGGATAACTCGTTGAAGGACATTGAAAGTATAATTTTCATCATTGGAAAAACAGCTGAAATTTTCGTCGTCTGTCGATAATGGAAGTGAGAAAAAATTATGCCTCAGCTATTGCATTCAATCCGCTGATCTCACGAGAAATATTATCTGGCAAGAAAGTAATCGACATGATCAACATAATGATCGCTGAAAAAAATCTCAATCATTGACTCTAGCGACAATATCAAATTCAAAATTAGCGATTTTACTTTTGAAATTATAAATACAGGCCTATCATAATTTTCTTATCGTTATAAGTTTTCTATGCTTTTGTTCTCCACAGCGAAGCTCTGTCTCCCGACATTGTTGAACAAATCGGTGTAATTTTCTGCAATTCATAGTTTGACACTAGATGTTGGTACACAAGAATCCGTGATATTCTAGGTTGTTAAAGGATTTTGGAGACAGCGCTGAGCTGGAGAAATCAGCTCCTGGTCAGCATGCATTGCTGGGAATGGGTAAGCCTATTAGGAGACGCATCCCAACCGGAGGTTTAAAGGCAGCTGTATTTGTGGAGAAGCTCACCATGTATTCAATTCTAGATGGTTAGAGTAGGTCGAATAGTACACATGCCAGCAAATGGCATCACTGTTCATTTTATCAGTAAACAGGGAGATTCAGTAGAGAATAAGTATTGATCAAAATTGAGGAACATAGCTTCGCTGGTCTTGGGAAACCTCCTAGTTTCAACATTTTCAATTTTGCGTTTTTTGGTATCATTTTTTTCAGAATTTCAACAAGCCCTACAACCTGGTGAATACCTACTTTGTGTAAAATAATTCTATAGTCATTTTATGGAGGAATAAAGAATATATTAAATAAATAATGATTGGATGATAAATCAATAAATGAGATAAAATTGAAAATTTGAACATTGAGAAATTTGAAGCTGTCTAATAATGAGAAATACACGATACATTGACTATGTTCTTGAATGGAGTTTTTTCCCTGTGTATGATATTGGGTTCAGTCTAATTTTCTTTTGGTATTTAGAAATGTTTGAATTTCCAACTGCAATGATTTTTCTTTCTCTATATTGACTGTGGATATAAATAAAAAACGTTTGATTAACAATAATATTCAATACATTAAGGTGCGTAGAGATTTACGCGCCGCGAACATGAGCAATTCACTTTTAATCAGCTGATGCCAAGCTTTTTATATCTATATCTTATACCGTTTCTGTGAAGATACACATATAGTCAGGTGATTGAAAGTGAATTGCTCATGTTCATGGCGCGTATATCTGTACGCACCTTTAGAAGAACGACGTTTTGAGACGAAAATCATGAGTTGCGTGAGCAGCTTGAGCTGTATACAGATGTCCAACTCAACGTTGAGAATTCAAAGAATAAATGGAATGAAAATTTCTCTATTGATTCGTTCTTGAAATCTATCGAATAAATGGGATTTAGAATGTTCAACACCGTAATTATGCAAATGTCTTCACTGGAATTTTTTTATGTAACGAAATAACTGAAATGTATTCAACATCCCTTCATTGTGTAGCAATTTTCAATGAGTTACTGAATTCGACTTCCAGGTCGATGTACCGATTAGAATCTACTTCGATGAAGAAACTAATTCTGTGGTTTGTGAACGATCATTTCCCGCCAGAACAAAGGTGAAGCGCAGCCATATTGATCACAACTACCTGATGAATCCGGTTGTCTACCCGTCCACAGTTATGCTCAGTTTAAAGGCAACTCCACTCACAAGGCTGGCAGAACCAAATAATGCTAAATCTCTAGAAGGATACGAGTTTAAACTGAACAGCTACAGAGGCAACTTTGATGTGACAAAGGCATTTGGCATTCTCTACTTGAATAATACAATAGGTCTCAACAAATACAGGTAAGCGATTTTGTTGTCAATTTTTTTTTAAATGTTAGAGTGTGAATTTTCTCTCTTTTAATGGAGAGATGATTTTGTATCATGTACTTTATTTGTAGTTATGCTTTTTAGAGAAATAAATTTTGTACCTATTCTGTATTTTGCTGCAATTTTATCCAAAGCTTTGATAAGCTCATCCGTCGTAAACGTTATTCTTTGTTCAAGTTTGGAATTTTCTATTCTTGTGGACATATTACATTGTGGATTATCTATGAAGTCCGATATCTTACCAAATAGAAGTTTGATGAAATATTATATATATATATAGACCTATATATATATATATATATATATATATATATATATATATATATATATATATATTCTTTCTAGGTTCTGCTTCTTATGTATGCTTCCTAATTATTAAAAGAGAAATATTGGATAGAATAATTTTCAAAATGGATTCATAATTCCACTGATTTGATACATTTTCTACATTCATCGTAGGAACATGTCCAACTTTTTCAAAAAATCAACTATTTAATGTAAGATACATCGTTTACTGTAGGAAGGATACATGTCCAACTGAAAGCATTGTAATGACGACGTTTTGAATATATCGTTTACTACAGGTTTAGATTCAGGTTTGAATAAGTTTTTTGTCTCTCCTGTAAAATTATGAAAACTGGACATGTTCCCTTTCTGCAATTAGCGATTCATTTGAGTTTGAAATATGATTATGATGAAAATATAGCGCTACTCGAAGTGTTACTTGCTCTTGACATCATTCATGTCAAGAGTTTTTTTAATCTCCCACTAAAGATTTGTACATGGACAAAACATGTCTATAGAACTTCTATCAGCTCAACTGACAGAAAATAATATCTCTGAAAGCTTCATCCACTGATATTTCAAATTTTCTCCACTAGTTTCTACTTTGAAATTCAGCTCTCTATACAAGCTTTGAAAGCTTCATGAGAGTCTATTGAAAATCAATTTCGAAGTATATGGATTATGTTCTTCCGAAATGTATTGAAGCATTCCATGTTGCATGAGCTTCCGACAACCTGCTCTGAGCACCTGACAGCGTTGTCAAACTATGAATAATGTTCCCTAACACCTCCAGCTTCATGAATATTCTACATTCCAGCTTACGATACCCGGCCACTTTGAAAGAGCAGATATTTTCATACATTTCTCGAGAATATGGAATCTCTAATATGAAATTGAAATTAAATTCTTGGTAGATTAAATTTAGATTGAAGGAGTACAGTAAGTTGTGAATACAGCCTTAGAAAACGACCTCTGAATCAAAATATATAACTTGTAATATGTGAACATACATATTGTAAATGAACTTATTTCTCAATCAACTATATCTAAGTTCAAAACCTGAAGAAAAAGACTTTTAGTTCATTGAACCTTATAAACGATATAACATATAAGTCAATAATCTGGAGGTTTTGAGTGGCAGATTTTGATACACGTCATTCCTATCAAATCAAACACAAACTCAATTTACCCGCTCAACCAAAATCCAGACTGTCGAGAAGCTGTTATCACAATTCAATTAACAAAGTTAACCTCTTCCTACTTGAGTCCTTGAACTTTGCACGGTACTTTTCATCATGTTTGTTGGATTATTGGTTTTGATTGATCAACTTGTTTAATCCTCTGCTATCCTCTTCCCGCTTGTTATCCGTGACTCTCTATGCCTCCCTATTGAGAGATAATTGAACTCCACCAACTACAAAATATAAACTCAATCTGTTTGATTGTGTTTCATCAATTGTAAAGAGATGAGTGTTTATTCAATTTTTTATTGTATCTATTTTTCATAGACTGTGAATAAATCTCATATTTTAAAATGAATTTCTTATTATTCTAATAAATTAATAATATAATCGTATTCTCTGAAGTCATCAAGTTTTCAAGAATAATTAGGGAGACAGAAATATTCGACAACATGCTTAAAGATTAAATTGAAAACTTGATGTACTTAAGTAAATGGTACCAATTAATTCATTCTCTCCCATTTTTCACGTCAAGATTACTTTCTTCCTATGGCTATAATCCCACCTCACAAATAAATGACTGCGAAATTCGATTTATTACTAACTATTGAGCAAATTTATTTGGGCTCAAGGTGAAAAATACCCTCTAGGTATTGGAACCCTCTAGTCTAGACCTATGTTTATACAAGTGGTGTCAGCTTTGTACTAGAATGTACCTGTCCTCATAAGTAAACTTTCGCTTTCCTATAGCAATTTATCAAACAAATTCATTTTCTTATTTATACTAGTAAGGTTCTCATCAATATTGATTGATCGATTTATTCTCCATTGATTCATACAATGTGTACATCAATAAATAATGAATGAATGGAAAAATGAAAATAAAACTATCTATTATTATTTATAATTGGAGATTTTATGTACGGTACATCTATCATATCTCATAGTTCACACTGATTCAGAGAAGACTTATGAGGAATAAAAAAATTGAGAGTAATCGATTGATAAAATTCCTAAAATAACTGTTCGATAAGTGTGGATGATCCAGGAATAAAATCATATTCATAGAAACTAATCTTTCATTCACAATTTACAGCAATATCATGTTAAACATCAGTTGGGTAGGACCAAAGTTGGGACACAATGGTTCGGTCATAATAAATGTGAATATTTCAACACTTGGAATGTCTCCGTGTGGAACTAATAATATTAGCAATATCAACGCTTGGTCGACATGTTCTGAAAAGGAGAACGAGAAAACATGCATTCAAAGATGCGGTCTTGGAACCGGCAATTTCCTAGAGTAAGTAGCCTCATCTCCTGCATTATTAAAATAATAGAGAAATATTCCATTCAAATAAATTCAATGGCATACTGATGAATAGATGTGTGCCTCCATTTCACACTTCATAAACATTACATTTTATAGTGAGTAGAGTATAGGACTATTGACGGAGAAAATCTTTTTCAATGTTTCTGCAGCGATGTATTTTCATTTTTTGTGACCTCTTTTTCTACTTTTCGTTTCATTTTTTCTGCACTACATCATGTAGGCTATGGTTAAAACACTCTCTACAATAGTCAGTATGTAACCGATTAAATAAGACGGAATCCCAACAATAAAAAATTAGGAATTATTTGTAAATGCAAATGGGAAGCGGTTTGACTCATTGTCATTGGTCTTAAGCTGATAAGGTATCGCTTAAGTTAAGAATCATGCGCCTGTCAGTCCCGTTGGAAGGGTGACCACTCGAACCAACTCCTCCAAATAACTGTAGTAATAAACCTAAAACTGTAAGTCCACTCATCTCTCATTATCATTCGCTTCTTTACCCACACACAAGCTTCGATATCATCCTCAATCATAAGATGTGACAGGCAGAAGCTGGAGAAATACTAAACAATTTTGTGGATATTTTCTAGATGAGAAATTGAAAGTGTGAAAAGATTCAGATTCAGAAGTGTACTTTCAGATTCCAATGATTTATTAAATTTATTATTTTATCATTTTACAAAGGCGACTTTCTAGAAGTATTCTAAGCCTAGGTGATGATGATGGGATGAATGATAATACAATGAAGGTGGAGTTATGAATGAATAAAAATTTAAGTTTTTGCTATCCTATCATTATAAATAGAACTATCGACTACAGCACGATCAACTATCTAGATGTCTTCATAGGAATCACAATCTTGCTAAGCCGGCAACCAGATTTGCCATTAAGCACTGAATGATAAGAAAAGGTATTCCCTAATTTTGTTTTACACGTTCTTGGCTGAATTAGGAACCTAGCAAAGTGAGGCACCTGATATATGAAGAGAGAAATTTCAGGAGGAAGACAAAATGGAAGATCTTTCTGGCGTTAAGTTTAGGTTTATTGCATGGACTCCAGGGCATGGAACCGAGCAGTGCTCCGCTTTTCTTTGTCTTCCATCCACAGCTCCACACACCCACACTTTGCACACAAATTTTATAGGTACGCATTAAGTTTATTCATTCTAGTCTTTCCAAGTGGAAATGAGTTAGTTACTTAAACGATACTGGAATTCTATGTATAATGCCAGAGAGTATGATACTTACATCGTTACGGTATTCTATGATAATGCCTAATTTATTTACGTATCATGAAAAATTAGAGAATAATATTATATTTCATCAATGATTTGATTACGATCAATAATTCAATACAAACACTATACTTCATTCACAATAAGTTAAATCTAATAATGTATGCCTTAATTTTCAGCTACCAACAATATTCTTTTTTTTTGTTTTTCAAGACTATTTTTTGACAAATATATTATGCTTTAAATAATTCTTGGAAGTAGAATGATTTATTCATTTTCCTTATTGGATATTGTTCCCATTTAAGAAATTTGAATTATTCACAGTACTGTACTGATTGAACATTGAACTATCACTTGGAAATGGAGGTGCATCAGTTTAAAATTGGTTCTTATCACATCAATTCATGAAATTCAATTGTGGCTCAATCAACTTCGCCAATATCCAAATTCTTGTTGCATTGGAAATGAATATGAGAAATTCGAATGAATAATAATTTCTAAAATTTGATAGAAATACTGTTTTCTATTTTCTGTCGGGATTAAGGTTTATGATTATGTGGCTGATCTTTATACAGTCAGATCACTCCTTTCATTGCTGTAAGACATTGACTAATTTCTTCTCAAATTCCTTCTCAATTTCTTTATTTTCTTTTTTTTTATTAGAGGCACTTGGTGTTTTGAATAATAGTCAACTTATGCGTGTATTATAAGCAACTAGGCTACTGTAATTAAAACCTTCATATTCATATCATGTCCTTCTCTGCATTTCAAATTCCATCCAATTGTTATGCAAATCTGTTTATGTTTTCAGCTCCAGTGCTAATAGCCCAGTTGGCTGTGTTTGGAGAACACCAACAGACACTGATGGAAAATCAAATGGCAATTCACTCACAAGAATAGGCTATTACACATGTGTGACCAACCCAAGAACTTGTCCAGATAACTGGTGCGATCCTCACGAAGAATTAAATCCCAGGTTGTGTCCTCAAGATTGCACAGAGTCAAGTAATTATCCATCTTTTCTTCTATTATTGTAATTTTTATATAATTCTTTGACTTGCTCTGAAATGGCAAAATTTTTTAGTAATTTCCGTTTAAGCCTTGAAACAGATAAAGACAATAGTTCTCTGACAGCCTACTCTGTCTCTGAGATGACAATTGAATATTAATTAATCTTTTCCACCCGAAATTTTCCGTTTAAATTGTATCTGAAGCCTGATAATTGAGAATCTAAAATCAAACTTTGCATAGATGGGGCGGAGCTCTTGAAATTTTTACAGTTATGGGACTTGTGGCAGTTGATAGAGCTTATCGATGACTATTTCAGTTATAACTTTAATCAAAATCGTTGGAGCCGTTTTCGAGAAAATCGCGAAAAACCCTGTTGTTGACAACATTTTCGTCATTTTAGCCGCCATCTTGAATCGCATTTGATCGAAATTGTCCGAGTCGGATCCTTGTATTGTAAGGACCCTACGTTCCAAATTTCAAGTCATTCCGTTAATTGGGAGATGAGATATCGTGTACACAGACGCACATACACACACACACATACACACACACACACCACACACATACACACACACACACACACACAACACACACACACACACACACACACACACAACACACACACACACACACACACACACACACACACCACACACACACACCACACACACACACACACACACACACAACACACACACACACACACACACACACACACACACACACACACACACAACACACACACACACACACACACACACACACCACACACACACACACATACAGACCAATACCCAAAAACCACTTTTTTGGACTCAGGGGACCTTGAAACGTATAGAAATTTAGAAATTGGGGTACCTAAATTTTTTTCGGAAAGTAATAGGCTACTTTCCTTACCTATGGTAATAGGGCAAGGAAAGTAAAAAATGAATAAGTTAAAATATGTAGGTATAAATAATGTAATATATAAAATATCAATATAAAAAAATTAAATAGCAATTTCCAAGATAATAAAATGAATCATAAAATATCCATAACATGAGATATTCGATGTATCTCTGTGCAAAAAAAAATTAAATCGAAAAAAATTACCTAACACTTCACTATTCTCCCCGTTAGATTTCACTCGAAATAAGTTAAATTTTCCCTGCTTTTAGAATAGGTTATGATGCTATGGTAATTACCTGAAAATTATAGTTTTTATATGTCATATCGCAGCATAATTCGATTGATATAAAATAATCTTGAAAATCCATAGCAACTATACTAGAAGTGAAACAGGAGAAATGTGTTTTATTTTACAGAATTCATCTTTGGTATATTGAATCCATCAAATAAAGAGCGAGGAATAGGATGGACAGTTGGATTGTGCACCTGTGATCACACAGCCAAATGCACTTGCTCATCCCTCAATACCATTAGTACTCAGAAAAAGTCGAACACCACATTAGATGCTTCTAATCAGAAGAAAGCCAATGGAACCAGGAAAAAGTTCAATTCAACATCAACTACAACAACCACTATTATGGCAACGTCATCACCAATTTATCAAGTCAGTGGTTAGTATATTATTATGGTGGATGTATGAACTGTAACTATGTGCAATTAATCGAGCAGAATATAATATTTTGAATACTTTATATTATCCTCAAACATGAAGCCTCAACCTTTATAAATCAAGCTTGAGATGGAAAATCTCACAACTTTGGACCCGACATTCATTCCATTTCAATTAACAGTCTCTGCAGATGTTTTTATCATAACAGGATTATTTTCATTAATATTTTAGTAGACTTTCTTTAAATACTTCAGCTTCTTCAGCTTCTTCAGCTTCTGAAATAATCCTCAATTGGGAAATTTCTTTTATAAATTGATAATTCTACCAGATAGAACCTATGAATTAAGTATATACACTTCTATATTCAAGTATTATTCGAATTAACACTGTTAAGTGTAAGGTATCAACTTTTGAACTTCTTTTATGATTATTGAGGTTTCAATAGTGCGGATCTCATAGGAGACAAGTTTATCCACCATAGCTTGATAATGTAGAGATGGGGCATTGATATGAAAGGCTGAGTAAAATAATGTTCTATGAAATGGCAATTTCTGGCAACTTTTAAGCTGCCACTAGGTGGATGAATGCACTCTATGAAATATATGCTAACTTCTCTCTCATAATTTATTTTGTTCTGTATTTTTATTCAGATGAGCACATCTTCGGTGGATATCACATGTGTGGAACTGCGTGTCTTTCGGCTGTGATGACTATCAGCATTATATTGTCAGCAATCATAACTCTGATTGTTTGCAAGTGAGTGCATTCCTTACATAATTTCCGCTATGCAATAGATAAATGTCTATTATACTATTTAACCAATTCAACTGAACTAGGCTTAAATACTGAGCACGCAAAATCTACCATTTCACTGCAATATCACAAAAAAACACCGTAAACGTTGAGTCTCAGACTAGAATCTAATCAGAGGGTGGTGTCTTGAGTTCTAGAGTCTTCAAGACTTGATCTTGAGAAAATTTACTTCTGCTAATAGTCTTTGAAAAAACAATCAGTGACCAATACCCTAATAAAACGTTTCTGTACAAAATGGAAATATGATCGTCTAAATAAGTGTCATCAGTGCAATGATCAGGCTTTTGGTTGATAAAAATTAATAGTAATTAATACCATCGAGAGGATGTGATGATTAATTAGTGAGTTCGAATAAGGTTATAATATTGATTTCATTATATTAATAATTACTTTACACACAAATATTTACCAATTTACTACAGTTGAAACTCATATCTTCCTATTTGAAATTCAACGCCAAGATTGGCGCTATCCATTAAGCGTGTGCTGAGTTGAAGTTGAAGCTCAGGAAAGTTGTTAGAGAGGTGACAGTACAACGAGGAAACCCTATCAGAGTGAGAGAGAATCAATAAATCATGTACCCACCTATAAAAGGACAGAAGAAGCTGGGAGAGAAAAAGGAGATCAAGTGCTGACAAGACTTTAGACATTGGCTGAATAATCCAAGAGCAAAGTGCTCTCTATATACTGAAAGGTTATTATGAAAGGGTAGGAGAAATGAGACGAGATTGATTTGATTTTGTGATAGGAAAAACATGATGAATTCATCTATTCTCCTTTGGATCATGTCTTCTCAGTTCCACTGCACTTGACGTGACTTAGCGTCACTATCATTTTCCATTCACAATTAATTCAGATTCGAATTAAAGCATGACGTTATTCAACTCTTATCGGATAAAATTATCATCGTAAACTTCAAATTCATAGGGGATTCACATTGATTGCAAGTTATAATCTGGTTGATAATAATACAGCAAAGAGCAACGCATGATCAATAAGTTTGAAGATATAAAACCTTAATACGGTACCATTATTGTGAGAGAAAACTTCCGAATATTTATTTACCCTTATATAATATAATATACCCTCAACTTCCGAATATTTATTTACCCTTATATAATATAATATATCCTTAAGTAAAATGAATTCAATTCAAAACGAAACCGTTACAGTATCATCAGATAGTATAGAATGTAATACAATATATTATTATTACATTCAGTATTACATTACTTTTACTCTCTGGTTATCATCCTCCTGCTGCTTCTCACTGAAAATGAATAATAAATTTGTAGCCTACTGATGAGGTCTGGTTGTCAGATTTGGGAAGAAACTGAAATCCAATATTTTCATTCTCTTTAGATTCCTCTGAAACAGTTTTTTCTTATTAGATTTGTTGGTGAAAGTGCAAGGAGAAAGATGAAACCGACCGGTACTAATTCCAATATTCGATCCACGGATACCCTTATCACATTGGAGCCAATTGCTTCTCCTGTCAATGAGTCGCCAGTTGACACTGATTCTGCATTGTTGGTAAGTTTTTGCTGAGCCCAGAACCAATCAGAGTTTTCAGTTATTGTAATAAGATATCCAAGTAGTATGAGTTATATCCCAGTTATATGAGTTAATGAGAGTTATATTCTGTCAAACGGCAAAATTATTTGATAATGGAAAACAAACAGTTTGACTATTCAAAGTATAATATAGGTAACCACAGATTAAACTAAGTCTGTAATATAGCCAAGATACGAGATAGAGTACAGTACCGTGAATAAAGCCTGCAAAAACAGTTCTCTTCCATTCTGTCTGTACCATACAGTATCGTTCTCGTTTTTGTGATAGTTGTAAGGAAACTTTCAGATTCACTGGAGCAAAACATTCTACCCACTGAATTTTTCAACGGGTTGGAAGTTCAAGGTCCAGCTTCTTTCAAGACTGCCAGTTAAATGTGCAAATTTTTCGTTCCACTGTCCTATTCTGTTATGCATTGTAGCCTTACAATAAAACACGTGAAAAGTGAGAGCGTGAGCTAAAATGGAGGAATACCGTAACTAGTCTGAACTACACAACTTATGAATTCTAAGATCTATTCTTTCTTCATAAAGTTTCGGGCGGCTTTATTCGTGCTTCAAATTATTTACGCATCTTTATTCGTATTATACATTTTTCCACAAATATCGATATCGGAATGGGCATGGGCATTCAGCCTTCTGTTGATGATATTCCAGTGTCTTTCGAATTCTCATATTTATTTATTCATATGATACACAAAACACAATTAATTTGAATGATTGGGGAAGGACCAACTGTCACAGCCCAAAACAGTTCCTTCCCCGAATTTCCATTTATACACTAGTCCAAAAAGTAGGTTTTTTGGAATTAATGGTATGAAAACTTTATTTCCAGATTGATCCCGAATGGGAGTTTCCCAGGGAAAGAATGAAGATTGATTTTTGCCTTGGAGAAGGAGAATTTGGAAAAGTTTTGAAAGCTCAAGCGACAAATATCGCTGGCATACCTGGTGAGAAGTTACGTCAGTACGATAGATATTCACATGAATCATCCATCTTGAAAAGCAATCATGAATAAGAACTGTATGTAGTCTCATAATTTTTTATCATCCATTTCAATATAGGTAGTTGATACCGAACTCATTTCATGAAATGTTTAAGCTTTTGTAGTTTGATTTCTTCTTCACACTGACTGGTGACATGAGTAAACAAACATTTGATCTCAAACTGTAGCTCTATGGATGCTAACTATTAAAAGTAGCTACGCCTTGCAGCTTGCAGTATACTCAACTAGGGTTTGTTTGTGGGCCAAGCCACAAGGGATGGAAGTATTATTCAAACAGACGATGCGACAGGAAAGTCATGGCTCAGCGAAGTCCCGGGAATATTGGATAAGTTCTAACAATGTAACAAAGCTAATAAATCTGAATAGCGTGTATCAGATACAATATAGTGTGATGAGTGAAAACTTTGAAACAATTTCAACATGAGTCTTCCAGGAATAGCAGTGTATGTGTTTGGATATAGATGAAGAGTCAGTATCACAATTCCACAGAGTTTAAGTAGCTTATTGAATATTGAAAAAAAGACGCAGGATCTTAAATATTTTTCTAACAACATATATAAGTAACTCTCTTAACAAAAGACTATCAATCTCTTACTTTTAAAAATAATTATCCATCAATAACAACCACTTCAGTTTGGGACTGAATTCGCCAATCATGAATCTAACATCTTATATTGCTCTAATAAAGTTTTTAACACTGTATTGTCGATTCCATGTGAAGTTTACACTCATTAACACAGCTTTAAAAATGTCAATCATAATTATGCCAACCGTACTTATTAGAGTAGTATTGAGACTTCAGAAGCTGAAAAGTGTTTTATGAAAGAGAATTTTCAAAAAATATATTCTTGCCATAATTGTATTACTGGATGATTTTAAGAATCATAATGAATCAATTTTGAATCCAGCGTTTTTCGTAGGCCTACACTTCATGGAATAGGTCTTCCAATAAAATTTATATAATACAAATGAATTCATGCCAAAATAATATGAGTTAACAATTCAATATCATTCAAAAATAAAAAAATACATTACATGACAAATAATGGATAAAGTGAGTATAAAATAAAAAAATCAATATCAATGTAAACAGTTTTTCAACCGTCAAAATTAAAAATTCTTAGTTCTTGAGTGAAAATGGAATAAATTTCAGAAAAGTGAAATTACATCCCTATTTCGGACTTTGAAAATGTCATCTAAATTTGGGAGAGAAATAGTGCAAGGAGTATCCTTAGTTTTCTCTCTCGGTCAGTGCTCTCTTGTAAAAATAATAAATAAATAAAATTAGAGCAAATAATAAGTGTGAATGAATGATACAGGAATACTTTGTGTGGTATGCTGTCTTATTATTATTGTATGTACCGACAATAAATGGATCAGTCATGGTATATAAACTTAAGCTTATAAACTTCTTATTCAGTATGTTTCATCCTTTTCTTTTAATAATGATAGATGATTGTATCAACAGCATTGTCCCAAGATGCACGTTTCTCCACTTTCTCTTCCCATGAGAATTGAGATATAGGGCAAGACAACAAACAGCGGCAGAGTACCAACGGTATATGATACCATGCGTGAGTGCTATTCTTACCCCATAACTTTTATTGGAGCTCGCCTCCCCTTCACCTCTTCAGCGTCTCTTTCCTTTCTTCGAAATTTTCTCCACTTTCCTTCCCATTCCAGTCTATTTTTCCTCTTTTTCCCTCATCGTTATTGCCTGCATTTGTTCCCCTGCGACCAGTTTTCTCAGAGCCACGTTTAACGGTTGCAAACAGGTGTGACAACTGTGGCGGTGAAAACGTTGAAAGATGGAGCCGGCGAGGCCGAATTGGCAGACCTGCTTTCCGAGTACCAGATGCTGAAGGAACTTTCGCATCCCAATGTCATCAAGCTGCTTGGCGCGTCTACTGCTCCTGGGGGACCCGTCTATCTAATAATGGAGTTTGCCAATCACGGATGTCTCAAGTAATATTTCACAATTGAATGCTACTTTGGCACTCCATTAGAACTATTTTGTTTTTCGATTTATCTGGCACTATTTTTGTTTACCAACCTTGAGAAATCAATATAAATCACTTTTAAATACTATTATTAGACCTATATAAAGTTTTTTAAATTGTTATTGTTGAGTAGTTGAGCAACCAGTAAAAGGATTCAATTGGAACGAATCTAATAATTCTTGATTATTGATCAATCTTGGCTTAGCTTGTTCTTGAGCAATCGTCTAATAGTCTTAGTATTGCCCTGAATTAAGATCAATAAATAATATGAAAGAATGCAGCTTGCCAATCATGAATCTAACTTTATTAATCTGATAAATTATATTAGAACAACAGCTCTAGCTCTAGTTTGGAGAGCTTCCCTTGGCACGGTATACTGAAGGTGCGCCCTGGGCAACCTGCTTGAACATTTTCTTCCCCTCTTTCCTAGTCTATTGGATTATATGTTCCAATTAATTTCTTGTTTATAGAATAAAAATATGAATCATAGCTTACATTATTTAGATTCTATTAAAAAGTATTTTGAATTATAATAAATAAGGGCTTTCAGTGGTACGGTAACAGAGATGGAATTAAAATACCTACTACCCTTTTTAAAAAATCAACTTCTACTACTTCTACAGTAGAATGGATCTGAATATTCATTTATTCAATTGTTTTGTTTTTATTCGTGTTAAATTAATAACTATTATCTATTGGTTCATTCATTTATCTAAAATTATTCTTATTTCATTTATTATTCATTTAACCAACTACATAATGCTAATGCTATAATTCTACGTATGACGCTGATCTGTAATTTAATATAGGCTAAGACGAACCCAATTAATGTTAAATTATTGAACAAACTGTGATTGTTTGATTCTTGATCTCTATTACTAGAATGCTATAGTAATAATGAATTGTATGGATGAATTTGTACGACGAAAAAATACATTTTTAAATTTGAAAATAATAGATTAGGATAGTATAATATATTATTTTATCCAATTAAAATAATGTTATACTTATTCATCCAATTATTTATTACAACTTTTAAATAATAAATGATATCTGGATTGCTATTTCGCGATTATCCATTTTTTTATCTTATACGTTTTTATTATTTGATCAGGAGCTATTTGAGAAGACATCGACCTGTGGAAAATACTAATAATCCTGGAGTGGCTGCTAGAGCTGTGAATGAGCACAGTGTTACACCCAAAGATATTCTCAGTTTTGCTTGGCAGATAGCGAAAGGAATGGCATATCTTTCAGATATGAAGGTTAGTACCGTACTGTACATCCTAATGAATATCAAAATCAATTAAGTATTGATTTCACTTTAGGATGGATACTTTGGTGAATATCCCAAATAGATACCGTAGTGGAGATCTATCAGTTTAAGCAGACAAAAATTCATATCTTTTGTAATTTCACATATTATATATATTGCAGAGACACTCTGTTGAGAAAAAAATTATATTACTATCAGAGTTTAATACTTATTTATTTTTCAATTTTGAAAGTACCGTATTTATTGACATATCTGAATAAACATTGAAGGAATATCACGAATTAAATTCTTTGTTGGTTATCCATCTTGCTTTCACTATTATATTATTATTACCACTATCGTTTTTATATAACTTTAAAGTGGAAAAAAATGTTGCACATTTTTGAAAATGTGCAATACCAGCACGAAACGGTCGTCGCCACACCAAAGAATGTGAGTGGTTTTTCACTTTAAAGTTATATAAAATACGATAGTAATAATTAAAATCTTATGATCAACCATTCATTGGCTGCATAAATATTGATAATTACCGTATTCACTGTCCGCTATTACCAAAACATTGTTCTTATGACTTTATATTGTAGAAGTTTCGATACATTTTTTTTGTTTGTGTATGAGGAAGTTTTACAAAAAAATGCTATTGATATCAATAGGCTTCTATTTTCATTATATTAAAAATGTTCGTTACTCGTGATCTTAGATAGGAAACTGTAAGATAGGCGTGAGGTGAGTAAAGAGCCAACAGCAATATGCCTAATGACAATGATGATACTGTATTGATTGTTCTTGTATTTAATTTTTTGAAGATAAATATTGTTGCTTGTTGGGTGAATATAACACAATGAAATTTACTCAGCATGCTTAATAATTTTTGTTATTTGATTCCAGCTAGTTCACCGTGATTTAGCAGCTAGAAATGTTCTTGTTGCATCAGGAAAAGTGTGCAAAATATCAGATTTTGGTCTGACGCGAGACATCTACATGGATGAAACTTACTTAAAAAGAAGTAAAGGAAAAGGTGAGTCTTGACAACTCTTGTGATTTCTGGAATTCTGGGACTCAAAATTCTCAACATTTGACAGATATATGAAGTATTTTTGCATATTCTGTGTTTACGTATTTTATTAGTGGATGTTATGAGTTGACACTAAGCGCTATGGAAGTTTTCATGGAAAATTTAAACTCAATATAGAAAATCAACTTTCCACCGTACTTTTCTGGGACCCAACATCTTCAACCTTTGACAGATTTGAAATATTTTCAAGCTGATTCTGGGTTATTTTTTACTGTTGTGAGTTCACACAGATCGCTTTTGGGGGTTTTCATGAGAAAAATGTAGATTCAATAATAGGCTATATAGAATCAACTTTTCACTGTTTCGGCTGGTTTGAAGATTGTTAAAGCTGAACTCGTTACAAATTGAAATATTTAAAAAAAAAAAAAGAAGTCGAATCTATTTTAAATATAAAAACAATACATTAATGTATTATATGGTATTGTATTATTATGCTATAGAGAAAATACTCCTCACATAGAACTGCACGCAGTATTCTCATCCACAAGTACCTGATTGAAACTATAGACCTTATGGAAATACAGCAATAGACTGGCTTCTCCGCCCATCTGTGTAATCACTCTTGTCAGCTGATTTATGAAGAATAATTCTCTAGTCTGATTTTTACTCTAATATTGGCGTATGAAAGAGTCTTCTTTTTCCTTTTATATTATCCTTGAAATGCAAAATTCCCAAAAACCTTGTATATACGTCGACGCGCAATTAAAAAAGGATTAACATACCTGTCAAATTTCATGAAAATCTATTACTGCGTTTCACCGTAAATGCGCAACATATAAACATTTAAACATTAAGAGAAATGCCAAACCGTCGATTTGAATCTTAGACCTCACTTCGCTCGGTCAACTATAATATCACATGAAAATATGTCTCTAGACTTGAAATATTTTTTGTATACTCATTTACATTTTATTTCCATTTGTCTATCCAGAAGCAATCATAATCCTGATATTTTTCATATTAGGTACCCAATTAATTATCCCAGATAATTCAATAACAGATAATCCAGTCACACATTCGACATTACAGTAGTGACTCTAACTGGTTTTGAATCATTCATTAATTCCACAAATTAAAGTTAACGTTTTATTCAAAGTTTTTTTTTAATAGATAATTTTCGCTTTATTTGTAGTTATTGTTTCTCTAAAACTTGAAAATTTATTCTACAATTATTCCAGTACCAGTGAAGTGGATGGCTCTGGAGTCGCTATCAGATCAAATCTACACAATCAAATCGGATGTTTGGGGATTTGGTATTCTTCTTTGGGAACTAGTGACAATGGGATCTTCACCGTATCCCGGCATTGCTGTTCAAAACTTGTTCTTCCTTCTAAAGTCTGGCTACAGAATGGAAAAGCCCACGAAATGTTCAGATAAATTGTAAGTTTTACCACAGAAAAAGGCTTGAATCTGTGATTTGACTTATAAATGTTTCTTGTTAGATTCACTTCACTTATATGGGCTACTTTATTCAAATTAATAAAAACAATATAAAAACTTGTTGTACCCTCTATTAAAAACTTTTACATATGACCTATGGTCGAAAATAGTCGTTAAACTATTATAAAGTTTTTAATAAAGGGTACCAGAGGCTACAAGTTTTTATTAATGTTTCTTGTTTTATTTTACACTTTTCATTAGCATACAGCTTCTAATAAGTATGAGCATTATCATGAAACATCAGTCCGATGAGAAGACTGAGAAGAGAAACTTCAGGTTTTTCTCTAATAGAACTTTATGATTAGTTCTTGAACTAATTGGACTAAGGGAGTTGAGATTTTTTCATAAGGTAGACATATGAATAAAAATAGAAATCTGAGTACCCTTTTTAAAATTATTTAGTCATAACATGTTTCGGCTATATAATGCCATTATTATTATTGACTTGATAATGGTATCATATAGCCGAAACTTGTGACTGAATAATTTTAAAAAGGGTACCTACTCAGATTTCTATAATTATTTAATAAATAATTGATTAATCATTCAAAAGTAGCCCTAAAGAGACAATAGGCCTACATGTATGTTAAACTGTATACTATTAATATAATATTTTGTCTGTATAGCTCTGTACCATACTCACTTTTCTTTTTAGGGTTGAAACACAATAGCAATTATTTTTAAGTTCTCTTTCAATCTATCACAACGCAACTACTTTCAACTCTTTAAGGGCCATTTTTAAGTGTGTAAATACAAATGGTGAACATTCCAAGTGTGGATAATATCTCTTGAAGAGTTGAAACTAGTTGTGTATTATGATAAGCTGAAAGGGTACTTGATAACTTTTGTTGTGTTTCAATGTCTTTTATATAGCATGGACTATTAGAATATTGTCATTGAAATATAATCAAGAACTGAATTTGAATTGTATGAGGAGAACTTACAATACCTAATAAAGTATTGACTTGGAAAATTATTGTTGTCCTAATTCAAATATGAAATATTTCATCAAACTATGATTACATTAATTTATATTCCATTCCCAGATACGATATCATGACGTCTTGTTGGTTTGAGAATCCATCTCAAAGACCAACATTCCATCAATTGGAACATTCTTTGGAGACAATGTTAGAGGATGGCATTGACTATTTGGAGTTGGATACATGGTTTGCTTCCAATCGCCTCTATTTCTCTGACCTTCTCCAAAAAGGTAAAATTAATAAAATTATTCTATTCTTATATGATATTTGTTTTTCATCTGAAAAGTTCAACTTGAACTGTTCGTAGAGCCTTGAGGAACTGTTAGCTATCGTGTATCAGCAATAATACTCCTCACAAGACGTTTTCGAACTCATTCATTCGCACATAATAATTAATACTTATTTTCCATCTTATCGATTTCAAATTCACAAATCTTCTAATCCTAGGACTTTTTTAAATAATAGAACATGAATAAAATTTATTGAGGTATAGATTCTAGCATAATAGGTATAAATCTATGATTTGTTCCACAAATTTCAGAACATTGGTCATAAGGTTTTAGTCCTCACGGTTATTAGTCCTCTATTTACATATTGGTCATAAGTATATAAACGCTATAAACTGCTGCCACAACACACATTCTGATTATTTTTATATTTTTTCAATTATTATTATTAGTAGCCTACTGTGTGTTTGTGGAAATTGAAGTGGAATAACATTATTGCTGAAATTTGAGGACCCAGAGACTTAAATCCAATTTGAACTTGTCAAGAGATTGAAAAACACCTATATAGTTATTATAAAACCAGCTTCCAATTGGTCATTGAATTCATTTCAAAATCTTCAAGCTATTTTTAGAAAATCTTTGAAACTAACAAGGTAATAATTATCAATAATAACCCAAGTTCTAGACTCTAGTGTTCAACCCAACAAGAAGAGGGAAAAAACAAATTAAAATTATTAATAGTCCTAAGTCAAAAAATTCAATATTACATTGAATTTTTAATATCTTAAGGGTCATATCATCTTATTTATAAAATTTTTACTGAAATGAAAATCCATTAACTATATTATTTTGTGAATTTGATAACAAATATTCAACTTATTCCATTGCAGACACTACTTTGGATTCTGGCAACTCATCTGATACTGAAAATGCAAACAACGCATTTGAAGGTGTTGCAGAAGCAATGCAACAAAACAAGATTCTCAACGACAAGACAAGTGATAATAAAGGGACAGACAGTGCTAATATAGAAGCACATTACGCTAATGACAATGTTACACTAAACACCTACAAAAACTTTCCAAATAATGAAATGTATGCTAAAATGGCCAATGGTTATGTTAACTGCAAACCAAATGAAGTCTGAAGATGTTATATTAAATCTATTTTGTTCGCTTATTGGCTCACATGTTTCTTGAGTAGTAATCATGAAAAGATTTCTCATCAATTCTAATAGTTATAAGTTTCCTCCTCTGTCTCGATATGTGGTACAAAGATTTCTGTCAAAGGAGTCGTAATTAGATTATTAATCAATTATCAGCTACAACGATGAAAAAGCTCAATAAATGAAAGGGGCTGTGTCCTGTAAAAGCTAAAATGCATTATATAATCTATGTCAGAACAGTGTACTTCCACTTACATTGACGATAAATTATTGCTATTAGTATATATTGACATGGAGTATTGAGTATTATCAGAGCCAATTCAATATGGTACGTCAGGACATGTATCACTTTATTTTACTTCCACAAAAGTAGCCTATTACATTCACATGAGCTATATGTTCATAAGGGCCAAGCTACATGAGGCGTTTTTCATTCGAGCGGACAGGGCAAAGCTCTCCTATTGGCTGATCACCACCAGATTCAGGAGCGCCAACCTGATCATCCAATGGCAGCTTCCTGCCCTGCCGACTCGTCTGAAAACGTCTCATCTGGCTTAGCCCTTCTCAAATAGTATTTGTAAAAGTCTCTAATATTGATAGATTTGAATCTAGTTGAGCGATTTCCCATGTAAATTCAAACATGACATATGGTATTTAATTCATTTTTAGTTGAAAAGTAAAATAATATGGTTTCAGCTTGTGGCTTTTGATGAGTCCCTTACGGAAGGTTCCGCTCGTCTGAATATATAATTTAAGACATCAATAGGAATTACGACTGCCATACTTTAGCCGATAACATGAGAGTGACCTGGTCAAAAATGTTTAGTTCAAAAAGTTCAAATAATGAAATTTACAAGAACTTGTATGTAGTGCAAAACACTTATATTTTTCTCTCTAAATTTTCCCAAATTAGGCCCACATAAATGAAAAATATGTGCAGAGAAATCGCAAAGAGAAATAATAAATTAATCAACCTCATATTCCATATATTATTAAATCATGTGTTTTCTTCGTTGACAGTCTCTGCCAAATTCAAGGTTAGATCTTCATTAGAATGGTAATCTCCTGCACGCGAATTTTCAATCACATCATCGGCTTCGCCTTTGATTTTCAACTCGCCACTGGAGCGTGGAGGCTTCAACACCTCATGAGAAGAGCGTGGAGGCTTCAACTCCTCATGAGAAGAGCGTGGAGACTTCAACACCTCATGAGAAGAGCGTGGAGGCTTCAACTCCTCATGAGAAGAGCGTGGAGACTTCAACACCTCATGAGAAGAGCGTGGAGGCTTCAACTCCTCATGAGAAGATCGTGGAGACTTTAACACCTCATGAGAAGAGCGTGGAGACTTCAACACCTCATGAGAAGACTGTGTTTTGTTCACACCATCTCCCTTATCGTGGCTTTCCGGTGCGGTTCCACTGCTTGTCTTAGGAGATATTGACTTTCTTTCGAGAGAGAGTCTCTTGTCCAAATCATCCGATACTTCCCTGCTTTTTTGTGTGGATGCTTCACTTGTGATAACAGAGCTCGACACCTCATCTAGGGGATATCCCCCCTGCAAACCCTGAAAATTATTCAAATTCAATTCATTCATAGCCAACAATAATACAAATTATACAAAACGGCAAAGTCAGAACAGTTGATACGGTAGTCATTTATACAAGAAGTAGAAACTTATCATTAAATTTCAAATAACAATGATCTAGCTGTTGCTTATCATTAAATTTCAAATAACAATTATCTAGCTGTTGCTACATGCTGTTACTATTCTATATAGAGGAGAACTCAAACTTCAGCAAGACTTTTGAAATTATCGTGATTGATCATAATAAAGATATAATCTCTATCAAGAAATGAAAACGAAAAATCCAAGTACTCCTTTTTCAATTTTTATTCACAACATGTTTCAACATTCAGGATGTTAGGACATGCTATGAGTGAAAATTTAAAAAAGGTACTTGGATTCCTCATTTTTATTTCTTGATAATTAAGAGTATAGGTACGTAGCCCTAACAAAAAAGGTATGTAATATATAATCTTCATTACATAGAATAATTATAATTTAGAACGAAATAATATAAATTTTACAAGGAATTTGTAGTGAGAGTATGGCTTTTCTTCTGTTATTACGGTCCACATTACAAAAACTTTTGAAATATAAAATCTCATCTACCATTATTATTTATAAAAAAATAATGAGTTACCGATTTTACCTTTTGATCATTATTGCTGTTGAAGGTTTTATCATCTGAAACAGATATTGTGGTGTAAAAGTAAATAAATATTGAAAATCCAATTGATATTAATAAATTTTTTAATTGATTGTTAATAAATGCGATCATACAATAAGTTTATTATTAGTTATTTAAAGTAGGCTATATCCACGGTCAACTGTTGAGAAACTTCCAGATTTGGTAGAATTCGTTAATATAAATTCCATTTAAACAGGGTAGGTATATAGGTCTGCTGAAACGGACTCTCATCATTCAAAAAAGTTAGAAGTATTCATGCAACAAGAATGTGGAAAACTTTCTTTCAAAAAACATTGATTCTTCGACATTCAACCAATAAATATTAGCCTATTTTTGCTTTATGGCTTCATTTTTTGCAAAGTAGTAAATGTTTGTCATTTTTTATTATCATATATCAGTTGAATACGTTTCTGTAAGGGTATATCAATCGTGTTCTTTTATTTCAAACTTTCTTCTATCTTTTTCACACGTATCAACAATCTCATTACGATAATAATTCATCTATTGATCCAATTACAGTATACACAAAATTCATTGGGGAAGAAACAGATTAGGCAAAGCCCAAAACTGTTCCGAATTTAGATAGGCCTAAATCATAATTTGATACAAATAAATAGGTCATGTTCATTTCAATTTATACATTTTATATTATCCAATACTACAGGTTCGTTTTCTAGTCATGTTACCCAGATTCTAATGTAATTTGAAAAAAGGAAATTCAGATGTTGTAATAAAAAGGTAATGTAAATTTTGACAAAACAAAATTTTCCTTCATTGGAGATAAATTACCACACACAATAGAGTAACAGGGTTAAAAAAACACTCCATATCTGAATATTATTACTCGTATTATTATTATTACCTAATACTGCTAAATTTCCCTTCATTGAATTCAACTTGACTAGAATTGGAGCAGAATAAGTGAACTGCAACTCACTGCCAACAGACAAGGACTCTTATGTTGGCAGTGCCGAATATTACATTGATGATTATTGTTGTGCAAGTTACAATCAATGTCTATTTGTAGGTAATCGTATATTGCATACTCTAATGATTGTATTGTACAAGTATTTGTATGTGATTTTTGACAATAAATTCAATTAAAAAAAATACTACACACTTACAATAAAGTAACAGGGCTAAAAGAATCACTCAATATCTGAATATTATTACTCCTATAATAATTATATGATATAAGTATGGACTTTGCCTTAAAAATCACTCAATTATATCATATGATAATTATTATTATAACCTAATACTGCTGTCCATTTTTCATCAACCAATAGGAATTCAATTCTCAATACTAGGGCGATTTAACTCACCTTCATAATTATCCATATCGATATGCTTCAATATTTCCACGTCACTGGTGATGACAGCTGGCTCGACCTCCTTGAAAGGATCGATGGATTTGCGATAGACGACCTGTGTTAGATCCAGATAGGTGTTGGACTGCTGTTGCATGTCTCTTGTGATGGTATTGGTGCTGATCATGGAATGTGTGAACGATGGCCGCTCGATGGTCGCAGTCCCTCTGTAATCATCGCCTTCGTAGTCCACCAAGCTCAATTGCTCGTAATTGCTCGCCAGGTCAATAGATGGTTTCGACGCCTTGTAGTCTACCTCTGGAATGGTGTACTGCAAAAGCATTGTAGAGTTTGTAGCTTTTATTCATGTAGAACCAACTTCAAGTAGTGTATTAGGACAGAAAAAATATCTCATTAATATTTAGACTAGATAGCTTTAGTATTGGGAAAAACCAATGTGGAGCAACTTATTTACTCGTTCAATTCGAACATTGTAATTGAAATTGAAATTTATTCTTCCAAAAGAATTACATTACAATAATATATAACCATATATAACTGAAAATAGTGGAAAAATATTGTTTTAAACAACCCCTGAGTTACTACAGTGTGGGGTCGATCATGTTCCATATGCATTCTTTATTCTCTTGATTAGTATGATTACAGTGTTAAACAAATATAACAATTAAACAAAAATAAAACAGCAAACATTCATTCTTGAATTACAGTTTTAATCTATCGTTGTTGATAATCCATCTTGTTTCCACAATTATTACTATTGTATTCTTATATAACTTTAAAGTCAAAAAACACTCACATTCTTTTGTGAAACCCCAGCACGGAACGTCTTCGCCACACCAAAAGAATGTGAGTTGTTTTTTCACTTTAAAGTTATCAAAATACAATATAGTAATCAATCTATCTTACAATAAAATTTGTACAGTAGCTTTGCAGTCGTGTTGGACTGTATACGTCTATTGGACTTTTGTGTGGACTTATTGTCGTATATATGACTTTCATTGTCATATTGGACCTTTATGTGTCGAGTGTCGTATTGTACATTGTTATGTGTTTGATTGTGAAACACTAGAGAACTGAATCGGATTAGAAGGTAAAAGTCCATCTCCGCTTTTCATTCACACCCTCTTATGCAGAAAAAAGCAATAATTCCATTTCACTATAAAGCTATCGACGAAATGCATATTTATATCAAGAAACAGCATCTAACACATCAAGTGATATTGAAACTTCAAAGTTGAGTCATATCATATTCATTCTTATCTCAATAATATTATACAGTAAAAAAGGACAGGCCAACTTCGAGAGTGGTTTCCCTATAAGGAAATTAAGAAGAAAGTTCCTGTAAACATGATTGTACACTTTTCTCCAAATTTATATAATTTTTATTTTGTGGCAGCCAATTCTTTTGTAAAATTAGTTGGGAAATCGAATGAAACCTATTCAAAGAATGCAATTCCAATGATTTTTTTAAATATGCCAAAAAACGTGAATTCCAATTTGAGATAGATGTAACTAGAATACTTATTGTTCAACGTCATTTCATACAACTGAAAATTGTAGATAATTTAGTTCTGAATAAAAATGTTCTGTTAATTCTTTGTCTAAAACGCACCCAAACCTTAAATCAGCTCATAAATCAGGATTCAAATGAGACAGAACTGAACTTCTAACATCTATTGAAAAAAACCTTCGATGATACTCATTACTCATACAATCCATTGAGCTCTGTATTTCTTCCAGTTATTGGTAGTAGGAAGCGCAACATTTTTCAATTTCATATTATAGATAATTGAAACAGTATTAACATTCTTACAGTTGATGATCTAATGGTAGAGCTTGATTTTTCCACATTCACTTTGTTGACTGAATCTATGCCTTCATCCGTATTTTCTGAAATCGATTCGGTGTTATCTGTTGATGTGACATTGTTATCGGATTCACATTCTGCAGAATCTGAAAATAAAAATAGTTCATGACAATCTCATTCAATCTTCAATTCTATTTCAATACCGTATTCACTAGTCAGATAATATAATAATATTGATTTCCTATCAATTTTCTCAATTTAATTTATTATGGGGAACTAGAATATTTCAGTGATCAACACACTATACGTTGTAATGTAAATATTTAATAGATAACATTTTCAAGAAAGACTCATCAATTATTAGTATACTGAATACAAGGAAAAAAATTGAACTTTTGAAGTTTTATTTATTGTAAAAGTTTGTTCTACGTTGTACATAACTCTATAAAATAAAAAAAATGTTTAATTATTAAATATGTTTGTTCTATAAAATTTTATCTTGCATCAATAATCTCCATAACACTTTTCAATGGATACACTTTTTCTATTGAGAAAGTGATAAGGCTTCAGTTGAATTGTTTTATTGAATAACAATAAAATAATGAATTATAGTAATCCATGAATAAATTCATCATGAATTACTCATTCATTACCTGAAATATTTGATAAATTTAAAAATGATGGCAAAATATTATTTCTTTTATGTCTAAGCTGCTGAAAATCTTGGTTGTCTTCTTCTAAGTAGCCCTTTTTATTTGTCCAAGGTAACATTCAGTTCCCTATTCTAAAGTACAATCATTAATATAACGACTTGGTATAATGGAGATGAAACAGGACATCAGCTACTAGAATTGAGATTATTGCAGCAAGGTTAATATATTTTGTATAAGTGATAATTATTGTGATATATTAATATGAGAATAATAATTTATTTACCATTCCTTTCTTTTTTCAAGAGTTGTCTAGTTGAGTATCCTCTGAATGTTGCCTGAAATGAGAGAATATTGGCTAATAAACGTGGATGATATTATTCTACTAATCACCTCAGAGAACACTTCGTAGAACATGTATATAATGGCCTATTCCACTTCTCTCATTTACTGAATTTTTCAATCTTAACACAACATACATTTTATATTAATACCAAGTCAGTAGCCTATAAAGCTATTCTCATTTTCGGAAAATTAATATTGCTGTGAGAGAATAATGCAGTTGTAAAACTTAAAACTTATTTGTTCATCTGATTTAAAGCACTGTTAACTCTCTTATAAAAAAGTAATGATAATTAATAACTTTCAAAACATTTACAATATCCTCTTTTTAAATTTTCTTGTTTGGATTAATACTTCATAGACTAAAAGTCATACTTAATTTTTCTGCAAAGTCATCTATAGAGTTCACTATGTCAGAAATTAATAATGGTTAATTTTCAAAAGTTCATTACGAGATTTGTTATGAATACAGTATTGAATATAGGGAATTAGCTCAATAGAAAGTAGCATTTATGATTATTCTTTGAAATCTGATTGACGATAGCCAATTAAAGGAATTCCAAATGGTAAATCATTTAAAAGTTCTACCTGGATTGTTGTAGCTGCTTTTTCAGCTGTATAAAGATCAATACCACACTCATCCAAGACTATCCTGGTTTCTCTCGGAAGTGATCGTTCAATTTCTGAATAACTTGACAAGTCTGGAAATATAAAACGTCCATTATTGCAAAAATTATAATGAAACGCTTTTTTTAAAAGTAAGATTATCATTATTTTTTTTACTACGAAATTTAACCCGGTAAACCCAGTGAGTATAGATTCTATACAGAGAATACATTATAATATATATTTATACATAATACATTTTTACATTATATACTTTTATTGTATATATTCTATACTCACTGGGTTAACCCTTTCTTAGATTGCGCACCGACTATTCAAACTTATAAATTCGTCTTCAATTCTAAATAATAGAGAATTACAATTATCTTGACAATTATTAACATTGTGATTAATACTAAATATATTCTAAACTAAGGTATAATTAGCATTATTCAATATCATAACTTATTTATGCTGATCAATATCATAACTTCATTATGCTGAGTCATAGAAACTAACCAGTCATCTCTTACTGATTTTTGATTCCTTATCCAGGAATTTCCATTGCTCATTGATCAGAATAGAATATTCTTTGCTCACATATTGAAAATATTGATTTTAATAGGTAGAAGGAATATTCTTTATATGTTTTTCATATATTATACGACCACAACAATGTATTATCAGTTTTGGGCTAAGCCTGCTGCTCTCTTCCAGACATAGCTAAGTAAATAATATGTAATTGTATTCATAAATAAATATTAAATAATGCTACTGGAATAAAACGTTTCCATAAACTCACCTTTTCTTAGAGGATCTCGCCTTCTCAACTGATCAACTCTTTTTTCTAAATATTTTGCAATAAACTCTAATATATTCTCTGGTTGATGCTTTATTACCTGGAACAAATTGCAATTCAATAAAAAAGTCGACGGTGATTTATGTTCTGAAGTCAATGCTTGAAAGAAATCTTTATTAAGAAAATTATCTTGCACTTTTCCTTAGAGAATAAATTTCCTGATCCCAATATAATACGACAGCATTATCAAGATATTGGAGAGGGGTATCCGTGAAAGATCTAGCATTCACTGCTCAAGTAAAAAGTAAAGTAAATTCGTATGGCTTTTGTTGGTGGGGAGTCCCTTGCGGGAAGGTCCCACCGTCTGAATATATAATTTAAGCCGTCAATGGGCCTTACGACTGTCATACTTCAGCCGGGACCGACAGTTAAACGTGCCCATCCGATAACACGGGAGTGATCTGGTTAAAAAACTGCTCAAGTATAATAATCATTATGTCGATTTTATTTATTCAAAATAATATCTGAATATATTTTATATATTGATTTCACTCTTGCCTTCAATCTTGATGTTTTAATAATAAAATGAAAGCATATGCGACTACTGAAGCTGTAAGCAATGTAATTTTAAAAATCAATGAATTATTGTCTCCAAGTTTATTATCTTAGGCTACTACATCCCCAAGAACTATTTATTTCATAAATGAGTCTTATATTTCAAATCAATAAATTTTCAATTTAAAATAGTGACAAGTTGGTAATATTAAATGATACAAGCTTCTCTCCTAGAGTTCATATTACTATGTGCTGCTAGTAGATCCACAACTGAATTTAGTGCTACTAAACTTACTTCATGATTGGAAAATTGTAACACAAAAATCTATAAAGCTGCGTTTACAACAAAGTTATTAACAAAATGTTAATAACCTTATCCTTATAGATTCTATTAGATTGAACATAACTTTTATCATACAAATGATGAACATAAATGTGTTTGTCAAGTTCCGTTCAATCTAATGGAATCTATAAGGATTACTTGTTATTAACAAGCTTAATAATATAGATCAACTGAAAAAAAGGATTGAGATTTTGGTTGCAAAATTTAAAAAAAGTATTATTAATTATAGTATTAAAGTACTTAAATGTTTATTTTAATTTTACAAATAGGGTGTAGATGATGATGTTAGGTTATTTGAAGTTGAAACCTCACTTAATATGAATTTGGTTTTAGATTCTAGAAAACTACTAACCTCCTTGCCGATGTCGTTCATCAACTCTGGTAATCCAACAGGAATGATCAGTCTCCGGCCTCCATGAACTTCAATCACTCTATTCATTATAGTAGAGATTGATTTTACTTTAAAAGTTGGATATTAATTACATTCACTGTCAAAATGCTGCTCATAAAAAATATTCATGTACGGTAATGGAAATCATGTTTTGACACAAAAATAAAATACTGGCATACAGGCACCCTGGTAACCGTGCAGCTGAATCATAAATACTGTAATGTGATTTTATACAAAGTTTATGAAATTTGTAACGAATATCAGGAATAGGTAATTATTATAATCGATGTTTGATGTTGAAAAAAGCGCATAAAAAACTTGAAATGTTGTTTAAATCAAATTATATCATTGTAATTATTGTAATGATATAATTTGAATTAAAGTACATTTCAAGTTTTTTATGCCATTTTTAAACATTAAACATTGATTATAATAATTACCTATTCCTGATATTCATTACAAATTTCATCCACTTATTCAGAATCACATTACAGTAATATTATTGTAATGGTGTTACAGTCATTACATCACTATTGAAAAAAATCTATGCAATACTTGCTTCATGTTGATATAAATTCCCAAAGTTCAAGTCCCCAAACATTTCAAATACGGTACCGTACTAATAATTTTTCAAATAAGTGAATAATCATTTTCAAATATCGGCTGCTAATTTGCTTTTAACTATTGATGAGCATTTACATTTCATAAAATTCTAGTGAGTCTGACATATAATTTTAGTTTATCCTATACTATTAAACGAACAATTTTGGTTTATAATGTTTAGTTGTTTATATGTTTATTCATCTATATGTGACCGAATCTCAAAAACGCTTTAACGATTCTCTCGAAATTCGGAACAAAGAAGGTTTATGATATGAAAATTCGATTGCACTAGGTCTCAACCCTAGGATAACTCGGTGAACAGTACTCAATATAATCTTCAATTAGTACCTACTCTTTTATATTAATAATTATTAATTAATAAGATACAATAATTAATAATATAAAATACAATAGTCTAATATGAATCGATAAAATAATACAATATTAATACTGTATTATGATATCAAAAATGTATTATCATCTCTTCACAGTATCTTTCCCTATCATTGTCATGAAAGT
The DNA here is from genome assembly GCF_014356525.2 of Nilaparvata lugens. Lineage (NCBI taxonomy): Eukaryota > Metazoa > Arthropoda > Insecta > Hemiptera > Delphacidae > Nilaparvata > Nilaparvata lugens. The sequence goes on from NC_052504.1 coordinate 17,433,966, forward strand.
GATATTAAATCTATAAGATCAAGAGTATTATTCAATTTAATAATTTGAATTTAAAATAAATACACCTTTTTCAAGGACTAACAATGAACAGCTAATGTAGAATGAAAACTAAGAAAATAGCATTTTGCCTTCCATTTAAATTTGCCGGGATATCAAACAACTCAGTTTACTCGTAAGAGGTAGCGCGAGTGTAGCTATCAGGTGGGTGCGTAGATACATGCGCAGAATGCGAGAATGCGATCCAAAGTTTGGAACAAACGCAGGCTGGTGCTGCCATGTTTTGTTTTGGAGTTGAGTGTTTGTCTGGATTTCTGTCAGTGTTGTATGTTGTGAATCTGTGTAGTGTGTGAATTGCGGTATGTTTTGAAAAGTCCCGTTAGATATTGTTTATACTATATTTGGTGGTTGTGCAAGCTATTGTAAAATGTGACAAGTTTATACTTATCAGTGCCTCGAAAAATGCGTCGGTATTTCTAGTTTGTAAGTGTTTGTTTGCCGTTTACATCTTGCCTCGGACATCGCGAAAATGTTGAGGTTTCTCAGTAGAAAGAAGGGCCGCAACGGTCAGAAGACTACTCACATCAAACCAGGACCTCAGAATTTAATTCCAAATAAAAATTGTGTGCAATGCAAGGTTATCCTTCTGGATGGAACCGACTTATCTGTTGATTTATCAGTAAGTAACGTTTTCTACTGTTTTCTAAAAATTAATTTTTTATGTGTTTACATAGGTTATCCACCTACATGCGTCTTGTAAATTAATGTACGTTATAGGCTATACGTATATTGACATTTGCTGGCTATTAATTGTTTTTACTCATGAATCCAGTCGCATTATAAAAAAAATATTTTTACTAGATAAGTTGTCTGAATATCCTACTCTACAAATTAATAAGACAGACAATAACACCCTAAATCAAAGTACTTTGTTATCATTAACCTTATAACTTACGGTAATACAGTAGTTTTTTTTCAAAATTTATAACTCTACTTGTTAAACTATAGGACTAACTATGAGTCAATATCATAATACTTTTATAAATTTTGAGTTCTTTTTACAGTACATTTTCCTTTGTTTGAATTATGAAATTTAAGAAGTTGTCAAAACAGCTGTTCTACAAATAAAATATCGACGTGTGTTCTTTTGAATAAACTGCTCTACCCACCTACCTCAAGCACAAGAAGGAGGTTACAAAGTAAATTTCTCAAGAATGGGGTGGACCCCCTGTTAGTTTCTCAGGAAGGAAACTCATGCTAGTTTATAGAGCTGATATATAACTATACAGGGTATGAATTTGAAAAAAATCGGTCAAGTCATTTTTGAGAAAATCGTGAAAAACATGTTTTTATTTTGCTATTATCCGCCATTTTTCTCAAGAATATTACGGAGCTCCTGCAATTTTACAAGAAATGAGACTCATGTCAGTTGATAGGGCTTATAAATAGCTATCCATGGTATAAATTTGAAGAAAATCGTTAGAGCCGTTTTGGAGAAAACCGTGAAAAACATGTTTTTTTAGTAATTATCCGCCATTTTTTCCGCCATCTTGAATTGAATTTTATTGAATTTCTTATTGTCGGGTCCTCATGGTATAAGGACGTTAAGTTTAAAATTTCAAGTCAATCGGTTGATTAGGAATGGAGTTATCGTGTTCACAGACATATACACACACACACACACACACACACACACCACACACACACACACACACACACACACAACACACACCACACACACACCCAAAAATCATGTTTTTGGACTCAGGGGACCTTGAAACGTATAGAAAACTTGAAATTTGGTTACCTTAATTTTTTTTGGAAAGCAATACTTTCCTTACTTATGGTAGTAGGGCAAGGAAAGTAAAAAACACAGTGTAGATTTTACAGTCGATAGATTATCTAAAAGTGGGTCACCAAAATATATCCCACTCACTTGTTACATCAATACAGCTTTTTATTCTTCTCAAGCTTGTATCACCTTGAGCCACCAGTGGGTCGCCAAAAGTCCGAGCGAGTCACGGGACATTAGTTCTTAGGGTCCCCAGATTCTATCGGTGTCTCACACTGGTCGCCAGCCACCAGTTCTGGGGTCTCACTGGTGTGTGAACATTGATAATGGTGTAACAACCGAAACCGGCATCTCAATTTTTTATTAAATCTGTGGTTGGACAATAATCTATTATCACCACAACAATTAGTAATATCTTAACAGCTGGTATCTCAACATTGTACTATCTAAACAGTTGGTAATATCTCAATATCACTTTCACAAATAGTCTTAAAGTTAAACTATAATTATAAATCAAAGTAAAGACCATGCATGGATGGCATGCATTAAGTTACTATCAAAACACTATTACTATTAACAATTATTATAGTCAAACCATTTCTTTTTGTGCTTGTGAAAAGAAGATCCTATTGTACAATTGGAATTAAGTGGTACTATTGCAGTTTTAGTAGGACTTTTATTGATAGGATTGAGATTTGTGCATGACCTTTCTTGAGATGTGGGATGTGCTTGACCTTTAGATATGTTTGGATCTATTTTGCCAAAATATATTTCTTGCTGCAAACAAAGATGGCCTGGAAACGTTTGCCACCAGCAGTGCTTTCAAATGCAGCCAAAGAGCAAGGATCGTACTAACCTACAGCTATTGCCGCTGAAGTCACGTTTTCAGGTCACGAAGAGTGCAGCTCGCCTCCTACTCGTGAAATATTCAATTCCTTATGGGTTGTTCGTTCTCCTTATTCTCCTAAACATCTGGCGTCTCAACTTTCAACAATCTTGTCGCCAGTAGTTTCAGCTGTAGATGGTAGTGTGCTCTGAAAACTAAACGGCGTTGTGCAAACTTCTGCATTTCCTAACAGCTCTTGTGGATGATCAAACATGCTAGTCAACTGCTGATCAAAATAAATGCTGTGTATAATTAAAGTTATTATCATTAGCTTGACACGATTCTTCAGATACTTTGTCGTGCTGGAGAGTACGTTACATCAGTGGTCTTTTATAATATTATTAGTCACCAACAACTTTCAATTTAGATCGTGTTACTTCTCAGAATTAGATGAGGTCAATTCGCTTTTGTTGATTTTTGTAAGCATTTTTCCCTTGCATATTCATGTTCACACAATAAGTTGGAGCTTCATCTTATTGGTCTCACAATTTGTTGGGGCATAATTTAAAAATGAAAATTATGGCACTTGAGTTAATCAAGAAGTTATTGAAATTCATTTGAAAAAAAGAGTAATTGAAATTGAAATTTATTCTTCCAAAAAATACATTACATTACAATAGGCTATATTGCAATAGCCTATATAGGCCTAACTGAAAATAGTGGAAAAATATTGGTTTAAACAACCCCTGAGTTAATACAGTGTGGGGTCGTTCATGATGCATTTAATAATCTCTTGATTAGTTTGGATACAATGTTAAACAAATATAAGAATTGAACATGAATAAAACAGCAGAGCTCTGCATGAATAGAAACGAAAATATTAATTAATAATATATAATTGGGCTACTGATTTTTAAAAATCCACCGAATCCTAAATAAAATTTTAGAGTTAATAGGTATCTATTTTTCTAGTAGAAAAAGAGACAAATTTGAATTTGTAGCTAGGAATAATCATTTGCATTATTAATAATTTAGAAATATTAGCATGGGGTCTTGAATATTTAAAAATATTGTCGCGTTTTTGTTGAATTGATCTTTTTGTTGTTGTGAGCTAGCCACAGTATTTGGAATTTGCAACTCGTGCGCTATTGATTGATTTTACAGCACAATGGGAACAGGGAACTAGGCTTGTACAGTACAGTAGTTAACAATAATGATTAGGCTTGCTATTGTGTCCTCAGTATGTCATGCGTAGTCCACGTACTCCTACAACAAGCTGTTTCAAGCTTCAAGGCCATGGCTGGAACTTGTTTTATTTTGCTCTTCATACAGCGACGTAATGATTATAGCTTGCTGTTCCAGGTGTATTTGAAATTCAATGTGTATTTGAATACATGTGTATTTGAAATTCAATTTTATGCTTGATATTTTCACAAATTTAATGAAGATTGTGATTTTTGCAATATCACAGTATCTACTTCTTCTTAAAATTGAGCTTTATAATTAACTTCAAAATTATTCCTTCATTTTGCAGCTCTAGAAACTCGTATTCTTTGAAAAATACAGTTAGTGTTATGAGTAAATCAAAACTAAATTTTTAGGCATTATCTAATTTGGAATAGTTATTGGAGCATGAGCATCTTTTACGTTCATTTGTCGACATGAAAAACAACACTTTTAAGAACACTACTTATTACTGAAATTGTGTATCATTGAATCAATAAAAGAATAACGTAGCCTACTCGTATTATAAATTTTCCCATTCAATGAGTCCACCAATCCACCACTAAAAAACTTCATTCACGAAAAGAGCTTCATAGGCGACTTGTTGGTTTCCAGAAGTCTTAAAATTTCAAATGGGAGTCTGATAAATTCCACGAAACTTGCTATCAATATCAGATAAGCTTTGAGAACCAAGGACCTCTATGTTTAGTTTGGAATGCTTTTGTATTTTGAGGGTGCGCCCTTCCAACAGGTTCTTTGATTGACACTGGTAAACAGAACGACTGAAAATAATATACTATTCAATGTGCATCTTAATTATTATTAGACCCTATCATCCATTCCTTATTTAAATGGAACACAATGCTCAAAATTCTTGTAATTGTTTAGCAGTATAGGCCTACTCAATTCAACTATTGACGTTGAATTTAATGATTTTTCAGATTTTCATATCCTTCCAGATCTCCTACTTACTGTCAAATAATGAACGTTTTAGTAAAAACTATACTCATATTAGACTTTTGTTCAAGATACAAATTCTGGAATCAGGTTTCCTAGATTGAATAGGGTCATTAAATAAATAAATCATTCTATGATCAGTAGAATAAAGAAAATCACTATCTTTTGTCGCATCAAATTTGTGAATCATGAATATTAAACTGAAACCAGTAGTCATACCAGTCACGTCTCAGTTTATGTTAATAGTTTAAAATTAGTCAACAGTGTTTGCACAGTAGATTATATTTGAATGTCTCTCATAAGATCATTGACCTGTAGATATTGAGTTGAATTTATTAGGCTTATTATAATAGAAATCTATTCTGGATGTGTTTGGAATGATAATAACTTGAGTAATTTGTGATAATTATACATAGTTTGGTGAATTCTGTTTGATAGGATAGATTTAGGTCAGGCTAGACTATTTCAACGCCTGATTAGTATATACTGTATTTATAGATTTTTGTATATTGAATGGATAATACTATCAAATTAACCTACTTGATTTTAGAATCCCAGGTCTTCAATAAATCTTGCCAAACGCACATTATTATTATTTTGACCTTCAAATAAAGTTTTATATTCATACATTCAACTTCCTTCTGCTTTTAAAACTCTTCTGGTAATTTTATTATGTAACCTTCCTATTCCTTATTTACATTGGAAAGGAGGCGTAAAACTCGAGATTTTCCAGTGCATCAGTTTGAAAGTGCATCTCAATAATTTGAAAATGGTAATTGGCTGTCTTTGATTATTCCTACTATGTAGGTGGGTGGAATTCATCGTCCATGGAGTCCATTCTTGTCTGGAATCTATTAATACTATTATCCTTTTTAAAGTATAAGATCCTTTATGCTGCCTAAGAATCTGTGATTATATTATAGTTTTTTCGTTGAAGAACCACACTTCTGCCCACATCTTACATGGGGTTTTAGATACTTGAATTTTAATTCGGGTCAGTCTTTTATTGCGTGGGTTTCAGTTATTGTTATGTGTTACTCAGCTACTACGGTTCGAGAATGACTCATCAGTATCCGTATTACTAATTATTTATATAACTCTTTATTGTTAAAGTAATGAATTTTTCTTCCACATTTTAATTTTTCTTCCACATTTCAACACATTGTAATTTAAGATGAACTGGTAATGATAATAATTAATAATAGTTGGCCTCCACATCACCCCTTACAGCCAACCCGTTCCACCACATGGCGCCAAGTGACTAGTAAGTATGCTTAGGCATTTTCGTGCAATAGAACGGCACATGGCCTTGGTATATTGCAGCTGTCAAAAAAAAAACAAAAACATTTAGAACTCATATCACTCAAGTATATTTTGCATTGTTCGAATTTTCCTCTTGAAAATGTTGGGTGCTTCAAAGAGGTCAATTTGGTTAGACAATTTATTGCCAACTTCAATACATCTCTCCAAAGGGGAGGTAAAGCTTCTTAGGAAAGCATGAAATTAATGATAATGTCTCAAATTTCGTGGAGGAACAACGACTCCAACTCCTCGAACACCGATATTCACTTGCCCATGAAGATAGTTTTATATAAGAACATCGCATCAAACTTGGTTCTTCTCCATTCCAGAGATTCAAATTTCACGGACATGAAGATTATGAGAATAATATAGAAATTAGAAAGTCATGATATAATTAATTTTTCCTTATAATTCTGGATGGTCAAAACTCCCTCAACACTAGTCAATCAAACTTAAAGATTAATTATAAAAATAATCCGTATTTATCCACTTAATTCCAATTGACCCTGATGATAATCAATCGTTAGGATTTGTTCTTGGTAGCCTTATGTGTGACTGGATGTTTTTCCAATTTCTCATATCAGGAATGTGCATGAGAGAGTAATGATCAGGTTCCAACATTTTCATACACCTATTTCTCCGAGGAACGAAATATTTTTTACTTATAAAAATGGGAAAATTTATCTTAGTAACATTATAAACCTCTTCTCATATCACCTGGTAATAAAATTCATCATTCAAAAAGCCATTACTTTACTCTGTGTCATATATGGAAACTGATGTGTTCCACTAAGTGGTCTTCGCTCAAAAGTTGACACAAATGTGTGCCTGAAAATTTGTAACAGTTAAAAGTGTTACAAAACAATTGTTGTAAACGAGCCTCAAATAAAAACTAGTTTTACTGGTTGACGTTACAACCTGTTAGTATTTGCAAGACGACAAGACGAGGAATTCTCTCCCGTACGTTGTCTGTTGATGGATTTGTTTATTACTGTATTTTGTTAGGGAGATGGGTTCATATTCAATGTGAGTTTGGAAAAAAGACTTCTCCAACGTTTTTGCATTAGCAGGTTCTCTCTGTCTCCATATTTAGTGCTACATTGTTCATAGCGTACGTGTTGATTAGTTAACCACTCATTGATATACGCGCTGTTGATGACAAACATGACACCGAATAGTAAACGCAGTATCATTAGAGTATCAGTAGTGGCATTGGAATATCAGCAGTATCATTGATGTTCAGCAGTAGATCTATCAGTCTCAAATGATAGTCTCATATCCATATACTCTCCATTTATTTCTGACCTAGCCTAATTCATTAGATTTTCTCGAATATAGATGAAAAATACATATAGACTATAATATGTAGGCCACTAACCTTTTTCTGTTCATTGTTGCGTTCACAGTTTTACAAAAACTACAAATTTGGAAAATTACATCCGCTATAATATTGAAAAAAAATAAAAAGATATATGATAAATTACCGTTACATTAATTAATTCTCACGTCATGAAATCAATTGACCCCTCTCATCTCCAATTTTGTAATTTGAAAACTTGAAAGAAGATAGAATAGAGAATATATAATCCTCAAAGACCATCAACCAAATGACTGATGATAGTGCAACATACTCATTCATAAGCAGAAAGCGGTTCTGTTCTCTCACAATATTTTTCCGGATGATAAATTAGCATTTCATTCTCAAGTGTTATGTGTGCGGATGAATGAAATATGGGGTTTAGGCAAACAATAGGATACCATCTCTCGGTTTACGCGTTCGTCGGCGTGTGAAAAATGGAACTGTAGGCATCCTGTGATGCGAGTGAAGTAAGGATAAACGCACTTCTACCGGATGCATTCCGGTATGAAGATGTCCGCTTTTTTCTGTGCTTCTCGGTTGAACGGTGAACAGAATTACTGCATTGCGTAACTGCAAATTCTGTTATCTACCTCCTCTCATTCTTACATTTCACGTGTTGTGTTTTTATCAATTGAAACAATGCAGTAGTTCAAACTAATTGGCTGTTATTTTTCTCGTGTGTTTCAATTCACCTTTTATGCATAGTTGTGCAATTAACCCAATTGTATTCCGATGTCGATAACCTGAATACCTTCAAAAGAAGCTGAGCCAACCATGGACTAGTATTTTTTGAAGCACTCATCTTTTCAACGTTATTTTTTACATTAATTATACTGAACCAATTGGTTAGTCACACATGGAGATACTGTAATGCGTTTCCAATGTATCAGAATATACTGTTGAGGGGCGTTCACACGATAGCAACGCCCCACTCATGATGAATCTGTCGCTGTGTCAATAAATTGTGTCTGTTATTTGATAGGTTTATCCTTCTTGAATGTTCGTAAATCAAAAACAATGCTTTATTTTCATTTTTATTACATAAAATACAAGTTTCTACAGAGCATTCTACTGCAGAGCAGCATTCTACTGCAGAGCATCCACCAATAAACATACTATACTAACAACAATAAAAATAAAGTATTTAACGTTTTAAGTTTTTCACTTTCGCATGATTGGTGTATGAAGAATAAACTACTTTGTGTCTTTGACTGAAGTATAATAATTTATATTTAAATTGTGATTCTGAGCAAGCTGTTATAGTTCTCGTGAACTTCTATGATAATCCCATGGAAAGTGCTAAATGCGAAAATTTATGTGGTAGTTTACATTTCAACTTCCCCATATTCATAGTTTATTAATTCAACTGCTATCTTATTTTCAGAACGATGAATATTTTTTTCGGAAGATTTTGTCTATCTATCTTCAGGCTTCAGTTTCTAACAATTGAATTTAGGTTTTGGTTCAGGGATGGTTTCCAATAATCAGTCCTTTCAACATAATTTCAAGTCAAATTTATAGAAATTCCAAAGTTATTTTCTATTATAGGTTCTTACAAATATTTGGCTACGGCTTTGGCGAATCGAGCCAATTTTCTGCAGTGTTTTTGCATACCTGTGTCCTGAATCAACAGACCAAATCGGTTGTTCGGCTTGCATTGACTTATTTCCTTTTCACTGTCGGATGAGACGCGATATCGACTCGTTTTTATCGAAGTTTGTCTTCGGTTTTGTTGGGGTTTTGCAAGGATAACATCTTTTTGCCGTAGTCTGGCAACAAAAACAGTGGGAAGCGAAAGGCGAAACGCCGCTCAGTCGAACGGATCGGGCATCATCGGACCCGATTTAAAAAAGTCAACGAAGCGCGACATTTTTGAAAAGCGTTTGTTTCGGTCGGCTGAAGGTCAAGCAGCACTGATCTGCGCCTTCATCAATGGGTGTTCGCGTCTGCCAACAGTCTGCCAACTCTCCGCAGAAGCGTCGAAACCCTTTGATTGAAATTGAAATACGTGAAAACTGAGCAAATTCGAGCTAGTCGAGAAATAGTAGGAGAATCCGTTTTCTCATATTTGATTGTCTCTGTATAACTGAAAACCATGATTGAAAATAGATAGATGATTCTATGGCGTGCTCATTCTGTTCAAGGAATGAAAGTTCAAACTAATAACAATTTTCTGGAAGTAAGGAGTGTATTTAGCTTTTTGAGAGTAAGAAGCATATTAAAGGGAGTATTCAAGTGTTCGAAAAAGTACGAGTGTATAAATAATCTATTGATTCTACAAGAAAATGAGTAGCCCCACAAAATACCAGACTCAAAATTTCAAGAATATGAATGAGCATTGAAAGGACATGAATATTAAAATAATATGAAACATAGAAGAAATCAACTTCATTAGATTTAATTTTGTGGAATGTTTTATCTTGATTTGTTTCCATAATTTTCGTTATTCATGTTTATCTTCTCTGAATTCTTCAGCAGGGAATTCTCCATTTTCCTGTTCAATTTCTTTGTGTCAACCTGTTGCTCATCTCTTCATTTATAATCTCTATATCGCCTATTACTCATCTCATCTTGAGATGATGAGGATAACTTTTTATTGGCTCATAATGAAATTCCCACACTATTGATACAGTGGAGATTCAACTCTTTGAGACTAATGTAATTTCTAAGCTTCAATTTCTCTTCAGATTTCTTTGAGAAAAATAAAGAAAATAAGAAATAATTTCCATGCGATTCTTGATGAATAGATATTACTGTAAATATATTATGAATACTCATATTATGTTGAGACACAATTTTTTATTCACTAATCGTTAGATTTTGTTTCAATGGATCCTTGATAAAATTACAACTCTATAATTATTCTTCAATCTGAGAAAAAAGTATCTGTAGAGAACAGTACTTAAATAACATTCATTTAGAAAATCGAAATAGTTCCACCTCAACGTTCAAGTTGTTTCAGATCTTTCAGCAACATTTAATTTCTTTCAAGACTTTGAGCAACATTAAAGGCTATCAGTTCTTTCCATGTCATGCCAGTGGCATATTTATCATCATCTGAAGTATCAAAGTTTAGGAATTTCACAATCGTCATAAATGGCGCGTTTCCCACCATTCTCGGCGGCAGTAGGCTCGTAATTCAGGTGCGTGCAGATCGTTTTCGTGAAGCTTGTACCTGGCGACGGCTAGAAAGACCCAAGACGCCTCCACTCGTACAGACAATGGCTTTGCTGCTCTGGGAAATTATTTCTGTCTGCGATTTCACCTGAATACGATGAGCCTCTTCCTCATTTCCTTCCTGCCTTTATTCCGTTAGGTGCAGCAGTTACTCTCTTTTCTGCATTATTACGGAAACACATCATCGTGTTAGGTGGGCCTACTCATGTCGTTTAGAATTAATGCTTTGTTTTAGATAGCCTCCGCTTCAAATTTCCATCTCAACATTGTTTAAGCTGCAAATAATTGTTGGGATCCTCATTATTCTTTAAAATGTCTTTTCTTCATCATATTAATTTGATTTTTTCTCCATGAGAATTTGGAGGATCATTTCCTGGGGATTATTCAGTTTCACATTATGAAGTATTGTTAAAATTTATAACTGTGTAACAGTACAATTTATTAGCTCGTGAATGAAATACTGACGATGAGACTCCTATACTTTAGTTAGTTTTTATTTGGAAAATTGTGTTACTCTATATTTGTATTTTATATTTAGAAATATCTTTATAGTAGGCTATTGTGCTCATTCTAGGCTACTGTATTTGATTCTTGTATCAAGGAGACCTGTATTATCCATAAATTTGAACATAGTATGTGATTTTTTACTACATTAGAACAATAATTACTTTGCAATATGATTGTTACTCAATTCATCACGATTATTCATTAGTCACGTACTCAAAATTTAAACGACGCATTTGATTCATCATTTTAAAAACTCGGCATTCTTTAGTTTGTATGTAATAAATCATTTGAATGATCATTTCAGAACCAAATTTATCCTTCCAGTTTGCTATGACCTCAGTCTTTTCAATCAGTGCGAGCGTTCTAAATGTAAGTTCCCACCGTCTACTTGGCAGCATATTTCCAAGTCACGTATGACTCATGCAATCGATCCATCCAATTCTGTGTTTCCCCATTATTAGTCTTCCCTGGCTTAAGTATTCTTGAATAGGAATACGTAATATTTTTTATGAATACGATTGTGAGTATATTATTCATGTACTATATTATACACAATTTATAACTAACATAATGTAGAACAAGATGGGCTTGTTCTACAGTCTCCAGTCGCACGATATTTCGACTGTGGAATTGAAACACATTACTTTGGGTTGATCACACAATCCTCGAGTTCACAACTAGAAGTGATAAGTTTTAATTTGATGATTCATGAATTTTAGAACTGAAAATCGCTGTAGAGGCCGGGTTTCTATGATTTAGTAAACACTTTTTCTCAGGCTCTTATTTTTTACTCTACTTTTCACTCAATAGGTAATGGTTATAATTGATTAACCAAACTGAAAATTTGAACTCAAATTCAAAAGTGAATGAAACATAATCTATTTTTGTACTAATGTATGAATGGAAATTCGGGGAAGGACGGTGTTGGGCTGTGCCTGTTGGTCCTCCCCCAATCATTTTTATGTATTGTGTATCATCGAATAAATACATACATCAATAAAATTATTTACAATAATTGGCCACACTTTATAGTAATTGTGGAAATACATTTCTCTCACTACCGAAAAAGATTGAATTCATCATTTTAAGATCTCTGGTATTCAACAGAGACAATATTCATCATTTACAATGCGTGGAGATACTACAGGCATTATCCTAGAACTGCTTTAAAAACTTATTTCAAATAACAGTTCATGTTACGTCAATTTCCATTTCAGACAACATTCTGCTTCCGAAATAACCACAAACTAAAATTTCTTATATCCCAGATAAAATTATCGAAGACATCTGACATCTGACTATTCGAAGGAACTGCTACTCTTATTTGATATCAAAGATTAAAGTTATTTTGATTTTCGACATTTCAAGTTCTCCAGGGTGACTTCATTGAAATTGCCATTACGTATGAACAAATAAACATTGAAGCATTCGCTAAACCTCAGTAGTCATTAAACCTTGAACCTTGAAATAACCACAAACTAAAATTTCTAATATCCCAGATAAAATTATCGAAGAGTGATAAAATTTCTAATATCCCAGATAAAATTATCGAAGAGTGATAAAATTTCTAATATCCCAGATAAAATTATCGGAGAGTGACACAGTATCTGAAGGAGCTGCTACTCTTATTTGATGAAGTGAAAATTTTAATGTCTCAGATTAAATTATCGGAGAGTGACACGACATCTGACTATTCGAAGGAACTGCTACTCTTATTTGATATCAATGATTATAGTTATTTTGATTTTGGACATTTCAAGCTCCCCAGGGTGACTTCATTGAAACTGCCATTACTTCTGAACAAATAAACGTTGAATCATTCGCTAAACCACAGTAGTCATTAAACCTTGAACCTTCTTGACTTGGAATGCCGTCCTGACAACAGAGGTTGTTGCACCTTTGTTATTTAATTCTATTCATTATTCATTCACTAATCAATGTCGACAATACGGAAGGGAAGGCATCGGTGAATGCTATCATGAATTTGTACGGTGAACAAGATGGATGACGGATGGAAGTCGAAACAGTAACTGAGTGCACGTCTGTCGGTTAGCTGCTAGTAACAAGCTCGTTACTCGGGACGCAGTCCGCTCGTTACTGGCGTAGATGGATGCTGATAGATGCATCAGTGATGTTTGGGACTGGGGCGATGTTTGTTTTGACTGGGACTGGTGTATCCTGGCTGGGAGAATGTCAACGTGGTTTGATTAGTGTTGGGCGTTTGAAGAAGAGTTATGTGTTAGGTGGTGTGGTGGTAGTGACTAGACGAAAAGTTTCTCAGGCCTATTTAAGAAGAAGCATAGTATATAAGAAGAATAGGAATGTATAAGAAGAAGGATAGTGAAGAACGACTGGAAAGTAAATAGTTGAGGAGGGGCTATGAGGAGAAGGAGATACATGAGCTGTGAAGAAAACAAAAAACTATATAATGTTAAGAATGAGCAAATAGGACTATCAAGAGAATTAGGAGTAAAAAGTAGGAGAAGTAGGAGTTCTTCTTAGGAGAAGGAGTTCTTCTTAGGAGTAGGAGTAAAAGTAGGAACAAGAAATAATATCTAATAAATACTTTATTTTAATTTCTGTAAAATGTACTGTTTCTTTTTGGTTTTGTTCAATTACAATAGCCTTATTCATGTAGTGGTAAGTTGATTTCAAGTTCACGGGACTTGAACTTATAAAATACTTGATTCTGAGATCGTTAAGACTGTTCTGTACACTTTTTTTAAATTTAAATTGGATAATATTTTTCAATATAATTGTCAAGATCATTATAAGAGTGAGAAAAAATGGCAACTGAAATTTTTAAGTGGTCTAATAAGCGAGTTATGGGTTGTTGAAGTGTTAATCCGAAGTTGTTAACTCAGTTTTCTTTCCAGATCATAAACGGTTTCGAATTATTCTCCATTGGAGTTTTTTTAATACATTCAGTATATCATTGGCTTTGTTCTAATATGCGTTTTTTGCTATTAATGCCAAAATAAGTAAGTTATCGAATTTACAAAAAATGTTACTTTTTATTTATGAACGATATGGGGAATAAAATGTTCTAATTTGGAAAGATACATTTTTCGAATTTTTAAGAGAAGTTTTATTAATTTATGAACGATATGGGGATTAAAATGAATTTTTAAGAGAAGTTCTGAGGAACTTCTGAGAAGAGGAGAAGAGGAGGAACTTCTGAGAATAGGAGATCATAAACGAAACCGTTTATGATCTGGAAAGAAAACTGAGTTAGCACTTCAACAACTAACTCGCCTATCAGACCACTTAAATATTTCAGTTGCCACTTTTTCTCACTCTTATAATGAATGATCTTAACAGTAATATTGAAAAAGATTATCCAATTAAAAAAAGTGTACTGAACAGCCTTTAGAAAAGACAGTGAATTGAACGTCTGGACTCAGATCAATAGAAGACAGAAGATAGTTTATTATAGGTCGAGGATGTTACAGGTTCGCCAGAAATTATTCATATCAATGATATATGAGCTACTGAGGTAGTTTGACCAATGTGCCAGCCAATATCTGGTAGAGATCTGAAGTGATGACAATTATGAAGAGAAGCTTCATTCGTGTGAACTTTAAGCATTTGTTGATGAAATTCTTCTGTTTCAAATAATCAGATTGTCTGTTCAAAGCACAGTTTTTGTTGATTTAGATTGAAGAGGCTCATTTATTGAATAATTTGGTGAATACGAATAAAGTACAATCAGGTTGTAGGGTAGGTGAGCATTAATTTTGTGGTTTTTGCAATATTTTGAACTTCACTGCTGTACTGTAGTTTTTGACAAGAGAAAAATACAGATAGCGCTGAAGTTGTAATTCCCAACAACTGCACTGGATGAAAATAAGGAAAGGGATCGTAGAATTAAAAATAGATTTATTAATTTGTGTGTAAAATGAGAAAGAGATGAATCATTACGAGAAAAGAGAATTGAAGAAACAGAAGAAAATAATAGGTAGATAAGATGCTGCTGGTCTGGCCATGAACATCTATCGATCACCTTTGATCACTGGACAGCCAATGTGTGCTCAGTGCAGTCAGTCGTCGACGTAACCAGCCATCTCTACTCTGCACGCAGCATCTTATCTTTCTGCTCTTTCTTCCCCTTCTTCTATTTCTTCTTCTTTTTCACCTCCTCCCCCTGTTCCTCCTTCTTCTTATTCCTTTTTTTTCGTGTCTCAGTGCTTGGTGATGCTGCACAGTGTTTGCACCAGCAGCAAGATAAACTGCAGAAGGTGAGAGAGAGGCTGGCTGAGGCTGCACCGCCCGCACTCCGCACCCTCCAGCTAGCTTCTCTTGCATTGTTGGTGTGGTCCATTCATCACAGACCAACTCACTGACATCCGACATGCTCGTTGCGTTGAGATGGCAGACAAGGAGCCCAACGACCGTTACTTCGGCTTTATCTCTTTGTGGCAGCGGCGGCCATTCTATGGAAATCCGCTTTTATCGATCTTGATCTGTCTGATTGCTGCTGGTCTGTCTACACCTACATTTCACTCTATGCAAAACTGTGTCTAGGGTTTAGCTTGAGAGTGCTCCTCTATTTTGCAGAAAACTAATAATACTGCTTCATCTAATTAGGTTTGATGAAGGATCTCATTCACACTGAAGAGTTGAAGAGTTATGCAAAACTGTACAGTCTAGAGTGTATCGAACTTAAAGTGCTCCTCTGTTTTGTAGAAAACGAATGATACTGCTTCAACCATTTAGGTCTTGATGTAGGATTTCATGCACACTGGAGAGTTGAAGAGTTAAGTTTATTTGCTCTAATGCTGTGTTAAGATAATATACGTTTAAGTAATCATAGATTAGTTTCAACTCTAAATAAGTTCCGAGATGTAACTTTGTGTCCATGCATATAATGGATATCTATGTTTAAGTTATCATAGATTAGTTTCAACTCTAAATAAGTTGCGAGATTTAACTTTGTGTCCATGCATGTAATGGATATCTATGTTTAAGTTAGGCTATCATAGATTAGTTTCAACTCTAAATAAGTTGCGAGATGTAACTTTGTGTCCTTTCATTCTCAATCTTAGCTTATGCTGATGCGAATCTCTCAGCCTAGCGGTGGATCTTTAACTACGAAAAATTCGATATTTAACCTCTTCTAAAATAAGTTAACACTATTTATTAACAATCCAATGCTTTTCTATAAAAATCATTATGAACAATATATACCGACAAACAATTCAATATCATGTGATTGCGCTGGAATGAGGTAGCCTACTAGAGTTTAGGAGTACAGTAGGTTACATATCTTTTTGCTAATTAAATGTGACGTGTGATGGAAGCCTCATTCTTTTATTGGTCAGGTGACAGCTTGTTGAGTATAGAATGTAATTAACATTGGTTGGGTGGGACCGTTGAACAAAAGTTTTGATGAACTCGCAGTTCTATCCTTATAAAAATCACGTCTTGATAAAATCTCGATCATGAAAGCTCAAATACCATATTATTATAATTATTCTTGTCTGTCTTGCTTGGAAAGTATGAAGTGACGAACTAATGAATGCATCACCTAATTTTCTGCCATTCGACAATGCTGTACAATTCAAGTATACAAGATCTTGAAAAGATAGGTAATATTATGACGATACCCGTATTGTTGCTACAATGACATCGGTATGTCTCAATACGAAAACCTAATATTTTTCAAGCCGTCAATTATACAAATGAAGGTAAATTAGCATTGAATGAGTAAAAATTGCTAAGCTATTGTACAAGGTGCTGTATTTCAACTCAAAAAGAGCTTCTCATCAGACTTGGAACATTCTTCGCTTGATGTAAAACGATGGATATTGTATTACTTTAAAATCCAGTTTCTAGTATTTCATTCAAATTATGAAATTGAATGAACCAAAAATAGGGTTATTTGTCTTTTTTCCCTTAGGGCTACCCTTGAATAAAAATACAAATAGATATCCAAGTACCCTTTTTAAAATTGTCTATTCACAATATGTTTCGGCTATATAATGTCATTATCAAGTTACAGATGGAATTTAATAGAGAATGCATTTATTCAAATGCTAATTAATATATAATTATTATTTAACGAAAATCCTAAATAAATGCTGTAAAATAAAGCCTAAATAAATCACCCCGAAGACTTCTGCTACTGCAGACATTGACAACAGGGGTAACAGCTAGATGGAAAGTCTTCGGGGTGATTTACAACATTTATTTAGGATTTCCGTTAAATAATAATTATCATTATCAAGTCCTTATGTAGCCAAAACATGTGACAAATAATTTCAAAAAGGGCACTTGGATTTCTATTTTTATTTTCATTTATAACATCATTTATTTCTAAAACACCCAGTTTGGTACCTGATTTTGTTGGTTATAGAACATTGTGTAGCTTATTCGCCTTGACTGAATGACAGACCACTGATTGTATTTCTTTGTAATAAATCGACGGTGACGTATGAGCTATGTGTGTGTGCCAAAGCTATTACCGCAGTACAAACGAACGCAATTTTAACGGATGTCTTTCCTTCCAGATTGCATCTTGCAATCTTTCTTGGTGAACGTTTATTTTTCATGGTTCTTGAATCGGTATTATACTGAACATACATTTCGGCGCCGTCTAGAATGTACGCATTAGTGGTGCATTGTGTGTATCTGACGTAGTAAACTGTTGAGGTTGGTTAAGGTCTGTCGTAACATGACTGTGGAACTTTGAAAGATAGGCATGAAAATGTCTGTACAGAGCATCTAGGAATTTTCTATTGATTTTGCATAATAGTGGTCTATTATTTTCCACATACGAGTGTAGTATTATAGAAAGAAAACAAATTGATGCAAAATAGAAATCCTATAAAATTATTGTTACAATTTCTCATTTGTTAAGTAGGCCTACCATACCTTGAAATTTATTTTCCACATACCAGTGTAATATTATAGAAAGAAAACAAATTGATGCAAAATAAAAATCCTATAAAATTATTGTTACAATTTCTCATTTGTTAAGTAGGCCTACCACACCTTGATTTTAAATTGATTTTAATACCACACTTTTTGTAGCTGGTTTGTTCTTGTGTTCAAATGACTGATTGCAAGCTGTTACTGAACGCTTGAAGAAACAGATATGAAATAATCTGACCGTGCTTTTCTATCGTTTTTATGTATATTTCTGAATATTCATTTCAAAAGAAACTGATTCGAGCGAAAGCCATAATAAGGCACAATAGTCTTTCCTTACTTCAATGTAATATTGAATAATAAGATTAGGAAAGACAAGGTGTAAGATTTGACTCTCAATTCGATTAAATTCCTGTCATAATGTGGACTGAATCTTGAATCATAACTTGAATACATAATACATGAATTTAATATAATATTAGTTTTCAATGAGTCCTGTTTCTATTGGAACGATTCTTTGGCAAACATTTTCGAAATTGTTCACTTGAATCACTATGGAGTGGTAGTGATCAAATTAACTATTAACTATGGTGTGTTGGAGTGCTAGGAGATCTCTATCAAGGAATATCCCGTTATAATATCCATATTCTATAATGTTATACATTTCAATTATACCAGTTATAGTCATTGAATACGTCTCCAAGGAATCTTCGAGCTCATTATGTTGCATGGACATTGAAACAACATTTCGATATGATGAACACAGTCCACCCTTCTTGTTGGTATAAATATTATATTCGTCTCTACTGAAGAATCTTCAAGCTCATCTTGTTTAATGGAAATTGAAGCAGCATGTTGGTATGATTTAATATCCTTCTAGTCGAGACCCTGGGTCCCAGGGACCCGGGCAATTTCTGTTTTAGTTATAATTTTGCTTCAGTTTGCTTTACTGTCTATTGTGACCCATGTAAATTCATGTCAGTAGACACTTGAACTTGATGTAGATTGTTAGTGCTCTGTGTCTTGTTGTTTTCGTGAAATGACATTTCTGGGTCCCAAGGACCCAAGGGTCACGACTAACGTAATTTTTATCGTTTTTTTCAAATGCACATTTTTATGCAATAGTGATTTAAGCAGTCAATATGTTTATTTTGAACAGAGAATTCGAAGAATGTACGAATTGACTTCTAGATCTCTATTTCAATGAGATTAGTGATGCTAAAAATAAATTCATAGTTCAAGATAAGAATACTGACCCTGAGTGGGATGATGGTGAAACCAATGAACTTCAGGTGATCCCAGGAATACTAAACCTCCCCTAAAAGTGAACTTTATGAGACCTTATATATTTTTAATGTTTCTAGTAGTGTTACAACATGAAATTGAGGGTAGTGTAAAAACTACCCTAAGAGTGAACTATGACCTTCCAATTTTTTTCCTACTTTCTCCCTAGTAGTGTTGCATGTAAGATCCATCAAAGTCCATTATTCATCACTATAATTTCTTGTTCACTTCATATAAAATAATAACCAAACGTTACTTTTCACTACCCTAAAAATGCAAGGTTTTACAATTTATTTTTATAATTATAATAAAGATCGATTTCTGCTTTGCATAAGTGCTCAATGCGTTCATCAATAACCCTTGGACATATTAGAATCATAGAATAACATTATATCTTGAAATATATTCAATATGAAAGAAGTGGGTTCCTGGACCCAGGGTCACGACTAACGTCAGGAAAAAATACGCTCACGACTAGAAGGTTTAAGAGCCTACTCTTCCAGCTGGTATAAATAAGTTTGTCTCCACTGAAGAATTTTGAAGCTCATTTTGTACCATGGACATTCAAGTGAGATATTGGTATGATGCGCAGAATTCACCCTTCCAGTTGGTATGATATTATGTTTGTCTCCACTGAAGAATCTTGAAGCTCACTTTGTTCCATGTACATTGAAGCAACATGTACAGAGTTGATTACAAAGGCGTTGTAGGCTGGCGAATTGGTGATTGAGATTGGGTTGAACGACTGCAATTACTGCCATCAGCCCGAGTCGCTGAGCTGTGGTGGCTTGGAGCTGGAGATGTGCTCTTCGCCCGGCAGGATGTCCTGTCATCGTTGAGGAAGCGTCGCTTCTTTCCTTCCTTCCGTCGTCTGACAGCGTCACTGGGCTACTCCTTCAACTACTATTGTTTCATTCTTCTTATTCGATCTAAACCTCTTCTGATTCCACTGACTAATCTTCTCTCTTTCTTTCTCATACTGTTTTACATCTCCCTCTTCTTCAGCATTTCCTAAACCCTACTTCCAAACTTATCTTTCTCATACTCCTCGTCTTTTTCTTCTATTCATTTCTTTCTCAATCTCAAGTTCTCTTCATCCCTTTCTTATATCTACTTGTTTCTTCTCCACTTTACTTCTTATCTTTACTACTTCTCACTCCAGTTTTATTCTGTGCTCCCATGTTTATTTCGTCTTGTGTCTCTTCCACCCTCATCTAGCTCTCTATTTCTATTTCTTTTTTTTTGCTGAAGATGCTGTTTGATTTTCCACTGTTTTTGCCTACTTTGTCTTCATAAATTCTCCTCATTCTCATTCATTTTCAAATCATTATTCCTGGACCGAAAATCAAGTGACAGAGCAGTGTGTGATTACATAACCTTATCTTTTGGACAACATTAACATTTTATTAAAATTTTTGGAGAGAAATAGTACAGGCTCAGCCTAGTTTTTCCTCCAATGTCATAATTATATTGTTATGATGTTACGATTATAGTGTTTTATACAATAAATGAATGAATAATGGACAGATCATTCCTTCTCCTACTCTCTCTCTCTCTCTCTCTCTCTCTCTGCCACATCTTCAATCATCCCTTCTCCTGTTTATCTTCCTCCATTGTATTATATTTGTGTAGGTTTTCTCCCCATAGATTCATGTTTTCATTATCCTTATTTCTACTCCCACTTTCCTTGCCTACGACCGTTAGTAGGTAGAATAATAGATAAATAATGAAGAAAACATAGATCAACCTCTTCATATTTTCTTCATGATAATATTTTTACTATAGGCCTATTCCTGACAAAAATTCATTTTTCCTCTTATCTGTATTCTCAATCTTATTCCGTCTGTATTCTCAATTCTAGTATCTGAATAACTCTCTTCTCCATTCTTTTACTACCCTCCCAATTCTCCTATCAGGGTTCTCAAATTGCAAAAGCAATAATATGACGCTACGTCCACATGAACTCTTATTACAATCTTATCTATATTATTTATATTATAAATACATTCATATTACAATCTTATCTATATTATATTGTCCTATATACAATACATCCATATTACAGTCTTATGAAGCTTGATTTGTATGGTAAAATCGTTGTTGCCATCTTCTTAGTGTTGCGAATCCTCTGCAGATTCATGACGCGTTTCTCTGGACGTTTTGCACGCAGGCCGTTGCACTTTTGTCGCCTCCACCTACTCCATCCTCTTCTCCCATCTGTTCTTCTCTTTTATAACGGCAGCGGCAACTAAAATGCGACCAGCACAGCGAGCGTGGGAGGTGGGAGACCGGCGTGACCAAACTGAACGTGTTCCATCCATCCCAAATCTCTTTCTCTTCTCTTCTTCCTCCTCATCCTCCTCCCCATCCTCATCCTACTCTTCCTCCTAATCCTACTCCTCCTCCTCATCCTACTCCTCCTCCTCCTCATCCTCATCCTCCCCTTTATCCTCCTCATCCTTCATATTCTAACTCTTTATCCTCCTCATTTCTTCTTTATCTTTCATCGCATTCGATGCTGCGATTCGTTGCGTTGCTTTTTTACCTTTATCATCTTGTCTCGGGGCGAAATTGCAGTCGTAAGAAATCCCGCGTCTTCGCTGTTGGCAGTGCTGGAGGTTCGTCAGTCGTCACTGTCATTAAGAACCTGCGCATTGCCGGTGTGAATAGGAATCAATTTGTAATTTGGAATGAATTATCCTTCGGCGGTTACAATGTTTATTTCAACTCGATAAGTTTCCGCATGCCATTTCCGTTTCAGTCCGTAGGGAAATCTTGGATGAACTTGACATTTTATTTATGTTTTTCATTTTCCACTCTCGAATTCATTTCGCTGATTTTACTCGAGAAATCACTGAGACACCAATAGTGTCTCCAATGTACACTATTGGTGTTCATAAAACTTCAATATAAGTAGTTTTAAGGCCTATTATATTTTCCCATGAAACTCCACGATATCGTCTTCAACAATGAAACTGATATCTCTGTAACCAGTGTTGAGTATTTAATACATCTTTCAGTTCCCTTCTGATTGACCTGGATCAATCTGGTTGCCTGAGTGGTTTATTAGCAACAATGGAGTCATTTCATCCTCTCTCCAAATATGTAGTCGTTTCCTGAGTTTGATCCAATTCAAAACAATTCACATTCAATCTTTGAAGAGAACTAGCCAAAGACGAATGGCATGATATTATTCAGTGATGTTGATTTACATTAACAATCACAATGGAATCATATCAATCGTGGATAGTTTCTCCATTGTCGTCACCAATCATTATATCATTTTATTTATTGTATTGACCTTCAACATATCATTATGAAAATCAACCAGCTATTGAAATTCATTTCTTAATCAGCCGTACTTCAAATTCCATTCCATCCCACGCTATTCTTTCCTACTTCATTCACCACCTATTTTGAACCTCCTATTCAATTTATGAATAAAGTGAATTGAAATTGAATCGAATTGAATTACCAGTTTTTGCCATTTTCCACTGTTTATTCATATTCTCATAATAGTCCTATATTTTAATTGACCGAACTATGTTTTAACTCGGATTTTCTTTTGTCTGTCTGTCTGTATGTATGTATGTAACGCAATTACGGCCAAACGCGTTGATAGAATTCTATGAGACTTGACAGAAATATTCCTTTTTCAACTGCGCGTCGATGTTTACACAAGGTTTTCTTGAAATTTTGCATTTCAAGGATAATATGGAAAGAAAGGGAATTCCTCCATACTCCGATATCACTATTATATCATCTACTCTGAAGATAGGATTATAGAATTATTCATTATCAATCAGCTGACAAGTGATTAGGCAGATGTCTGGAGAAGCCAGTCTATTTTTGTATTTCTATAAGGTCTATAGTTCCAATCAAAGACCTTAAAGAGGTATGCATCTTTATAAGGTCTTTGGTTTCAATATTTTGTTTTGCAGTCATGGTATTATTATGCGTGCCCATCAGTATCAATATTCTCTCATTTGAAAAAACTAATTTAATAGGTGATTAAAAATAATCTAATAAACGAAATAATGCTGAAGAAATTATAATATTATTGATAGTAAAAAATTAATTTTCATCAGATGGAAATATTATCACGGAACTGGATGAATTATAACATATGGAATACAAATTCAAACGTGAAAATGTAACATTTAAAACAGGTGACATGAGGTACTTGTGGATGAGAAAACTGCGTGAGGTCTACTGTTCACAGAACTACTAGTATTCATGTTTCTTAACCTTGCTTCCATACAAGACCTACTGTAGTAAGCTCACGACATTGCTCTGAGTATGCTTATATAATGAGAATAGAAATTGAGAAATTTATAGGTTTGAAGTTTTTTGACCAACATTGTTGTGATCGGTGTTGGTTTTGTTGCTTTCATTATCATTCAAATAAGATGCTGTTTTTAACCTTGATATTATGGCGGGAGGTACTTGAGTCGGAACAGTGTCTATCGGGTGAGCCGGCTGGTTTGATTGGAACCGAGTGGTTCTGCTGCTGGAGCATGCGCATGCGTGTGCGTTCAGACAGGGTTCAAGGGGAACCAGCAGTGACACAGGGGGGACCAGGGGGGCAGAGCCCCTGCCTGGGGGCAACACGCGACTCGATCGGTAGAGCACGAGCTTCTCTCCGTTTGAAAACCGCTCGGGAAAGGGATTGTTGTACCTCTTTCTTCTTCTCCGTACTATTTCAGGTCCTTTCTCCTACCACCCACTTCGCTCCAAATAAATATCTCTTGTGTTCTCTGGTCCTAGTCATGGGAGAAAATAGTCCAAAATATCTCCTTATCGAAGTATTTATCTAGAAATTCAATCTTCTCAAATTACTTGGATCTTGTTTCATAAGATTTGATGTAACAAAACGTGATCGCTCTCACTAAAATTTATAACATAAGAAGCAACTCTCATAAAAAAAACAGTAACATACTTGTTTAGAAATATAAAAATATGATTACAGGAAAGTGGAATATGTATCACTCAACGTTGATTAAATAACAGTGTATTTATTATTATCAAAAAGTTTGATAATTTCGCGCTGCGAGATGTCATTGATTTAGTGAACATTGATTAGTTTTTTATATCCTAAAGTTTTTTATATTAACTTTTCTCAATACTGTAGTTGATCTTACTCTTTCCATAATTTGGAGGCTATTGAACAACTTCAACACATTGATTATCGATATTTTGTCTTAAATAATATTTCCACTCAACTGTCGTTGTATTTTGATTTAAATCAGTAAAGCTGGGTTTACACCAAAGTTATTAACAAAATGTTAATAACTCAATCCTTATAGATTCTATTAGATTGAACGAAACTTGACAAACACATATGTTCATCATGTGTATGATAAGTTATGTTCAATCTAATAGAATCTATAAGTATTAAGTCATTAACATTATTTGTTAATAACTTTGGTGTAAACGCAGCTTAATGATGCAACTTCAACACATATTATTTATAGGTATGATAATTGATTTATAGGTATTTTAATTGTCTTAGATAATATTTCCACTCAACTGTCATTGTATTTAGATTTGAATCAGTAATGATGAGCACTGATAAATGCTCATCATTACATAGGCCTACTTTTGAGTAAGCCTACACTATTGCGATTTCATCATCTTGAATTGAACTGTATTTTCGTGGTTTGCGTCAAAGGTAAATGAGTTGCATTTGGAAGTGGACAAGAAACAGACCAAAGTGCGCATTTGCGCTTGAGAAAGTTGAAATCTGCCACATACAAGGCTGAAGCCTGATACTATTACTGAACAATATTCAGAGCACGCCCAAATTTGCAGACCCAAATATTACGCAATGATATCTGGTGTGGCGTACTGTGGTCACCCACGCCATCAAGCCAATGCAAGTACAACCTTTCACTAGCCTCCACTGCACGATAATTCCACGTTCAAAATGACATAATGACATCCAAGTGCTCTCTGCTTATTACCTACCGGATCTCCAGTTATATGTTCACGTTTTGAATTCAGTTTTCAACCCACTTGTAACCTGTGTTTACTTCTGAGACCTTTACACACTGCCAAATTGTTCGCTCTAGTCACGTTCATGATACTTTCCTGCACAATCACTGCAATTTAGAAAATATTGTTAATCATTACGTGATCTCTGGTCTCATGACCTCACCTTGGCTTTTACAGTGACAGTACTGTTTCACTGCTTGTTAACTTCTGCTAAATGATGGGTGTGGTGCTTCAGATGTTCGCTCCATCAGTAAACTTATTGGAGTGCGTCTTTGGCTCTGTCAATATCTAAAAGACACAAATACTCTGTCGAAATTCAATTTACTGGTAAATTGATAGCAACGCAACCAAGAATAAATTCAGAGAGTCTTAGAAGTTTTTTAGGGATTTTTTACTGACATCCTAACGTCACAGAATGCTTCCAATCGCATAACTTAGGATTGATGAACCTTCCTTTGAACTTTTATCAAATTAAGAATAGAAGCCGTTTTGGGCTGTAGCCTGTGGTATAACTTCCTGAAAGTTGTGGATGATTGAATAATGATAGTAATAATAACAAAAAAATATGAACACAAAAGATCATCCTTATATTATGTATTTCAAAATGTGAATAATAATAATAATAAAAACGTTTTATTGTCAAAAAACAATGTATAAAAGAGAAGGATAATTAATAATCTAGACTCTAAGCTAATATAATAAAAATTGATAAAACTTATGATTATTATATACATTTTATGATAATATACATAATATTATATTATATTTGATGTTATTGTCCCTTTGACAATAATCACTCTCATGCAAGGGAAGCTTTTCTGTACGCATGGAGGAGTTGCTGCAGACCGAGAAACTCTGTTTTAGTGAAAAAATCAATCATCAAATACCTAACAGCCTACTAATAATTTATCAAGTAATTCCAACTAAGAAAGAAATTATAAGGGTTTATACTATTAAATTAAGGAGATATAAAAAACAATACAATAAATAATTAATAAGTTGAAAGCTCTCAACGAAAGAAATATTAAAGTAAAATAGCTTTTAGAATTTAGAAATGTGAACTGAACTTGGGCAATTCAGAATTATTATTATTGAGCAATTATTATTATTCTTTTACGTCTGTATTACTATTTCCACACACCATGTTTAAACTATTTTCATTTTCAAAAAATACATATCTCATAAAAACCCATACATTTTTCATGATCACCCATTCATTTGAGTTTGTTGAAATCTACAAGAAATGAAAAAAGAAACAGAATTTAAATGAATCCGTGCGAATAAAATGCCTATTATAAAAGATTAATTTACATTATTCCTGTTAAGGGTTATAAATTCACCATTCTTTGCCATTAATGGCATTTCTAAATTTCCTCTTTCGAAATAGTGAGGGAAATCCTTTCAACTTTCTTTTATCTTGTTAGTAGGTCAATGATAGGAAGACAATTAATTGTGACTGAATACGTATTTCGTACATGGTCAACTCCAATGCTCAAATCGTCATCTCCGGAAATTGTTTAATGACACGCTGAGATGAGAATGAGCTTTTTGGTTTGCTAATTATGATGTAGAAAATTCCATTTTCCTACAGTTACGTTGAAAAGTGGCCATTGCTGCACTGATTACAGAACGCAAAGAATCACTTTTCCGCTCTAGTGCGGGAAAAATTTTTCTGCACTCCAGATTTGCAACATGGCAACGCAAAATACTTAGTAGGTTATATGGAGCAACAGTGCAGCAAAATCAAAATGAAGTTGGTAACAGTGACTGGGCTGCTATAGTGAGCAGAGGTGCAACGAAGCACAACGCGCTAATTATTATTCATTATATATTATAACCAAGGACAACGAGGACTTTAGGATTTTAGGATTAAGGTTCTTATCAATAATAAAATTACACAGAAAAACATTTGATGGATTTCAGGCAATTTTACCCATAATTACCCACTTTTCATATTCAATGGTAACTGTAGGAAAAACTTAATGTGAAATACGTGCGCAAAGTTCCTCTGCTGCACTCAAGAAACCATTCCGCCCTCGCCTACGGCTCGGGCGTAAACGTTTCTTTCGGTGCAGCAAACTGTCACTTTGCGCACTAGTTGCACAAATAACTATTTCCTTGTCGCTACGTTGATTTCACACCAATACTCTCTACACTCAGTATTCTTTTTAATCCTTTTCATATTTTCTTTTCACAGAGTATAATTGAGCTTGGAGAGAACAAGTTGGTGGCTAAAGTGCACGTCCAGTGCCAAAATACCTGTCATCAAATTTTTGGTTGGGATCGATTTAGTATGTTATTTTGAGCACAAAATCACAAAAATTAAACGGCAGTCCCTATTGTTTTTAAAATAAACTAAGTTCAAAGTAGCACAACTTTACATGCATTTAACCTATAAGTAACAACCATAAGTAGCTAAGGTTAGGAAAAGCTTTAGGTTAGGAAAGCTTAGGTTAGGAAAACTCAGATTAGGAATATCATAAGTTGATGATTTCAATAATCAAAATGGCTGCTACTCGTAGGTTAAATGCATGTAAAATTGTGCTACTTTGAACCTAGTTTATTTTAAAAACAATAGTGACCGCCGTTTAATTTTTGTGCTCAAAATAACTTACTAAATCGATCCCAACCAAAAATTTGATGACAGGTATGTTGACACTGGACGTGCACTTACACCCAAGTTGGTTTGATCAATAACTTCACCACCGTTCTAGTAGAATGTAGTATCACATAATTAGATTTTGTACTCTGTTTATAGCATATCATGAAGAAAAATATAAGTTTAGAGCATTCAATATAGATTCTCAATTGGCTCTGATGAATAAACAAAAAACTGGTGGATTTTTAATTCTCAAATATCGGGGCACCGAGCTTCGCTCGTTATTTATTTATTGACTTTTGATAAACCGAACACAATTCTTTAAAATGATTGAGGAATTACTAACAGGCACAGTCCAAAACTGTTTCTTTCCCGAATTTTGATTTATACATTATAAATAGTCCAGAAAGTAGGTTTTGTTCCATACACTTGAATTCAGGTTCAATTTTCTGTTCAAACATTTGAAAACAAACAATTTATAATTTAGATTATATACAAATCAAATTGAATAACAAAATAACACTCACTAATCACTTGAAATTGTCAAATAATGACCAATTTTGAAAATTATGATATACTCTAGTTTAGGAGGATTATCATGTCATGTCAACAAATCAGATTATGTTGATCAAATCGATTAAACTGTCTAGCTAGATAAAATTTCTCGCTGATTGATTATGATTACACAGCTGGAAATAATTCTGTCTCTCTCCCACACAGGCGCACGCATCTTCTGTTATCGAGAGACGACGAAATTATCATCTGTTTTCCAAGGATGAATTTATTATCCTTTTAATGTCGTTCAGCAAGTTTTCCAAAGAATGAGACCTATTGCAATCGAATCTTTATATCATAAACCTACTATTTTCCAAATTTCGTGAAAATCGTTAGAGCCGTTTTCGAGATCCGTAAAACATAAATAACCAGATATATAAATACAGAAAATGCTCGCTTAATATAATAGGATTAGCTCATGAATAAACCAAACTGGTGGATTTTCTAAATCATTTAAAAATTAGATGATTAGATGAACTTCTGAATGGTGCCTACATCAGGACAATTTAATGAGAAAAGACTTGGATGGTCTCGTCACGGAGTAATGGGCATTTCCTTATTCCGTGGTCTAGTCTAGGCTCACTTAGGTTGAAAATTCTTGATATCTGTTGATAAGCTATCTCTTTATAACCTATGTATTTAGTCTTGCATATCATGCGGGTTCAAACAGCTACTATCTTGATTGACATTTTCCAGTAACCACCCCCTATCAAGCAAGTTTGTATGCTCTGATGCATGTCAGAAAGAACAGCTGGCCTATGTCGAGCCTTTAATGTCCTGTTTTTGTTTTACGGAGACTACGTTCGTTACAAGATTACGGCATTGACGAAAGATGAGACACTGGATTAACTAATGTTCAGCCCTCTTGAACAAACCCTCTATACGAGTTTGAAGCCCTATTAGTGCCCACGTGCTCCACTTCGTTGATGGACCTTACAACTAAATTCTCTTCTAGTTGTATTATCCATGACAAATGATTTTATTTCTATCGAACATTTTTCTAAAACAGTATAGTAGTTTAACTTTCTGAGTCAGTAGTTTAAAATGTGATCAATATCATTCCAATGAGTCTTTCTTGTCACCGAAGTTCCTAATACAAGTATTTCAAAAACTGAGATGTCATAATATTGAGTATATCATGATCATGATATAAATAATAATAATAATAATATCGAGTGACCTGGCTGGCTCAGGTCTGGTGTCAGAGTTTTCAGGTCGCAACTGATCATGATTATTGTGTATATGTTCTACAACATTTGTTCCAAATTATACATTTTCAAGCAAAAGTAAACATTTACTCATCCATATTCGGGGACCTGAGTCTCAATACCAATTCTTTATCAAGGAAACACAAACTTTTTTTCACAATTGGAACTTCAATTTAACCACCCCATGATGTTAACCTGTGCCTTTTGAATCAAATAAAAATTGGAAATATTTCAATAATTAGTAAACTATAAATTGTTATGGATCCAATAACTGATAGAATGTTTTCTGTCGGTTTCTATAACAAAAAGAGGTGGTGACGTAAATTGATAATTCTGCTAGTAAGGCTTCTTCAGTAGTAGGCTTCGAGAAGACGTCAATAAAGGCCTTTTATATTGTGTGAAAGGCTGTTCTGCGAATATTACCCCATCTATTCATTTATTCTGTCCCTCTTCTCCCGTACAATCATGTGACTGTCGATCAATGTCTGGATTTCTATAGTGCCAGGTACAGAATAGAGTAAGTCAACAATCTACAAACTTTCGACATTGTGTATCGTGGTAAGCTTTGACTGCAAAATTTGAACAACGGACATACTAAAGATTGAAAAGTATTTGAATATTTAATAACGTTTAACGAAATTCCAAATTAGCTGCTTTCATCTTCTTTCCTGCTGTATTTGGATATTGATTTTCAAGGATGTATAACAGCGGGTTACCCACCATTGTCTCATGTTTAATCATATTATCGATTATTTTCCAATATGGTATAAATTCAAAATATTCTTGATACTTCAAAAGCCAAATTCATCACGTTTTTGAATTTCAATTCAATTTTTGAGTTTCATCGAAAAGTCAATAGATTTATTGCCAAAAGTTCTTATTATTTCTGAATTCTCTCCATGTTTTCATAAGGTGCGAACAGAACGAGTAGATGCCACTAAACAGCTAGCAATGATGAAAACATTTTGGCTCCGTTGCATAAAAGCCTGTTAAATTTTAATCATGATTAAATTATACGAGAATCAATCACAAAAACTTATCAGAGAAGCCTTTTCCTCATAAAACCTTCTCTCATACTCTGGAATTTAATCATGGTTAAAATTTAACAGGCCTTTGTGCATCTGGCCCCAAGGGTCATTGACTTGGATTTATAAAAATAGTTATTTAGCGAGCTGAAATCTACATTTTATCAATCTCGCCGATCTGTCCTTACTCATAGTATTGCAATGATCATTTTATACTTTCAGCTGTGTGGAAATTATCTTATAATTAGAACAATAATATAATAAAGTTTTACATAACTCATAATGAGTAAATAGTGTCATTCATGTGATTGACATGAAAAACGTGTATGTAGTTTGTTCAAAACTACATCGATAGGTGTGTTAAATTGATTGGAGGAGAAAATGTATGATTCGCAACGCAGAATTCTGCATCGAGATCGAGGAATTCGGGTTACTCACATTCCTATCATACGTGAATGTGTACTCTTACTGGCTAGAACACAGACGATAGTATTGCGTGCGTTTCTCTAGACGTGTCACGTGATAGATTAGCATAATCTGGCTGAAGCCACTGACAGACATCGGTTGACGAGGAGGTGCCTCTAGCCAAGGTCTCTCTCACTCCAACCACCAGCTGCTATGCTAAAACCATAGATATACGAATTTAGCTGTACACATGCTTGTTCAAGTATACGTATATTTGTGGACCGTGGCCGCAGCAATCACCTGGAAAGATGTGGAGATGCTGGACAGTGTATACTTTGGTATATAGATATATTATTTGATAGCTTTTAAAGTTGGGTTGGCCAGTATGACCCACTTGGCTTCTCTCTACTGACTGACCCCTTCTCCCATTTCTCTCTGTCTCTCTCTCTCTCTCTCTCTCTCCGGCTTTTGGGTATGAAAAAGTCTCTCATTTATCTCTGTCTTTCTCTCCAGCTGTTGGGTATGAACAAACTTGGTACCCACTTCTTTCGGGGTCCTTGCTCTTGGCCTTTACATTTGAGGCTCCGCAAAGGATCATTGCCGATCCGGTGACTTACTTCCGTTCGCAGCTTCCATTTTTTTGCTCTTGTCTGTCCGCTGTGCTGATTTCTGAGCTGAATGTTTGGAATGCTGTTGTCTTGATTTGTGTGTTCTAGAATGTGGTTAGCACTGTTTACACCCAGAAAGCTATCGAAGCATGATCGGCTTCATACAACTCTATACCCTACCTATCCTTCAATCTCATAATACTATCATAGAGAAACAATAGCGTGAGTAGATATCCCATGGTATAGGGTGTTTATGTCGCAACTTTTACTGTTATCTCAAGCCGATTACTGTTGATTATTGTCGATTTTTACTGTTTTGTTGGGGTGAGAGTGTATGAACGGCACAATATGAGAGACTACCAGCATCATACAGCTTCAAGGGAAAGAACTACGTGGACTATCGGCTTGAGATAACAGTAAAAGTTGCGACATAAACGCCCTATACCATGGGATATCTACTCACGCTATTGTTTCTCTATGATACTATTTATCTATTCATTTATGGGAAAAAATTAGCAGATTAAAAAAACAAGTGCTACCCTAGTTTAGAACTTCTTCTATTTCTTAATTGAGTCTAATATAATGTCCAAAGTATGATTCAGTTCACATTACAGCACAATTTCACTTCAAAATGAATAACCTGTGTAAACTATACAGGGTGATTCATAATTATGGTAAAATAATTCAATACGTGATAGTAGAGGTAAAAATAAGAATAAAAGTTCTTATAAACATATATCCATAAACGCTTCATTAGCGAGCTATACAGGGTGAAAGATTTCGCCCGGAATTCAGTTCCTCTGGTGAAATACACCGATGCTGAATTGTTTGGGGACTAGTTTTTGAAAAACTTATGCTGGATTCATATGGAAAAATATCTGAAAAATTGAAACTGTCTGAAACAGATTCTTTGATAGCCAAAGAGCATATTTATGCAGGCAGACCCCGATCTACTAAGAATGTTGAGTTAGAAGAACAAGTTCTTAATGAAATTTATGAACATCCCGAGAAGAACACAAGAGAATTGTCAGTGTAGTTTAATGTCAATCAATCTATTATTTGGAGGATACTAAAAGAGCAACAATTACATCCATACCACCTCCAGAAAGTTCATACTCTATTGCCACGAGACTGTATTCCCTGTGATGGTATTTGCCGATGGTTTTTAGTAAAACTTGTTCACCTAAACTTTTTAACAACCGTTTTATTCACCAACGAGGCACACTTTACAAGAACAGCTATCGTTAACGTCCACAACTAACATATTTGGGCAGCTGAGAATCCTCATGCCATCAATCCTAATCTTCCACAATATCAGTTTTCAGTAAACATTCGGGCAGGAATCATAGGAGATCATCTACTTCTGTTCGAGCTTCCTCCCAGGCTTAATGGCATAATCTACCAGTCTTTTGGTATAAGTTTAATGTCATTTAGATATGCTACTTTCATATAAAGAAAAAACTTTTCATAAAAAACCGAATATTTTATTTGCAATCAGCTACAACTTATTAGTTCTCTCCTCATAAAACAGCAAATTTTTGTGGTGTAATGTACTACATAAGAATACATTTTATCCAACTTTTATTTGAATTTAGTTTACACAGCTTACATCATCGTTTTCAGAATTAAATTCTCTACAATTTTTATTGCAAAAAATTATTTGTTTACTGGTCATTAAAGAAAGTTATTGGGCATCAAACGTAGAAGTCTGTGTTTTTCTACCTAGATTTTTTGCATATTTCAACTTTTTTCTCAAAAACTACTCACACTACAGCTTCCAGACTAGTTTTATTCAATTTTTCAGATATTTTTCCATATGAATCCAGCATAAGTTTTTCAAAAACTAGTCCCCAAACAATTCAGCATCGGTGTATTTCACCAGAGGAACTGAATTCCGGGCGAAATCTTTCACCCTGTATAGCTCGCTAATGAAGCGTTTATGGATATATGTTTATAAGAACTTTTATTCTTATTTTCACCTCTACTATCACGTATTGAATTATTTTACCATAATTATGAATCACCCTGTATACTGTAATTTTTATTTCCTCCTGTTGGGAATGTTGTTGAAGATTCTACTATAACATTGCTAATAAATCTGCGATAATTGAATGTGAATTAGATTGAAAATAACATTTTGGGCTCTATTCAGTACTGTATTCGGAAAATAATTGAGTAAGGATCTAGCAAATAGTATGACAAGAAGTTGTGAAGACATGCAAAGCAAAGATGGTTGGAAGTAACGTTCCAAGGGCAAAGCGCTTGAGGGCTGCATGTGACACCATTTACATTGGAATGCAGAAATACAGTAATGAGAGCTCCAGATTAAATGTAGTGTAGAATATGTATTCTAGTTACTTGGTGTACTGTGCTATAAGCTTCTCAAGCTTCGTTTACACCAAAGTCATTAACAAAATTTTAATAGCTTAATCTTTATAGACTCTATTAGATTGAACATAACTTATCATACACATGATGAACATATGTGTTTGTCAAGTTCCGTTCAATCTAATAGAATCTATAACGATTAAGTTATTAACATCTTGTTAATAACGTTGGTATAAACGCAGCTTAAAACTGATTGTACTGTAGTTTTGCACTTTATGTGTTGTTGTAATGCATTCAATTGTCAATGAAGTTTTGAGACTTTTTCCTGTTCATAATTCCAATCCAACATCTACATTCACATTGCAAACCTATTTCTATTGATGTTGGATATTATTCTGTGTAAATCTCGATTATTTGAAGGGAAATAAAAATGTTTTGTAGTATTTTAACTTATTCACAATGCTATTTTAAATAGTGCCGTTCTCAAAGGTTCACAAGTTGAATCAAATTCTCACTAATTAATTTACTTTACTACTTACTGAACTTTTTATCCCTCCATTTTATCAAAATTATGGAGCTTTTACATTATTATTTAAGGACAGTTCATCATAATATAAGTTTAAATGGAGATTGATCAACTGTTTAGTTAAACCAGAAATGAAACACATTATAATAAATGTGGTCATTCCTTCTAGTAAACACAGATAAGCGTTGAAACTAGATAGTGCATATGACCCTCAGTCAAATAACATGATATTATTCTATATTCTCGACTATATTTTTTGGTTATTTGGAGAAATTTTTTATCCTCTTCCACTGAAAACTATAATTACACAAATCTCATTGTTCTCTCTTTATTTTTTACAGAAAAAGGCAGTCGGCAGCGACCTCTACGAGCAAGTTTTTTACTCCCTTGATCTCATTGAAAAAGATTACTTTGGATTACAGTACACAGACGCCAACAATGTACAGGTAACCATCACTCTCTTTACAACCGTCTTCTTCCTTATTTTTACATTTGTATCTCTTCTCTTCTTCACTCCACAATCCTCAGCTCCATTATTGCACCACGTGTTGAGCTGGAATTGTATTTAAGATGGAATAAATTACACAGCACTTTGGCATTACACTTGGAAATAGCGCGCGGATTACATTGTTCTTGCCAGCGAGGTAACTCAGTTAAGATCATTAAATTCAACTACTAGCCAAGCCACACTGGCTGCACTGCAGAGGCTTTGTGGCTGTAGCTGGGTTTGGTTGGGTTGGCGTGGCTCTCTGTTCGAGTCGAAGCTGGAGTAGCCTCAATTTATTCCGCTCATCAAATTATCACTTACTGGAGATTGGATTTTATTGTTCGGAACTGCAATTTCACTGTCGAAAAATTTCGATTTGAAAAAGGAAATCAATGTCTAGAAGAATCATAACTGGACTTCAATTGGATTTTTGTCTATTATTGTAGAAAAAAGTAAGTCGAAAGCTGCTCTGTATTCAAATCTAGATTCAGATTCTGAGTATGTTTCAAAATTTAAGCTGATTACCGTTTTACAAAATACAGTACAATAATAATTCGAATTTCAGGGTTATTAAAATACAGATAATTTGGAGAAAATCATTAACTATAAATATCAAAGTATAGAAATTTGACACGGAAAATCAATTATTTATGGAATAATTGTTTTTTCATACTAGTTGAATAATAATAATTTTATTCAACTAGTATTAAGAGATTTATATCCTCTAGTGATCTATATTGAACAAAATCAATAAAAGTTGTCATTGGAATACATAGAATTAATTTGAGCCCAGTTCCAGTGTCTTTCAAGCTATCATTAACTTGTATTTTTAATTTAATTAATCTAAAGTTCAGAGTAATTTTGATAATTACTGACATTTGATATTCATTACGTTCGAATTGTTAGTTCAAGAGTTTTGTTGTTTTAATAATCAATTGAGTTGAAATAATACTTCTAAAAAGGTGCTTACTTTTCCTTTATCAAAATTTTAAATATGGGTTTTGCTGAGGATGATCACCACGTTAGTCCCAGCCTGTTGCGTGAGTAATTAAAGGGATGATAATGAGAGATAAATAGATTTGGTTTCAGGTGGGTTCCAAAACACTGTCTAGAGTATCTCATTACAGTATGTAAGCAAACCTGTACACTTCTAATGGTAGAATTTTAATGTTCGCTACCTTTCTAATATTATGTCAATTAGATTTGGAAGGATTTTGTCTACAAGGACAGCCACTGCACAGTATGCATATAAACCTCTTTATAGTCTAAAAAAACTCATTATGCGATTAGTTGAATAGTGAGGAATTTTTTTTTTTCAAAAATAGCAGCCAATCATCAATAAATGAGATTGATAACTCTATCAAATGTGTTTTCTCTTCCTGTCAATTATCATCCACACTCCAGTAATTAGTCAGTTTCCCAGAAGGATTATATTTTGTCGTCTTTTGTCTTTTTCGAATTCTCTTGATTGTTGTACAAATTAACTTTGACTACTTGCAACTGGAATTGGGCACGTGAGAACTTGATAAGAAGCCTCCCACTTCTATTCTTTATAAAAAGTCACACAAGTTTCAAGTTCCTCTTCATTTTTATAATAAATATTTACTTGATGATTCACCATGGTAATTGAAATTAAATTCAAATGCAACAAGGCTGAGCCCGTGCGATGCAAAGCGCAGCCAGCTTTCAACTGTGACTAAGTTTCCAAGCAGTTCTAAAAAAATCGGTGGTTGGAGCCGTGTGTATTTTAAAATTATTTTCCATTTTTGACCCAATAATAAACAAAACATTTTCGAATAATACTAGTGAAGCGTTCCAAACGTTTTTAAGCTGAACTGTATTGTTACAATCCGCATAGAAATGATGTGGTGTATTTTAACATCTACAGTTACATATTATGTAACTGCAGTTAAGGCTAGGCGCACACCAGTTAGTCAAGACAAGACAAGACATGATCAGACACGTTCAGTCACAATACTTCACATAGTTGCTTATGAAGACATGTCTAATTGCAATGACTAATCAGTGTGAGTTGCGTCACAAGCAGCTATGTGAAGTATTGT
Organism: Nilaparvata lugens; assembly: GCF_014356525.2. Lineage (NCBI taxonomy): Eukaryota > Metazoa > Arthropoda > Insecta > Hemiptera > Delphacidae > Nilaparvata > Nilaparvata lugens. The sequence goes on from NC_052504.1 coordinate 17,471,060, forward strand.
GACTAAATGTGTCTGATTATGTATTGTCTTGTCTTGAATATCTGGTATGCGCCTAGCCTAATAATATTATTTAATGTCAATAGAATGCAGTTATCAGTGATATCCTAATAATATTATTTAATGACAATAAAATGCAGTTATTAGTGATAAATAATGTATAATATATAGTATTTATCACTGATAATTGCATTTTATTTACAAATGAATACAATACAATATACAATACAAATAAATTTTATTTCCATTAATATACAAATAAACAATCTAATCAATAAAATGTACATAATATTCAAATATACAATATATGAGATTTACTACAAATATAAATAAATTGCTTTTTTTCGGAAATTAACCTACTCAACTATGGGAAATCCATGTTCTAGAGCAGGTGTAGTAATAATACAATTAAATTTAGAGTGGGGGTGCAAATACATTGGGTAAGTGAGCTCACATATTGTTCGAAATTATGTTTTCTATATTATGTCTTCCAGTTGTTGTGATCCAGTTTTTCTATTATCTTGATGTGTACAGGAAGTAAATTGTGGAGTTTTGGCCCTAGGTGGTATAAATTAAATGATTTAATATGATTAAGAGTTGTTGAATTCATTATTACTTCACTTCAAATTTATTTGTATTATTTGAAGAAATATTTTATTTCAGGGATTCACTATGTGAATCTCCACCCTTTTTAGGCTTTTCAACTTCAACTCCATTATCAATTTATCTACACATGACGTTTGTTTATAACATTTGTAATGTTCGATGACAAGAATAAAGATTATTATTATTATTAATGAACTCATATTGATTATTTGTCAGTTGAAGGTGTGTCCTTTTATAAAAGCGAGTTGTTCCTAATCTTATCTAATTATTGAATTTCCTTGACTGTTCCATGTTGACATAATAACTTACGAGCTACTTGTGAGATTTCAAGAGCTCTAAATCTGCCAAGTAGGTAAATAGTTCCTTCTATACCAGAATAGGAAAACACGTTGTGATATTGTTCACAAATATCACTTTGGTTCAGCTTGTATATTATCTTTCGAATTGTTTTTTTTAAGTTCAGCTTGATACTTCAATGTTCAATCAAGTATTCAAACTTCAACTTGCATTACTTTGGTTTGGCTTTTATATTATCTTATGAATTGTTTTTTGAAGTTCAGCTTGAAACGTTAATGTTTAATCAAGTATTCAAACTTCAACTTAGATAATATATAGGATGTAGAAAAGCATTTAACGTTACTCCTCATTGAACGGTATCAGTAAATGTCAATATTAATGATCTTGGGGGAAAAGTTTTAACTAAGGCCATTCAACACCTAATTGTAAACTCTTATATACGAGTGGTTTCTGCCAAATCATTCGAAAACTATTCCAACACAAATTACTTCTGTGCTCATAGATATGCTACCATAGAGTAAAGATAAAGAACAATTTCTCTATGATGCTACTTGTCCAGGAAATTCTCTCACCATTCTCATTAATAAGGTGATTAAGAAGTGATCATATATAGTAGTGAAACTGTACAAAGTAATGGGCTTTCAAATAACCAATCAACCGCCAATTTGAATAGTGAGCTCTAATGCCCGGTCTACACGACAACGATATTAGCTCAAACCTGCCAGTTTTGCGCTAAGTTTGCGTCGTATAGACGGGAGATCGTTGTAAATTTCTGAGGTTTGAAGGTTTGTGCTTTCTTTGATCAATCTCAGCCAGGTTTGCGTCAATTTTTCTAGGAAACGATTATGTCTCATCTATCCATCAAAACCTAAATCGCTTCAAAATTAAGATAGAGAATTCGCGATTTCAGATTCGGATTCAGCACCCTCAAATTTAATATGTACGAGGTCAATTCTCAAAAATACTCGAAAACAAGGAAGATTTTTTAATGGATAATAATATCTTGAAGTTGCTTTCCATGACGAAACACTATATAATAACTTTGTTGAAGTTCTGACACTGTGTTACTAGTAGATATTTGAAAAACACCTACTTTTTTGGAGTCTTGAGGAATGCATTTCACTCCTGAAGAGGAGCTTCATCAGCCTCGGGCTTCATTAGGCTGATGAAGCTCCTCTTCAGGAGTGAAATGCATTCCTCAAGACTCCAAAAAAGTAAGTGTTTTTTTTCAAGTAAGTGTCAGAACTTCAACAAAGTTAATAATATATTATTCACTCTATAGTAATGTAATAGATATAGTTATTCACTCTTTACTTGATAAGCAGTATTCTTGATTATTATTATTATTGAGAAGGAGGAGAAGTGGGAGAAGGAGGAGTAGGAGGAGGAGGAGGAGTAGGAGGAGTGGTGGGGGGTTGAGGAGGTGGTGGAGATGGCGGAGGAGGTCGAGGAGGAGGAGGAGGAGGCTTGAGTTACTATTCATCTCAAGTTTATAAACACTTCAAAGACTTCGTATTGAATTTATATATAGTTTCGTTTATAATACAGGTTTGTGTTAAAGTTGGTGTCCTGTGAACAGAGGTTTGAGCAAACTTGTCTCAAAGCCAGATTTGCGTAAACCTGGCTCTGAGCCAAGTTTGCGCAAATATCGTTGTAGTGTAGACCCGGCATATGCTGCTACTTGTCCAGGAAATTTTCTCACTATTCTCATTAATAAGATGATTAAGAAGTAATCATGTATAGTAGTGATACTGTACAAAGTAATGGGCTTTCAAATAACCAATCAACCGCCAATTTGAATAGTGAGCTCTAACTTCAGATAGATAATTAAGCCAATCATAAAGTTGATTAGTTCAAGTAATAAATCGGAATGTAGGTGAGGGCCACTGCTTATATGCACCAATCAGCAATCGCAGAATCCTTCAATCTGATATACGAAGATTAGGTAGACATTGGTATTGGGTGATTGCATATTTTGATCATTCAGACATAATTCTGATTATCCTGCAACCTGGAAGTGAATTAAGACATTTGCGGTCATCTCAAACGCAGTATCCTTCCAATATACAGTACCTGCCTCTTACCCACTTACATTATTTTTTTCATCCATCATTGAAGTTTGTCGTAGTTCCACATGTAGTATACGGCACTTGATATTTTAAGGTACACTTCGGTACACTTCTTTATTTTAATTGGATAATCTTTTTCAATATAATTGTTAAGATCATTATAAGAGTGAGAAAAAGTGGCAACTGAAATTTTCAAGTGGTCTAATAAGCGAGTTATGGAAGTTATGTGTCGTTGAAGTGCTAACTCCGTTTTCTTCCCAGATCATAAACGGTTTCGACTATTGTATCATTCTCATCATAATTCAGGACTGAAAGGGTTAACAGAACTTCTCTTAAAAATTCAAAAATGCATCTTTCCAAACTAAAACACTTTATTCCCCATATCGTTCATAAATAAAAAATGTTACATTTTTGTAAATTCGATAAATTGTTTATTTTGGCATAAATCGCGAAAAAACGCATATTAGAACAAAGCCAATGATATACTGAATGTATTTAAAAAAAACGGAAAATTCGAAACCGTTTATAATCTGGAAAGATCATAACTCACTTATTAGACCACTTAAAAATTTCAGTTGCCACTTTTTCTCACTCTTATAATGATCTTAACAATTATATTGAAAAAGATTATCCAATTTAAATAAAAAAAGTGTGCCGAACAGCCTTAACCTTAATAAGCTTGTACTTACTTTGTAATGTGATGTTTAATTTTTTTGTTCGCTGCTGACTGCTGTCGAATCCTCAATCCAAGAATAAAATGTTCAAGGTTGATTTCCATTCAACTCTTCAATTATCCTGTGTAATGAAATATAACTGCGTAATGCCATAGAGGAACAATAGCGTAAGTAGATATCCCATGGTATAGGGAATTTATGTCGAAACTTTTACTGTTTTCTCAAGCCGATTACTGTCGACTATTGTCAATTTTTACTGTTTTGTTGGGGTGAGAGTGTATGAACGGCACAATATGAGAGACTACCAGCATCACACAGCTTCAAGCGAAAGAACTACGTGGACTATCGGCTTGGGATAACAGTAAAAGTTGCGACATAAACGCCCTATACCATGGGATATCTACTTATGCTATCGTTTCTCTATGGTAATGCAGAAGGATTGAAACTTCCATAAATACATTGGTTATTCTATTTCAATTGCTCGTGTTATTGTGTGTCGGTCCCGGCTGAAGTATAAAACAAACGTGAGGCCCGTTGGCATTGCTTAAATTATATATTCAAAGCTAGGTGGGACGGACCCAAGGGTAGTATATCTTGGTAGTTATCATCTATATACTATTCCTCTAATCACGGACTTGTTTCATATTAGAGGGAGTAATTTTCAGGGAATATATTGTAAAATGTACTCTCTGGAAATAAATTGAATTTGAATTTGAAAAATTATATACTACTTTGGGGACGGACCTTCCCGTAAGGGACTCCCGACCAACAAAATAATTCTATGGATATTTTTATAGAATTTTCCAGAAAAGAAATTTCTTCAATAGGCTTCAATACTTGTTTTACAGTCTTCTGGTATTCTTTGATAAAACTGTCATTAGTGTGTTCAGATTCACTCGAAATGGGCCATCAATAAAAAAGCTACGAATGGGCTTCCTGATTTTAATCTAACTAATCACTAATAGTTTAGCCTATTGGTTTCCCTATAATACCATCCAGACGAGTTTTCAACTTCTGAGATTCATTATCTAGTTCTCAAATTAGTGGTCTAGTGTCTAGTAAAAGGTATTTACTATCAAATATAGGAATGCATTATATTCATGGCAATCGATAAACTCATTGCAGTGAACATAATTCGATCTTATTCCGTTCATATTTCACTTGTATGAAAATTTAATACTCCAATGTGAATTTTATTCAATTGATATGTACAATAGAAAGCAGTAGTCAATAAATAAATAGAACAAATTTCAACAGAAAAATATTTCTCACAACATACAATATAATGTATATTTTAGTTTACAATAAATCATACATTATGAAATATGCATGATACCTACATTATATATATTGGATATTGTGAGAACCATTTTTTTGTTGAACGGATACCATTCATAAATTGACCAGCTTACTGTTTTTCACTGTATCTATCTCTATTTCACTGTATTTTGCATCAATTGGAAAAATTCCCATCACAGTATTACATTTTTAAAAGAGAAATATGAACATAATGGAGTCAAAATATCACTATTGCATTGTATTAGTCCAACTTGGACTCTGCCAAAACATTTTTTATCTGTTCACTTTGATACGAAGACAAGTGAGTTGTTAATCCAGAGATAAATTTAAGTGTTCTAAACGACTATTTGTTTCAGGATAAGATGCTAGCTTTCCTTGATGAAATTATAGAGTGCTAGTAATCGTTTTCAGTAGTATGCGAAGTATAATAATTGCACCAAGGCGTCAGTAGATATTTTGTAGGAAAGCATTTCACTTTCAGAATTGCTAGTTTTCTGAGGCTTTGATGATAATTACACCATCATTACAAAAGCGAATGTTTAGTAGAAATTTAGTGAGACAGCTTCTATAGATTTCCAAACATGTTGAATAGCGTTTATTGGGTTAATGTATTAAATCAAGCTCTCAAATGGGTTTTAACTCATTAGAAATGTAATGTATTGGAAGTAAAACAAACCAATGATGAGTAAAATTCACGTATCACACATTGACTTATTTAATAACTAATTTAATAATTCCGATTTTGACTGTAGTGATATTGCATGATGTCACTTTCATTTGTTTTTGTTATTTTCTTTACTGGATCTGAATTTTGTAAATTTATTTATCATTTTATGGTTAAAAGTACATTAATTGTTCTTTCTATCACTGACCAAAAGATGGAACATTTGGATCTAAGAATGATTCAAATAATTTGAATTGTCATGTACGTCATATTAGTAAGAATAAAATTTATGAACTACTAAAATTTTCAAATGTTTCTATTTTATGAATTGGTCACTAATTGCAACTCTCAATATTATAACTCTACAAAATTACCTCAAGCTGGCAAAAATAACAAGGAAAATTGTTACAAAAATATGTATGTATTCCCATTTATGTCATCATTACCTATTGTATGGAAATGCCGAAATTGGATTTTATCGGCTAATATTATAATGACTGTAATGAGTGTTCATTTTTCGTCTAGGGATATTCTCCCATGGGTTTTTTTGAATGATTGGTTCTCATAATATTATTTCAATCATTCTCTTTTTTAATCTCATTCTTCATTTTCATGTGCTATTCAATTATTGAACTTCCTTGATAGAATTAGGAACTGCTCATGATTTTTATGCCAAATTTACAGAGTTTGTCCTTTGTTAATTTTCTCCTGTATTACCTGTTTTGTCAACATCAAGGCTATTAACTTATTTTGTATTTGTTCCTTTTTTATAAATTAATTTTATTCATAATTCAATTCAAAATTTAATCATTTGTGGATTATTTAGTAATTTTATTCATTTAATGATTATTCTATGTGTATTCATTCATTCGATTTCCAATTTATTTAAATACAAAGAATCACCAGCACCCGTGTATTGAAACACTCGAGAATGCGATAAACACCCGAAACTAGTAAGTCTGAAATAATATAATATAATGGTGCTAGTAATTCTTTGTATTTGAACTTTTAAATAGCCCTATCATAATACTTGAAAGATAAATCAATTTATTTAATCTTTGTGCAAATTGTTGTTTGTTTCAATCACAATTCAAATTTGATTCAAAATTAATCATTTTCTTTAATTTTAAATATCATTTTTTCTGTTCTAGCACTGGCTTGATCCGACAAAAGCCATCAAGAAGCAAGTGAAAAGTAAGTTTATGTCTTCAAGTACAAATTATAAGCTTTCTTCTTATCCATTTTCATTTGTAATTTGTAGACTATATTTGAACACTGTAGAACTGTAGTAGAGGCATGAGATTGGTGTAAGTATTCTTCATTTATGTTTGAATACATTCAAGCTTCAAGAAGCTTCAAGAAGATTGAATCATGCCAAATTACTACATACGCTATTTTCTTTCTTGGTAAGGGCTACTCGTATTTATTTAAAAATTAAAAATCACAGTATCCTTTTTCAAATTCAATTTGTTTATTCCTCACAACATGTTTTGACTTATAATGTCATTCCCAACTCTCAAGTGAGTGAGTGAAATAAATATTTATTGTCAAACATATTAATAAATATTGAGCATGTGAGAAATTAAATGAAGTTGAAAAAAGGGGTAGGGCCTACTTACTTTGATTTTTTATCTTCAAACTCTACATACAATTTTATCTATTCTATGGAACATAACTCTTTCATTTTCATTCCCATTTTCTCAACTGCATAAAAACACCCACTTACTAAAATTACGTTCTGATGAAACATATTATTTTCATTTAAAATTTCTAATATCAAATTCTTCTTACTTTTTCTTCCTTATTTCTGTACTCAAGTCGAGGTTCAGAATTCACACTTGAACCTTGAATAGAAACGTCTAAGGTATATAGGCTACCTATTTAATAATATCTGATAAGCGAGGAATGTTTTTGCTGTTGTGGTGGAGTGAAGTAGTCGACAATGTACAGTTATGTAAACATCTGAATGAGCTTCTAATGTCAATGTCGTCATTGCTAACACGCTTCTAAGCGTTCTTATACTATAGACCATTAACAATAATGTGTAATAATTTGACTTTTCTGCACTGTATTCATTACTGTGTTATTGAGTTTTTTCAATAATGTTCCTCAGTCATTCAGGTCCTCTTGGAGTGGATAGCTTGATGAACCATTGTATTAGGCCTAACGCTTTTTATCAGAAAAAAGAAAACAAAACATACAACTGGAAGAACCATTTATGTATATGAAATATGAATGAAGCAAAGAATATGAAATGGGAATAGGTCTTTTTAGTTTTCTCGCCAAAAATTTGACGTTAATAATTATATATATAATCTAAACTCTAAAGACTAGAACATAGATAACTAACAAAAATCCCACAAAAACTATCTAAGAAGCAAATTTCTAAATAACAATCATAAAAAATGAAAACAACATAAAATAGTACACTGAACTTGTAACACACCTCAGAGCAGTCAGTTTCTTTGCTGACAGAGCACTAGTAGACTACTCAGACAGTCAGTGAAAATAGGGCAAATTCATCCGAATAATTCAAATCGAATTTACATATAGTGAGGTCCACGTTATAATGGCAGTGTAGGAAGATAGGAGGAAAGGGTTGCCAGATCTCAGCCTTGCCACCCAAACAGCTGATACTGGTATATCTGATGAATTCAACTGTTCATTGTTGTTGAAAATAGTGAGTTAATCATATTTCATTTGTCAAGAAAATATATTTTTCAAAGATGTAATAATAAATTCTCATGATTGAATATTTTGTCAATTAGTTGAATTTCTACATTGTTGATGAACGATGTGGCAACATCGCAAAGCGTGAAAGGGATAGTGCCATCTGCTTTCATGAATGATAGACAAGGATAGCAACACCATTGCAAATCACACACTGCCATTATAATGTGGACCTCACTATAGGTGTGAAATACCCCAATACTCTGATCTAAAGGAGGGAGAACTCAAATCTATATGATTGGGGTGTGGTGCACTCCAGTGTTATATTTAAAGGTTAATTTGATTCAAGTCTTGAGAGGTGAACGATGAGAAAAGTCTAAAATCAAATCAAATCTTATATTCAGACTGGAAATCGAACCTCAACCTCTGGGTGGCTGGCAGGTGTTTTTACTGTATTTACCTTTGTGACTGTTCCAAATAGTGTTTTTACCATGAATGCGAGGTTTCTTCCATTCAAAGAGTTGATTGATTCCTTCCTTCCTTCTGAAAAAATGAACATTACTGTGTTTCTGACCCTCTGACAATAATGCTACTGCACAATTGAACACAGTTTGACAAATTAGATGGGGAAGTGAGGTGACAACAAAATCCCAAGCTGTAGAAATTGATTCGGCCGCCGTAACCTTGAACCCGGAGGTTTTCTGTTGTAAAAAATGAGCCCAGGACGTTTTTCAGTGCATCTGACAGCACAGCAGTGTCGAACGATCAAAAACAAGGAAGGCCCACTGCAGACATTGATCCATGATCACGGCTGTGCCTCGAAGCGTGACGCTGGCAGTCAAACAGTGCACAATGAATTCGAGCGTGACACTTTTCTGGAATATGTTTTTGCCCTGGCAACCAGAACTTCCTCATCGCTTGCATGGGAATCGCAACTCAACGTCCTTGTCGTCCATCTTCAACAGGAAATTGGCACTTTTCCATTTTACAAGAAAGTAATGCTGATCTCATCTTCGGAAGTGTTTGTTCACTTTTATGTGCATTAGTGACTTTGAACGCTGTTTGCTTAGAAGTTTGAGCAATGAACGATTTACCTGCAAGTTGACCTTGGAAAAGTTGCATTGCTTTGCTCGTGCATTTTGGATAGGAATATACTGTCTCATGGTCGTAGGAGAAAAAGTATCTTGTTGAATGTGAATGTATTTGGATTCTATTGAAATGAGTGAATCAACATGAACTTGGAATGTTGGAAGGTTTTGAAAGAAGTTTTGTTTTGATGGATTCAAAATTCATTTAGAGAAAGATAACTATATAGGAGTAGAAACATGAAACAAGAATTGCAAGATCAAATTAATGATTTTTATTTCATATTCTCTTGGTGGTGGAAAGCTTTCGACAAAGGTTATTTTATTTTAAAATGATGATTCCATGTTCATGAGAAAATCTAGTTTGATAAAAAATTACAAAAAAAATGATCTAGTGGTAAGGAGGGTTACAAACTTCATTCTACTAGCACCGCCTGATTTGTGGGTTCGAATCCCGCTGATGGCATGAATTTTTGATAATTTCATCAACCCAATTTTCATTGCTCACGCACATGCGAAAAGCCTATGTGGGCATCATCCGCAATAGGAAATAACAATAAAATGATTAAAAATCAATAATAGATTACAATAGATTAATAATAAGTATTATATAGATTACTGTTGGTCCTTTTCTAATCATGTATTCGATTTGAGCATTGCTTAAAATAAATGAATTAAGTAACTAAAGTTGAAAATCGAAGCTATTTATGCTTTTCTGAACTAAATTAAAACAAATACTCCAGATTGAATCATCCCTTCTGAAATTTGTTCACTATCAAAGTAATGAGATGTTTTAGAATGGAAGTTTGCTGCAGCAGAACTGTAATAGAATGTTCATGTGAACTTGGAGGAGTTGGTTTAAGAGGTTGGAGCTATGTCTGCGCATACATTATCAATGCGCATTCCAATGGGGTTAGCCTTAGCATAGCTTGCTACTAGCACCCGTTGTCTGCTTTGCAAAGATGCTAGCTTGCTCCACTTGTACGATTCTTGGTTTCATTTAGAATTGTCTCCTATATAACAGAGTTTATTTAAAAGAACCCTGAATAATATCCATAAAAGATAGGTTTGTGGATGAGGTTATGTTCTCATACAAACAAACAAACACTCCTTATATAACTATATAACCTCATATAACATTTCGATAAATATAAAATGCCTAAAATAAAAATAATATCTTCACATTGGTGAGTTGATCTTTATTTTGGCTTATAAATAATCAGTTCTTTATCTAAAAATTCGACGAAAGCCATTGTCAATATTGTAGAACCGTTCCATAATTGAATAAAAACACAAATATGTTGTCAAATTCTACACAGTTTTAATCGGTACACGACCATGTTTGTACACGACCATGGTTTTGTGACCACACCGGTCACATTTTCAAGTTGACAGCTCTTTATCTTCCAACAAAATATACAGCCGTTCGTGTTGTGATATATTATTTTGGTTAAAACTCCTTAATAATTATGACGAGATTAGCTTGAGAAATTTTGATTCATCACGGTGTTAAACTTTCAATTTCGAGCTAAGTGATCAGTTTGTTACAGTCCTATGAAAAAACATTCTCATCAATTTCTCCCTCCTGAGTGACTTGAATGATGCAAAAATTGTGTAATGTAAATGTCAAAAAACATTAGAATCTATTAGAAGAGTACTCCATTGAAGAAAATAGATTAAAATAATATTACCGTATTCATTATCAGGGAGAGAATTCAAAAATAATGCAGCTAATACTTTTCTAGCTTTTATTTTGTTAATTGCAGGCTGTTGTATGAATTTTATGGTAATTTAAACTACTAAGAGTTGTTTACTAATTTGGTAATTAATTTGGTTACTAAGAGTTGCCATTTTCAAATTCTATTTCTCAAATAAACTGTCATCCTGTTGATAGTTTATAATTACAGTAATTCTTTCCTGAACGTTATGATAAAATAATATGAATTTAAAATAATTTGAACATTATTTTGAAAATTAGTAGAACACTAGATTTAAAAATCATTCTATAATAGCACCAGTAGAGAATTATCTTCAATCAATATAAGTAATTACTCTGCTGTCTGGTAAAAACAGTTTAAGTTATCATTAATGACACAGCATAACTTCAGGTCTAATCTGGTTATAACTTATCAGACAGAGACAATGATGAAGAAAAAGTTGTACATGAAAAATCCAACTATTGTAAAATGGTATGTTACTAGTTTATATTTGCTTATAGTTAGAAAAGTTCTTAATATAACATGCTTTGATATCAGAAAAAAGTTCAGTAAAATAATTTCAATCATGCTAGCTCAATTCTTATTTTCAGCGGAAGAGAATACTCATTCATGTTACGGTAATTAATTGGGAATATTTTTCGAACACTAGACGTTGCGCCCAATTTCTCTTTTCTCACTTGAACAGAAAAGCCTTGATAGGATGTGCTAGGAGTAGCCTTACAATAATAGTTGAAAATCTGCCAATTAACCTAGAAACCATTCTTTTTGTCGGTAGTTACAAGTTCCATCGTGCGAAATTATTATTTGTAATAGGTAAACCTACTGGTTGTGAAATAACGTTCTTACTAGTACTTGAATAAGTAATAGACATCATTATTTCATAACTTGTTTCTGTGCTAATCAGTGTGAGAATGGTGCCATCATTATCTTCTAAACTTTATTGTTCACTATATTGTTTGGATTTCCTTGAAAGACTCTGATTTTTATCATTGTACTTTATCATTGTTTGAGTAACTTATAAATGGGTTTCAAAATATATTCAATTAGATAACTTAACTTATTTTTATTCAAGTTACATTATAGCAACTCTAATGTTGGTTTTTGTTAACCTGTTATAATTTGAATTGAAAATTCGATTTTTTCAAAAATATTAACTATTTTTTTCCAATTTAACTGGTTGTGAGCTTATAACTTTATAGATTTTTTATGTAAATTTGTATTGTTATTAAAGTTTCATTCAAGGAAGATTCTAGTAAATTTATAGAAAAAATCGTTCTTCAACTTAATTTTCTTCTTGAATGACTCACTTAGCTTTGATATAATGATGCAGCTTGATTCATTGTCTAATAATACCGATATTGTCAGTGACGTGCAATGCTAATTATGATGTATTGTTATCTAGCTTTTAAATCGGCTCTGTAGATTTTAATGAAGTCATCAACAACTTGGTCCTTGAAGATGCCTAATGGATTGAATAATTATTCAATCTTATCTAATCATGATTTTCATCTCACCTGATCTAAAACTGTGGCTACTGAATTGAATATAGTTTGAATGTTTATTTCCAGTACCTTCTTCTCACATGAACTGTTTCACTGAGGGAAAACTATAAAATTAAGTGCTTTCACTTGTTTTCTTTATCTTTATTGTAGTATTATAACTGTCTGATAATATTCCAGTAATGTTTATGGGTTTCTAGAACAGTTTTTGGTTATTCACTGTCTACTCAAGTTCTCAAACGACATAAATTACACCTCCAAATTTCACCTTAGTGCTTCAAAATATTTACAATATTTGTTCAAATTTAAACATTTTCTCATTCTGAGAAATGTTTACAGTGTGCATGTGATCATTTTTTAATAATTATTTATTCCTCCCATGAAAATTAATGAAGAATTGAATTTTTATTGCAATTTCAGTTGGACCTCCTTACACTCTTCGTTTGAGAGTGAAATTCTACTCTTCTGAGCCGAATCTGCTTCGTGAAGAGCTGACCAGATACCAATTCTTCCTGCAGCTCAAGTTGGACATCCTAGAAGGACGGCTAGAATGTCCAGACAGCACACTCATAGAATTAGCAGCTCTAGCTTTGCAATGTGAGTGAATGTTCTCTTGAATTTATACTTTTCAATTCTGTTTAATACAGTTTGTCCATTTTAGACCAATAATTCACTTTGCGAAGATCCACCTCTGTTAATTTTTGCTTCTGTTATTACCATTGAATGCTTGAATAGTTGAATGAAAATGTGACTCCATGTTGGCATTAGGCTGACACAATCCACAATAAGAAATACATGTTTAATTTCAATCATAGATTGCTCAGTACAATGATTTACAAGTAATTTGATAGTCAATTCATATTAAAAAATGAGGAAAATTGAGCAAAATGTCGAAAAATAAAAGTTCTATTTATGATCAATCAGCTTAATTTCAAACTCCACTCGTAGTCTTTCCAATGAACATTCCTTGTTCATTGCAATTGTCATTTTATTTATTGCTCTTGTACTATAAACCGCTTGAGCAAATTGAATAATGAATAATGAATTTATTGCCAAATACAAGAAATATTTTTACAAACAAAATAATCATTAAACTGGTTAAATTTAAACTGGTTCTTCTATTGACACTTGAAAAGAATGGGACATCCAATATTGTAAATGTTAATTAATATTGAATGTTATTAGTACCTATAAACTATGAAACTAGAATAATAATAATAATAATAATAATAATAATAATAATAATAATAATAATAAATTCATTTATTCTTCCAAATGATAAATTACACATAATCAGAAATTATGAAAAAAGTGTATATTACAACAATATTGCTGTATGATATAAAACTGGCTTGATATTTCTATCAAATATTCATCTGAGATTATTACACTCATCTGTCCTGGAAGCTCTTCAATAATTCAGTTACAATAAAGATCCAGCTCCAAATCTATTTTTGAAATCTTCCAGCTTGAATTTTAACTCCATTCAAATTCAATCCGGAGCGGTGGATACCGCTACAATACTTAGTATTGTTTGTCTTTTTTAGTAGTTATTATTCATTCTTCAATAGTTCAATGATAAGATTGAAGATTTCCCAATGAATCAATCGTATACAAGTTTTAAAATTGAGATAAAGGTACCACTGCCGAAAAAATAACAGGATACTCATAATCTATTCGCCTTATAAATCAAATCACAAATACTAATCTATACTGTTTTTCATGTTTCAGCTGAGCTGGGTGACTATGAAGAAGGCTACCACACGCCGGCTGTCATCTCTGAATTCCGATTTGTACCGAATCAGTCTGAGGAGATGGAAATACTAGTATTAGAAGAATTTCAAAAATGCAGGTACTGTACTGTGTAATCGTCGAATATTCCACACTCTACATACTGTTTAATAACATAATACAACATAGCAATTCCTAACACTTGAAAGACTATCATCCGACTTCTTATCAAGAACATTTTAGTTCTGCAATAGATCTGCATTATTTTTGTATACCTGGCTAAACTATTCAAGTCGACTTCAAAATCACTAACTTCCTGACAATAGACAGAATCTTAATCATTCCTGATTTCCTCCAATAATTTTAGGTTAATATGCAAATGTTTATGTGTTGATATCAGCAAAATATTCTCGACTCACAAGAATACCTCTTTCAATAGACAAGAACTTTCTTGCCTAAGAGCCAATGTAGGCTCATTCCATAATGTATATGAAAATCTAATTTAAGTACTATTATTTTTATTATATATATGTTCAGTTACCGTATTTGTGAAATAAATACGAATTTTTATTTGATTCTCCAGGTTGTTGACAATCAAATAATCTATTTTGATGACACTCTTGTGGCACTTCTACTATTGAAGCATAAATTGTGATTGAATGTAATAGAAAATTTGTAATTCTGTTTTTTGGGATTTTGTTAGTATTGGAATTGAGGTTCTCTAGTATTAGATCGTTGATCATCTTGTTGAATAATATTGAGCTTTTTTAAATGTAACCATGTATTTGATGCGCGCATAATATATCTATGTTTCTCATATACTTCCATTCATTAAATCTCCTACAATAAATAGAGGATTAAATACTTCATGTAGAAAAGTATTAATCTTTACTATAATTATTAGAGTATTCTGATATCTAATTGAAGAGACTTGGATTTTTCAAGTTTCTCATTTTATATAGTACAGCAGTACAGGTACAATAAATAGCATAATATTCATTTGAAGTGTTATTACATCAATAATCTTGAATGCTTCAATAATGTAATTTTTTGAATGTTTTCACAGAGGTCTTACGCCAGCCCAGGCAGAGATGAATTACCTGAATAAAGCCAAATGGCTCGAAATGTATGGTGTCGACAACCATATAGTACTGGTGAGTAGTATAAACATAATCTGCTGTTTATTTGATATTGTTTTCCAATTTAGTAGTCTTATGAATTGAAATTTGATTTTAAAATTATAGTCTTAAAATTCAACTTGACTTGCAGCTTTTAAGAGAATACAATGAGTTCTTTGGCAAGGTTGATAAGTTTTATCACATTCATGAATCAGTTTTCTAATTGCTGCGCATTTCAGATCTGTTGTTTACTGAAATAGTTCCGCTGTACCCAAACCGTGTGAAATGGTTTCAACATTAGAAACATCGTCTTCACTGGAGTAAAGGATAACCCTAATGTAACATTTCAATAAACAATTTCATAGATGACAGAGACACTGATAATCAGTAGCTAATCTTGATGAAATTCAAATTATGATCTTATTAGAAAAACATTTATTTTACTAGACTTTGATACAGTTCATAACGGAAAATTAAGGCTCTGAAATGCGTGTAGAAGCCAGTTTTCAATCCACTATAACTTTAATTTATCATCTATTCAGTTCTAATAACTTATTTAGAATAATCATCAATTTTATTGAATCAACCCATTGTTTAAGAAATTAACTTTTATAGTAGAATGAGATTTTTGTAACATATTTTGTTGTTATTTGTATATTTCATCTCAAATTGCAATGAATATAAAATTCTTGAAAGTTTTTCAACGAACAATCTTATCGGACTGTGTATTTGATTTGATTATTCAATAACTGTACAGTTTGCAAACTCGAATTATATCATCTTTATATTTCTTTTCACTGTAGGCCTACAGTTTGCAATCTGGAATTATATCATCTTTATATTGATTTCTTTTCCAATGAAAATATTTACAATCATTTGAATTTTCCCAAGCAATTCAGTTCCCCATCCCCGCACCATTGTCAAATCTTTTGTTGGCTATGGAAAAATATACCAATGAACTAAGCTATCAAAATAATAAAGACACCTTAATAAAGGAAAATTGTTATAGTTAACTCATAAAAAGAAATTTCGATGAGATTAAGATTTAGATGAGAAGTACCGGAATCACTTACAGCTCATGATGGAAAATAAAAATAGGCAACTATTCCGTCCTATCATTTCCACTACTACAGTAACTTGATTTGATTATTCAATAATGCTATGTTATCTACACCACTGTTTCAAGATGGAATAATTATTAATCGTATTAGGATTTTAATCATCGAAGTTTGGAACACTTCTCTGTCTTCCTGATCATTCTGAACATTCTCTTTTTTCCCTTTATAAATCAGATTGTAAAAATCTACTTTTTTCCAGGGTAAAGATGGCTGTGAATATGCATTAGGGCTAACACCCACTGGTATACTTGTCTTTGAGGGAACACAAAAGATCGGACTATTTTTCTGGTGAGTTTATCCATTGATTACAAAATTAAGATACATTCGAAAATTATATTA